>NW_015646630.1:0-13240 GCF_001515625.1 Sinocyclocheilus rhinocerous | reverse complement strand
TTTTTTTTATTGGTCTTATGGAGTATTCTAATTTGTTGAGATAGTGAGTTGGTGGGTTTTTGTTAAATGTGAGCCAAAATCATCACAATTAAAAGAACCAAAGACTTAAACTACTTCAGTCTGTGTGCATTGAATTTATTTAATACACGAGTTTCACAATTTGAGTTGAATTACTGAAATAAATGAACATTTCCACGACATTCTAATTTATTGAGATGCACCTGTATAACAGTCAGTAACACAGTGACTGTGAAATAAGGATAGAATCCCTATTTTGAAGACAAGATCACTATTATTCCATTTGGTATAAAACTAATAATAAGTATACCAAACATGCTATTCATGGTTGTGGAACTGCATAACTTTAGAATAAAGTGGCTGAAGATTATTTTAACCTCTTGAGAGACTAACGCATACTCATCATATGAATTGCCAGTGACGGAGAAAATCTGACCTAATGGGCATCCAGCATCAAGAGAGACTTGTTCATTAGTCGGGTTAACAACTCGAACTATGCCCCTCCCTTTTTGAACTGAAGTCAGTGTCCGGGCGACTCCTAAGGTCACAACTGGAGGAGGTACTAAATTAATATCAGACATTTTTGAAGACCAAGGAGAGGGAGTGGCCATGGTGAAACATCTAAACATTTAGTATCTCTGAAAAGCCCTGAATGTGCTCTGTACAGGACATCCAGACTAAAACTGTGGCATGTATAGTCTCAGAGAAATTCACTCAAATATAATGTCCTCATATGAGGATGCAGGGTCTCAGGAGGTTAAAAAATTATCATTTTATTCTGTTTAAATAGAACACTTCTATTTAGTGACCCTGTCACAGTATAACTTGAGGTTTTGTGAAGAACCTATTATTGAAGGTTTGGGAAATGTGGAGATGGTGTAAAATAGCCTGGTTAATTCTAAAATTCAGAGAGAGGGTAAAAAACTTAAATATGTAAATGTAAAACCAAATGACATTTTTTAAGTTTACAAAAAAACGTCTCAGGTTACTTATGTAACCATGGTTCCCTGAGTAGGGAACGAGACACTGCGTCCTCTAGGTTTCTTGCCATGCTGCGGACGCAAGCTTCAGACAAAGAAGTGAATGATGTGTAGCTCCCGGCGCCTATTTATACTATAGTCGCACCGGTAGTGACGTCATGGCTGTCGCCGGCCAACGAGTTGGTGTTTTTTCAATGTATGCTTCAGACACGGGTCACGACGAGGCGTTCCCCATAGCGACCCCTAGAGGACGCAGTTCGAAGTTCCCATGAAAGGGAACGTCTCAGGTTACTTATGTAACCATGGTTCCCTGAGTAGGGAACGAGACACTGCGTCCTCTAGGTTTCTTGCCATGCTGCGGACGCAAGCTTCAGACAAAGAAGTGAATGATGTGTAGCTCCCGGCGCCTATTTATACTATAGTCGCACCGGTAGTGACGTCATGGCTGTCGCCGGCCAACGAGTTGGTGTTTTTTCAATGTATGCTTCAGACACGGGTCACGACGAGGCGTTCCCCATAGCGACCCCTAGAGGACGCAGTTCGAAGTTCCCATGAAAGGGAACGTCTCAGGTTACTTATGTAACCATGGTTCCCTGAGTAGGGAACGAGACACTGCGTCCTCTAGGTTTCTTGCCATGCTGCGGACGCAAGCTTCAGACAAAGAAGTGAATGATGTGTAGCTCCCGGCGCCTATTTATACTATAGTCGCACCGGTAGTGACGTCATGGCTGTCGCCGGCCAACGAGTTGGTGTTTTTTCAATGTATGCTTCAGACACGGGTCACGACGAGGCGTTCCCCATAGCGACCCCTAGAGGACGCAGTTCGAAGTTCCCATGAAAGGGAACGTCTCAGGTTACTTATGTAACCATGGTTCCCTGAGTAGGGAACGAGACACTGCGTCCTCTAGGTTTCTTGCCATGCTGCGGACGCAAGCTTCAGACAAAGAAGTGAATGATGTGTAGCTCCCGGCGCCTATTTATACTATAGTCGCACCGGTAGTGACGTCATGGCTGTCGCCGGCCAACGAGTTGGTGTTTTTTCAATGTATGCTTCAGACACGGGTCACGACGAGGCGTTCCCCATAGCGACCCCTAGAGGACGCAGTTCGAAGTTCCCATGAAAGGGAACGTCTCAGGTTACTTATGTAACCATGGTTCCCTGAGTAGGGAACGAGACACTGCGTCCTCTAGGTTTCTTGCCATGCTGCGGACGCAAGCTTCAGACAAAGAAGTGAATGATGTGTAGCTCCCGGCGCCTATTTATACTATAGTCGCACCGGTAGTGACGTCATGGCTGTCGCCGGCCAACGAGTTGGTGTTTTTTCAATGTATGCTTCAGACACGGGTCACGACGAGGCGTTCCCCATAGCGACCCCTAGAGGACGCAGTTCGAAGTTCCCATGAAAGGGAACGTCTCAGGTTACTTATGTAACCATGGTTCCCTGAGTAGGGAACGAGACACTGCGTCCTCTAGGTTTCTTGCCATGCTGCGGACGCAAGCTTCAGACAAAGAAGTGAATGATGTGTAGCTCCCGGCGCCTATTTATACTATAGTCGCACCGGTAGTGACGTCATGGCTGTCGCCGGCCAACGAGTTGGTGTTTTTTCAATGTATGCTTCAGACACGGGTCACGACGAGGCGTTCCCCATAGCGACCCCTAGAGGACGCAGTTCGAAGTTCCCATGAAAGGGAACGTCTCAGGTTACTTATGTAACCATGGTTCCCTGAGTAGGGAACGAGACACTGCGTCCTCTAGGTTTCTTGCCATGCTGCGGACGCAAGCTTCAGACAAAGAAGTGAATGATGTGTAGCTCCCGGCGCCTATTTATACTATAGTCGCACCGGTAGTGACGTCATGGCTGTCGCCGGCCAACGAGTTGGTGTTTTTTCAATGTATGCTTCAGACACGGGTCACGACGAGGCGTTCCCCATAGCGACCCCTAGAGGACGCAGTTCGAAGTTCCCATGAAAGGGAACGTCTCAGGTTACTTATGTAACCATGGTTCCCTGAGTAGGGAACGAGACACTGCGTCCTCTAGGTTTCTTGCCATGCTGCGGACGCAAGCTTCAGACAAAGAAGTGAATGATGTGTAGCTCCCGGCGCCTATTTATACTATAGTCGCACCGGTAGTGACGTCATGGCTGTCGCCGGCCAACGAGTTGGTGTTTTTTCAATGTATGCTTCAGACACGGGTCACGACGAGGCGTTCCCCATAGCGACCCCTAGAGGACGCAGTTCGAAGTTCCCATGAAAGGGAACGTCTCAGGTTACTTATGTAACCATGGTTCCCTGAGTAGGGAACGAGACACTGCGTCCTCTAGGTTTCTTGCCATGCTGCGGACGCAAGCTTCAGACAAAGAAGTGAATGATGTGTAGCTCCCGGCGCCTATTTATACTATAGTCGCACCGGTAGTGACGTCATGGCTGTCGCCGGCCAACGAGTTGGTGTTTTTTCAATGTATGCTTCAGACACGGGTCACGACGAGGCGTTCCCCATAGCGACCCCTAGAGGACGCAGTTCGAAGTTCCCATGAAAGGGAACGTCTCAGGTTACTTATGTAACCATGGTTCCCTGAGTAGGGAACGAGACACTGCGTCCTCTAGGTTTCTTGCCATGCTGCGGACGCAAGCTTCAGACAAAGAAGTGAATGATGTGTAGCTCCCGGCGCCTATTTATACTATAGTCGCACCGGTAGTGACGTCATGGCTGTCGCCGGCCAACGAGTTGGTGTTTTTTCAATGTATGCTTCAGACACGGGTCACGACGAGGCGTTCCCCATAGCGACCCCTAGAGGACGCAGTTCGAAGTTCCCATGAAAGGGAACGTCTCAGGTTACTTATGTAACCATGGTTCCCTGAGTAGGGAACGAGACACTGCGTCCTCTAGGTTTCTTGCCATGCTGCGGACGCAAGCTTCAGACAAAGAAGTGAATGATGTGTAGCTCCCGGCGCCTATTTATACTATAGTCGCACCGGTAGTGACGTCATGGCTGTCGCCGGCCAACGAGTTGGTGTTTTTTCAATGTATGCTTCAGACACGGGTCACGACGAGGCGTTCCCCATAGCGACCCCTAGAGGACGCAGTTCGAAGTTCCCATGAAAGGGAACGTCTCAGGTTACTTATGTAACCATGGTTCCCTGAGTAGGGAACGAGACACTGCGTCCTCTAGGTTTCTTGCCATGCTGCGGACGCAAGCTTCAGACAAAGAAGTGAATGATGTGTAGCTCCCGGCGCCTATTTATACTATAGTCGCACCGGTAGTGACGTCATGGCTGTCGCCGGCCAACGAGTTGGTGTTTTTTCAATGTATGCTTCAGACACGGGTCACGACGAGGCGTTCCCCATAGCGACCCCTAGAGGACGCAGTTCGAAGTTCCCATGAAAGGGAACGTCTCAGGTTACTTATGTAACCATGGTTCCCTGAGTAGGGAACGAGACACTGCGTCCTCTAGGTTTCTTGCCATGCTGCGGACGCAAGCTTCAGACAAAGAAGTGAATGATGTGTAGCTCCCGGCGCCTATTTATACTATAGTCGCACCGGTAGTGACGTCATGGCTGTCGCCGGCCAACGAGTTGGTGTTTTTTCAATGTATGCTTCAGACACGGGTCACGACGAGGCGTTCCCCATAGCGACCCCTAGAGGACGCAGTTCGAAGTTCCCATGAAAGGGAACGTCTCAGGTTACTTATGTAACCATGGTTCCCTGAGTAGGGAACGAGACACTGCGTCCTCTAGGTTTCTTGCCATGCTGCGGACGCAAGCTTCAGACAAAGAAGTGAATGATGTGTAGCTCCCGGCGCCTATTTATACTATAGTCGCACCGGTAGTGACGTCATGGCTGTCGCCGGCCAACGAGTTGGTGTTTTTTCAATGTATGCTTCAGACACGGGTCACGACGAGGCGTTCCCCATAGCGACCCCTAGAGGACGCAGTTCGAAGTTCCCATGAAAGGGAACGTCTCAGGTTACTTATGTAACCATGGTTCCCTGAGTAGGGAACGAGACACTGCGTCCTCTAGGTTTCTTGCCATGCTGCGGACGCAAGCTTCAGACAAAGAAGTGAATGATGTGTAGCTCCCGGCGCCTATTTATACTATAGTCGCACCGGTAGTGACGTCATGGCTGTCGCCGGCCAACGAGTTGGTGTTTTTTCAATGTATGCTTCAGACACGGGTCACGACGAGGCGTTCCCCATAGCGACCCCTAGAGGACGCAGTTCGAAGTTCCCATGAAAGGGAACTCAGCTTTTCCATCACAGGATTAAATTTATATTAACATATTAAAATGGAAAACAGTTATTTTAAATTATAATTACATATTTCCATTGTATTTTTAATCACATAAATTTATGGTGAGCACAAGAGTCTTCTTTCAAAAACACTAAAAAAAATCTTATCAATCCAAACTTTTGAATGGTGTAACTTTTTCTTTTTTTACTCTAAGGCTGAAATAGACTTCCATAGAACCCTGACCCCTAACTTAGGATGAGAAAAGAAGGCATTTTAAAGTCTTGGAGTTAAGAGTATAAAAAATGATTTATAAAAGGAAGTAGGAGATAAGAACTTAACTGAGACATAATGTGCTATAATTACAGTAAAGCATTTATGTTTAATTAACTAAAGAAAATATTGAATACCCATTAGTACTGAAGCAGTGTTACGCGAGCTATAACACAGAGTTATAACTAGTGCCTGATTCACACAAATCATTTCTTTGACTTGTTTTGAAATTACTCCAATTAGAAGCCCTGCACGGCACAGTTTAGGCAATTATCACCCACTTGTCTCTTCAGAGGTGACTGACATGAACTTAACATCACGACATTCGGCTCATTAGCTCATAATTTTCAGTGCCTGCCCAGAAGTCTGTAGCTCTGAGAATACAATACATATGCTTTCTTTGGTTTCAAAGAAGAAAAGACAGAGGAGAGGTGTTTATTAACTATGCATGAATAAGTGATGGTGAAACTGCTCCGAGAGGCTATGAATAACTCAGTGTATTCAGTGTTGACACTCGTGGGTGGCCCAAAGAGAGTTGATGAAGCAGGGTCAAAAACAGTGTTGGTTTTATCAGTTATTCAAATGCAGCCTGCACAAATCAGCCTTGGAGGACAAAAACACACAATGACTGAAGCAATTCAGCTGACTAATATACAGCTGCAATATCTCTTTGTTTTCACAATTTTTGACATTCAAAAGCCATTTTAGAAACACAAATCTATCTCCATCCTATTTTCCTTTCACTTGCATCACCATCTTCTCCCTCTATCCCTTTTAATCCATCCCCTTTTCCTTTTTTCTCCTAAAGCTTTTCATCCTATTTCTAAACACACGTCAACCTGCATCTTCTCTCTCCAGTTTTATCCATTGCTCTCTCTCCAATTCTCTCCCTCTCACCCTCCATCACTGTGAAAGCTGTAAGAGTCGATGAAACTGCAGGCTTATTCCCACTTCACAGACATTCAGGTGTGCTGTACTCCGGCTGTCAATCAAACCACTGTGTGTGAGACTGAAGGACATGCTCTGATCTGCAGCCGTACAGTAAGACCTCCCAATTCTGCGGATGAAGGTTTGGAGTATTTTGTTGGTCATTCTGTGCCAATTTAATTTCGCCAAATGCAGCTCCTGCCCACTGGAGCAGGTAATGCTGCAAGATTTACAGTGTGTGAGAACCGGTGTGTGTGCATCCATGAGTGAACTAAAAGCTCCCTGTGTGATATGTGATTTTAGGGTCACATCTGCTTAAGAATGTACAGACTGAGCAATTGCAGGATTTGAAATACGTGAATTCTTTATTTCAGTAGCTTTACTAGTGCAATATCAGCATGTGCTTCAATAGGCTGTGACACACTAGTAAGTTCATATAGTCAACAATTTATATTCCAAATCATATTTACAGGGCACAGATTGTCAGTTAACAAACACTCATTTCTGCAAGCTGAAATGGCTTCTGCACATGTGTTAGCAAATCTCATGTTTGCTTTTTTCGGTTAGGTTTAGGGTAGAGTTTAGTGTAGGTTGTATGTTATTTTCCAACTCATGCTCATTGGTAAAACATGCCTGTGGCAACATTTATGCAAAATGATTTTGCATTGTTTCTTGCACATGTCGCAACACTTTCAAAGTGAAATTTCCAGTGAATGGCCCTAAAAGTGCATTCAGTTGTATCCGAAACAGATGAATGTGAATGTGCCACAATTGTATTAGGTTGGTTGTTGCCTGTATTGCTGCAGTTCAGAAATGAAATGTCAGATGACTGGCGCTAAAAGGTTAATTATTCTATTGTGTTTGAAAATAGCATGCCACCTACATTAAATAAACTGATAATGTTAATGTTAAATAAAACTGATAATGTTAACAAAAACAGTGTGAGGTAAAATCGTATGTGCCGAAGCAACCATTGCATTTTAGCTCTTCTATCATGACTTGTATTTCAAGTGCTCTACTTCTCAAGCGCAATGCTGTACCAGGTGAGCTACCGAGCAAGTTTACTACATCAGAAAAGCCATTCTTATAGAGCTGGCTATGTCAGGCAAACATCAAATCGTTTTATTTACAAATCACACACTATGGTAAAAGTGTTTTTAGGTCATAAACATACCGGTAGTATAGTGCAAGGAACTACATGAAACTAAGTATATTAATCTGTTCTTATAATCATAAATTGTGTGAACAGGAATAAAAGTTGTTGTTTTACTGCCATTAGTGAACTGCTGCAAATTGTCACAATAATTACCCTCACAAATTGTTATAACAGCCAGTGTAATAAAACATTGCCAGGTTCACGTTTATCTGTTTCTGATAAAACTGAGCTTGCTTTTAGCACCACTAACTGGACATTTCACTTGGAAAGTGTTGTGAAATGTTGATGAACATTCATTCAAATGAAATGAAAAGTTCATAATTTCATTTTGCAGAAATGCTGCTACAGGCATGTTTTTACAATGAGCCTGGCTTGAAAATAATAGTCCACTGAATTATTCAAAACAACTGGCTTAGCAAACAAGATGAACACTGCAAAAATATTACAGTAATATTAAAGGTACATCCAAGGAAATTTTCACTACAGTCGATAACTGAGATGCAGGATGGCTCCAGTTGCATTTTTTTATGGAACAAAAAGAAGTGTTTCTGTTTCATATCATATTAATTTTGCACTCAAATTAGAAACCATTTTAGTCTGACTAAAAGCATGAAACGTTGGCGGTGCAGTCGTGGCCTAATGGTTAGAGAGTCAGACTTGTAACCCAAAGGTCGTGGGTTTGAGTCTCAGGTCCGGCAGGAATTGTCGGTGGGGGGAGTGAATTACCAGCGCTCTTTTCCACCCTCAATACCAAGACTGAGGTGAGACCCTTGAGCAAGGCACCGAACCCCCAACTGCTGCAGAAATATGGCTGCCCACTGCTCTGGGTGTGTGCACTTGGATGGGTTAAATGCAGAGCACTAATTCTGAATATGGGTCACCATACTTGGCCACATGTCACTTCCCTTTCACTTTGACAATTTATAAGATATGTGACCCTCTCTGTGAAATCCAGGCTAAAGTCTCAAAATCTAATTATGAGATAACAATCATCAAAGTTTGATTTCAACCATTCATTTCACTATGATTTCAATTTTTGACATGGTCTTACTCAGTCAGTAATAAAGATATCAATGTTACATTTTCATAGAATGTTCTTTACCTTATGAAGGATGATTTTATATAGAAAACAGTAAATCACTAAAAAATTACTTTAGTTGGGTTTTCACAGACAGGGTCACATATCTAAGTCAAAAGACAAAAACTATGATAAAAAAAAAAAAAAAAAACTACAAATCAACACTGGTAGTATGACTCTTATCAAGAATCTCTGACAGACCTGATAAGTGGAAGAACCGAGTCACTACTTCACACTACAGCATGCCTCTTATTTCCCCGAACCTCTCCACACAATCAGTTTTGTAAAGACCACATAAGATAAGAGAAGGAGAGCATGCAGCACAGAGAAAGGTAAGTAAAAGAGAATTATGGGTAAATTGAGAAACCCCGAGAGTGCTAGTGTGTCTGAGAGTGTAAAGAGATGGTGATGTGAGAACAGGACCTGGGGGTAATGATAGAGAGAGCGAGGAAAGAAAAAAAAAAAAGGTAAAACATATCATGCCTGTGGCCCAGATGTCTGTCTTTTATTTCATTTCCAGCAGGGGAATCACATCTCTGCAGAAAGCAAATGAGAGGACAGATTATTAAAGAGAGGGGGAATACAAGGACTGCCATTTTATTATGCAGAGAAAGAAAAAAGAGAGTAATATAGATTAATAGCAATTGGTCATTTTAGACATCTAAATTATATAATGACAGCAATTATATTAGCCTACACAGAATCTATGAAATGCTTTGGCACATTTTATTTAGCTTTCAGCTACCATCATCACTGATGTACCATGTTTAAATCCATTCACAGAATTCAACAGTCTGCAGATTCTGATTATGTATATTTTCTGATTGTCTGTCCATTATTGTTATATAAAAAAAAACTGTTAACAGTTATAAGATTCTCTACAAACATCTGATGAGAAAAGTACGACAACATGCGTTAAATTCAAAGCTGAGTTTCTTTATAAACTAACAGACAACAATCAACAATTAACAATAACAAGAGAAAGCCAAAGAATTAAAGATGAATGGCTGGGTAGACACAGGGCAACTCATACTCCAGCCTGGTCATTGTTTATAGGTAATAGTAGGCTACGTAATGTTTACAAGCACAAAACGTACAGTTTTGAACGTTTTGATTGATGCTGAAGCATACAATTTGGACGTACTACAACATTTAAATCGTAAAAATTGCTACGTATTTACAGCTAAAAAACATAAAATATTTACGAATCTTTTATATCATTAAAATAATATTTGTATCAATGCATATAATTATAATTTTATCGATATGCAATTTAGGTTTTTAGACTCCTTATTAACCTACCCCCAAACCTAAACCTACCCATTTTATAGCGAATATATACAGATATAAAATATAATAGATGAAATAATCAGGGAAATTACCATTGTAGTAACAATAGAGCTTTAAAAATATTTTTTTTATAGTCGCTAATCTCACTCCTACCTCTAAACCTAATCATAACTATTTCTTAAAAATATAATAATTTATTTATTGCAAAAAATATCAAAAGCAGTACCAAAAGTAATCTAAATGACGATACGTTGCAGTCGCAGTCCTCTCTGGTGGAATACAATAGCTTTGTATGAGGTGCAGAGCAGTAATCAGTTGTTAATTGCTGAAAATATTATCCAGATTATTATCCTGATCCACTCCGTGAAGGGGTTGTGGCTAGAAGGGATACAGCAAAAACCGGAAGCTAACAATAAATTGAATTTTCGACCTATTAGATTGTGTTTTATTAACGTCTACACCTACCCCAACCCTAAACCTACCCCTTACAATAATGCAAAAATAGTAATTATTGTTGTACAGTGTGAGAAAAATTACGCTATATTGATGTGCGCATGCCCAGTAGTTTTTGCTCTATACCATCTAGCCTTAACCCCGTGAAGGCGCGTATTTCTCATTCAAACACACCTCACCAGAAATACAGCATGTCGCAATCTGTGACGAAGCAGAAGAGCCAATGTGCTTTCGATTTTTCTGCCGTAAAACCTGTCTTAAAGCTTCTTGAAGCGACAATTTTTGAATTTGTAACGAGCGCATTAGCGCAGGTTTTGATGCTTATGGTCACTGCTCAGAAAGCATGGAGATGAAGATTGCTGAATAAAGGCTTGAATCTGTATATAATAAAATGTTAATGCTGCAATTTCAATATTCATAACGATTAATTTGTAAGTCTGTTGTAAGTTGTTGATACGTAAATTTAGTGGCGTGCACAGACATCCGGAGGTCCCCCTCGGTAGAAGTCGCGGAACGAAAGAGCAGTTTATCGTTGCCGATTAACGGGCCAGAGGCTCGCTATTTGAATAACCGTGGACATTAAATAAAATAATGATTATTAGTAGCTTACTGATATGAAACTGTGATCACGTTAAATACAAATTCAGTCGTATTAAAATATTTTATGACATGACACCAATATCTGGCTCTTGCCTAAAAGGACAGGTTTATGATGTAGGCCTACAGATAGGCTAATAATAGATTTCGCTAGGCTACATTTAGCCTTATATCCTGGAGTTGGTTCACCCTCGATCCGCCTATGCTGAATCATAACTGTGCTGGATGAAGTGGATAATCAACTACAAACAACTGAAATACAAGACTACATTCTGAAAGTTAACTTAAAAAAATGCAGCTACTGCTATGCTGAGTCTGAATAAGCGGCCATTCGCACCGAAGAGGTTTTTGTGTCAGCCGGCGCTGTTTTATTTTTGTCGATTTCGAGGTTAAAAGTGTTTTTAACTTGTCCAGAGACACTTTCATTAAAAATTAATAAATTAAAAAATCTGCGTCTCTGTGCGTACCCTATAGATGAAATTCTGCAGGTGCCCCTGATTTGTACGTTTCAGTGTCTATGTAAACGTAAGTAAATGTACGTTTTGAAGAGCCACATTTTACGTAAAATACATATGAATTCTCATGAGATCACGTTGCATACTCTTGTAATTTAATTAACTTGGCTTGCATATTTCTCTAGCACATTCTGATATGCAGTTTTAAAGATAACTGCCTTTTAGTCCCAGCTGCTGCTGTCATTTTCTGCTTCCTTTTCCAGAGTTCTCTGTAGAAACAAACAACTGAATGGCCCTTATGTGCCACTTCAGACCTGCTGAGTGAGTGATGCAATCCAATTTTGTATGTAGCCTATTACACAGAGACTGCAACTTTGAGACTGAATTCCCGGAAGGATATCTACCTTTTATTAGGTTGCCATCTGCGTGTCCTGGTCATTCTATAGCCACACGGGTCAGGAAAGAGCAACACTGACAGAACTGTGCAAATTTTTAATGCCACTGTCATTTTTCTGTCCGATCAGAATTGAAGCAAAACAGCTGCCGTTACTTTAGAACTCAGAGAAAAGTGATGTCAGTGGAAATGGAATGTCATTTCAGTGGAAGAGGAAGTCAGTAAATTATGATTACAAAGACAAGCTATTTTTTCTTTGGAATAACGTGCACCAATGAATCATTCACAAGAATGAGCATTAACAAAGTAAATGTGGTGAAATTTGTTGCCATATTGAAACTACTAAATAAAACCATATTAAGGATAGAAATTCAAACTCAGACAGACATTCAATAATAGACGTGGTGAAACCGTTCCAATTCGAAAAGTTGTGTTAATAATTATTGATTGGATGCTAGCTGGAAATCTGCAGTTCTCTGCAAGATCAATAGATGTGAAGGAGCTGGAGTTTCCTTTCTATCTGTTTTATCTGATCTGTTCTGTAATTCTCTCCTCTCTGAAAAGGCAGTTACTTAATGTTGAGTACCGTGTGAGGCTTCTCGCTCAACTGAACAGACAAAACTCTCAGGAACTCTGTACCATTTTGAAATGAGATTGTACCATTAAATAAAGTCTAATTCTCTGGCATGAAGTCAGTGTTAAACTGCTGAAGTGTTTTGAACCATTTTGTTGAAAAAATTAAGGTAAGGGGGGCTTTTCAGATGAAAGTTTAGGCTGACTTTGTGTTTTTATTGAAGACAAGCTTGCATAAAATCACAAACCTTTTCCATGATGTTGGACAACTTCAGTACCTTTATCAAAAATTGCCAAACATCTTGCAAGCCTCACAAACTTTAAAAAGTTTGAATTAAAAACAAACACACAAAATACTCTCGATCAGACTACAAAGAGGAGCTCACAAACAGAGTGACACTGAATTTATACAACATAATCATAACATGGATTTGTAATTATATAAAGTACAAGAGTTTTCGATAAAAACATGTCTAATTAACAGCAAACATGATGAGCTTATGCTAATTTTCCCCTATCTGTCTGTTAATCATCTTTCCATTCTGGCTGCCAAAACATTAATTTATCCATTCCATCCAGCAAGAAAATTCAACGATTTGCATATGCAAATATAAAGTTTGCAGAAACTCAATGATAAAAGCCTCCTAATTACCCAAACTTGGCACAACCACCATCTTTTCTGAGATACATAATCTATGTTTCCAAAACATCAAAGAAGAGTGAATGTGTGCAAACACACTTACAGGCAGCACTTACTCAAACATGATACTGTTTGACCTGATGAGAAATTCATATCAAAGCTTGTGAGCATGTGGTCA
>NW_015646629.1:0-499 GCF_001515625.1 Sinocyclocheilus rhinocerous | reverse complement strand
TCATATCATAATAAAATAAATTATTACACGATTATGGTCTCCGGTATGAAAAAAACCTGCATGTGATTTGGCATTTCTATATATTTACACAGTTTACTAATGCTGCTCAAATGTGCCTTTAATGTACTGACACAAAAATATATAGTTTATTTTATACAAATATAACTGATGTAAATGACAAAAACAAAGTTTACGGCTATTGTCTCTATTCATTTTCACAGAAGCAAAGCAGCAGATGTTATAAATAAAAACAGTTAAAAATGTTATTGAATAGAATATATTAAAAACTGTTATTGCACGACAGGCCTATTCTTATAGGCTACACAGACAAAACAGTCAGAGATATGTTTATGCATTTTTTTTCTATTTTCTGCATTAGTAGCAGGCTAAAGCAGGACTTCGCAAGTTCTCTTGTAAAATAAAATAATTAAAAAAAATAATGGAATAAACCGTTAGCGAGTAAAGAACTCTCAACATTAGGCTACTAAAAAGGTCAGTT
>NW_015646628.1:0-1163 GCF_001515625.1 Sinocyclocheilus rhinocerous | reverse complement strand
AAGAATTAATGACTATTTTTGTTTGAAGACTACATATAAAATAGCCACCAAAATAAATGTTGTTAACTGCAGCTTGACTAAAAATGTAATGACTAAAAGTTGACAAAAATGGACTTTTCGTTCGTCGACTAAAATGGAATGCATAGTCGATATAAAAACTGGATGATGAGTAATTTCTTACTGCTAAATTCTGAAAAAACAGAGGTGTTAATTATAGGACCTAAAAACTCTGCATATAATAACCTAGAACACTCTTTAAGACTTGATGGCTGCTCTGTCAATTCTTCGTCATCAGTTAGGAACCTAGGTGTACTATTTGATAGCAATCTTTCCTTCAATCTTTTCAATTACGACCTATGCTCTCAATGTCAAATGCAGAAATGTTAATCCATGTGTTTATGACCTCAAGGTTAGATTATTGTAATGCTTTATTGGGTGGTTGTTCTGCACGCTTAATAAACAAACTCCAGCTGGTCCAAAATGCAGCAGCTAGAGTTCTTACTAGAAGCAGGAAGTATGACCATATTAGCCCGGTTCTGTCAACACTGCACTGGCTCCCTATTAAACATTGTATAGATTTTAAAATCTTGCTAATTACTTATAAAGCCCTGAATGGTTTAGCACCTCAGTATTTGAACGATCTCTTATTGCATTATAGTCCTCCACGTCCGCTGCGTTCTCAAAACTCTGGCAATTTGATAATACCTAGAATATCAAAATCAACTGCGGGCGGCAGATTCTTTGCCTATTTAGCACCCAAACTCTGGAATAACCTACCTAACACTGTTTGGGAGGCAGATACACTCTGTCAGTTTAAATCTAGATTAAAGACCCATCTCTTTAACCTGGCTTACACATAACACACTAACACATTTCTAATATTCAAATCCGTTAAAGTATTTTTAGGCTGCATTAATTAGGACAACCGGAACCGGGAACACTTCCCATAACCCCCGATGTACTTGCTACATCGTTAGAAGAATGGCATCTACGCTAATATTAGTCTGTTTCTTTCCTATTCCGAGGTCACCGTAGCCACCAGATCCAGTACGTATCCAGCCCAGATGGTGGATCAGCACCTAGAGATGACCTGTACAGCCCTAAATGTCAGCGTAGATCAGTACAACTAGATGAGCCCCAGAGACAGATCCCCAGTGAAGACC
>NW_015646627.1:0-2110 GCF_001515625.1 Sinocyclocheilus rhinocerous | reverse complement strand
GGAACAAATGAAAAACATTTCATGTCATGTTATTTATGTTATAAGAACAGTTTTTCCTACTGAAACATCATTTCATGTCATGTTATTTATGTTATAAGCACAGTTTTTCCTACTGAAACATTGTCAGGGAAATGACATGCATTAATGTGTGTGAGAGACACTGACCTGCTGCTCAGGAAGCAGTTCTGAATGACTTTGATGATAAAAGCTGCTGCTTCCTTCTCACTCACTCCAGGGTTAAAACGCTGCTTATACAACACACATGATTCACTTTATATCAACAAATTACAAGCTATTAATTAATTAATTCTGTTTATCTATCTATCTATCTTTATTTATCTATATATCAGCATACTTGTACTATGCTAAAAATGTCTGAAGCCTTATATTACTAGCGCTTTTCATGTTTATTATCTTCTTTATGATGAATTGCTTGTTGTGTTCCTTGTTTGTAAGTCGCTTTGGATAAAAGTATCTGCTAAATGAATAAATGTAAATGTAAATTAAAATTTATTAGGGCTGTGCAAGTTCATGCGTTATTAGCGCGTTAACGCATTAATTAACGCCGACAATTATTTTAACGCGCATTAACGGATATATATCTTTTTTTTAAATTATTATTATTATGAAAGTCCGTTGCTCACTGGCTCTGAATACACAAACAGATAAACCATGGATGACTTTGATGATAAAAGCTGCTGCTTCCTTCTCACTCACTCCAGGGTTAAAACGCTGCTTATACAACACACATGATTCACTTTATATCAACAAATTACAAGCTATTAATTAATTAATTCTGTTTATCTATCTATCTATCTTTATTTATCTATATATCAGCATACTTGTACTATGCTAAAAATGTCTGAAGCCTTATATTACTAGCGCTTTTCATGTTTATTATCTTCTTTATGATGAATTGCTTGTTGTGTTCCTTGTTTGTAAGTTGCTTTTGATAAAAGTATCTGCTAAATGAATAAATGTAAATTAAAATATATCTATTAGGGCTGGGCAAGTTAACGCATTATTAGTGCGTTAACGCATTGATTAATTAACGCCGACAATTATTTTATCGCGCATTAACGCAGATTATTATTATTATTATTATGAAAGTCCGTTGCTCACTGGCTCTGAATACACAAACAGATAAACCATGGGTCACAAGAGGGGTGGAATGTTGATCAGTACTGGTTTGGGATGGGAGTCATCATCCGTCTCAACCAATGAGAGCATTTGGGGTGGGCCTAACACCGGACACGAGCGGTGCGACGCAACAAAATACTATATAACCCATTATAATAAGTAATGCTGTCTACACTGGTTGCGGCGCGACGCAACGCGACAAAATACTACAGAACCCATTATAATGAGTGATGCTGTCTACACTGGATGCGGCGCAGCTCGACACGACAAATCCCTGACAGTAAACTGCTGCCTTGTTCTATCTATAACATACTGACACTAAATTCAAATGATTTGCAACGGTCGCTTTGTCGCGTCCAGTGTAGACAGACTTTAGCCGTTGTGGCGCGGCGTGACAACTATCGTATCCGGTGTAGACACTGCAACCCCTTATTTACACTGCACGCATCTGCACGGCTCCGACGAGGTTTTGTTCCGTCCTCCACGCGATGCCAACTCACACCAGGAGCATTTCAGAAGTGAAGTGACAGGATTCGTGAGACCATATGATTTGCCTGTCCGATGTTGTTTGTCTTGATCATTTGTGTTCTAACATGGCCAAGTAGTCTAAATGTTTGTTTTGTCCGGTTTAATTTGGTTTATAGTTGTATTTATTGCTATGTCCTACTTTGTTGTGCTGTAGACTACAAAGTTAATACACTTAAAAGTCCAGTTATGAAAGACAAGGATAAAAGATTTGTAGCGGTGTATAGTCGTCTAAAACACATCCTCAATTATCTTGTATCTAAAAATAATACATTTTATTTATAAAGCACTTTACATTTTAAAGAAAATCTCAAAGTGCTACAAAAAAAAGTCATAATAAATTAAAACAATTAGAACAATAAAAGTAATTTAAACATTAAAATATTTTTTAATTTTTAATCTTTTTAAAACCATCAATTGTTTGTGGAACCCTCAGATGTTCAGG
>NW_015646626.1:0-856 GCF_001515625.1 Sinocyclocheilus rhinocerous | reverse complement strand
ATATGCATATTGTGTTGATGTGTGAAAAATCGCGCAATATACAATTGTTTACGTACTTGAAAAATGCAATTTTGCCCCCCCAGTGGCCGATTTCTTTCAAAATTCTTACAGACGTTTAGGGCCATGTGTCGAACATGCCCACCGAGTTTCGTTCCGATCGACCTCCGTTAACCCTGTCAAATAGGTGCTTAAAAGAATTTGGCCAATGGCGGCCATGTTTTTTGAGAAACGTGAATGTCCTCATAGACACTTGTGCCACTTATAGTCATTGACACTGCAAACCAAATTTGAAGTCGATCGGACCAACGGTTTCCTAGTAATAGTTTTTTCAAAATTATAGCGCCACCAAGTGGCGAAGCTACGTACTTTTTTTTATTTGACCAAAGTTTTAGCTCTTACACATGTGCAGCGAGTTTGGTGAAGATATCTCATTTCGTTCAAGAGTTATAACCTTTTTAGTAAAATTGGTCCTCGACTTTTGAACGTTTTGGCGCCCCATTGAAACAGTGAGTCGAAATTTCAACTTTTTTTTGATAATTATTGATATTCACTATCCAGAGAATATTTCTGCAGTGGTTTGGTTCCGATCGGGCAAAAAACCTAAGACTAGTTCGCAAAAGTAGGTGTTGGACATACGTCAAATTTGCGGAAAAACGAGACCTCGTAGACCCAAAATCAGAGTGACCATTTTGAATTTGCCTTGACCGAAGGATTCCAAAAATGTAAAATTTTGGAGTCTACGGTAAGCGGTTTAGGAGTTATTAGTACTTACGCATTTTTGATTGCTGTAGCGCCCCCCTATTGGCCGATAGGGCTGAGACTTTGATAGGTTTTCCCCAAATTGAGCTCTATCATT
>NW_015646625.1:0-746 GCF_001515625.1 Sinocyclocheilus rhinocerous | reverse complement strand
GCCATTTTGGCCAGGACTCCCTGGAAGAAGAGATTTGCATCTCAACGGGACTATCCTGGTAAAATAAAGGATAAATAAAAAAATTAAAAATTAAAATAAATGGGGGATGGGTTTCACACCTACCTGTGAGAGAGCACAAAGACTCTGAAACAGAGTCATTCCACATTAAATACTTTGATTCAAATATGCAATAATAAACAAATAGTATTTAATAATATGCTTCCTTCCAGACACACACACAGGATGGAAAACTCAAAGCTTAAATTCAGATCTTTTCTGTGCTTGCGCGAGGCCTTCAAAACAATGGAAATCTGACGGTAGTAATTTATTTGTCATTCAGTCAATTCTAAGGCTACAATTAAGTAGAATCTCTGCTTTAAAATGATACTAGAGAATCTTTTTCTGAAATGTAAAACTCGAAGCTTAAAGACTGCAAAACTATGTATGCTTTAAATATGCAGTAATATTCAAATAGTATTTAATAATATGCTTCTGTGTACAGTATTACAATGTGTGTGTGTGTGTGTGTGTGCTGAACAATTCTGAAATAAAAATAAAAAACACACAGTGGAATGACTCAGTGCTGCAGTGTATGTTTGCCCTGTTTTCAGAGGCTGTGTGCACACAGGAAGGTGTGAAACCCATCCCCCATTTCACTCCAACCTGTCTGTGCAAACAAAAGCTTTTTTGAAACAAAAAAAGCAAACATTTTCTGAAGCACTGAGTCATTCCACTGTCTGTTTTTT
>NW_015646624.1:23563-36104 GCF_001515625.1 Sinocyclocheilus rhinocerous | reverse complement strand
AGACATTATAAATCATTCTTACATTACTTCTCTCTGATTTTGGAGTACTGAATCTCCCAGGATAGCGAGAAGCGTCTGCTCGCATCAGATGTTCACGGAGAAAAGAAAGATCTCGAACTCTCTGCTCTCTAAAAGTGCTGCAATGGCAGACGTCAAGTGACGTCATTCAACAGCGATCTCACTGGTGAATTTACAAAGAGAGAGATTACGCTATTGGTCACATTTATAACTTTGATATTTTATATTTTTACATATTGTAAGGGAAACAGGTCAATTTAGCTCAAAGGGAATCATTTAAGATTTTAAAGGGAATTTGGACAGAATCACTGTTTTACGGCTGATCACTGAGACGGCCAGCGATTCAGTGAACGAGCCGTATGACATCAATTCTGCAATGGATATTAATATCCAAAATATAGTGAAAACACTATTAATTAGCACAGTAACAAGATCGGCAGTTTAAGACATTAACTTGTAAGCACAAAACACAAGATACTTCTCTTTTCAATATAAATAAGGCTTTATTGGATAAATCTAAGACATATAAACTAATCTAACACATAAACACACGCATTCACACAAGTTGCAGAAAGAGAGAAAGTGAGGAAATAATTAGTTTAAGAGAATGAAAATGTGAAATCCCAAGTTTACAGCAATATGTGCAATTGCATAGATCTGAACAACCATCAATCACTTAATTAACCCTCGCATTGAGTTCCTCAATGAGGTTAAACTTTATATTAAATGCACCAGTTCAGCTAGGATCTGGAGGTACTTGCGTTGCGTTGCCTGTACGGGGGTTCCCTTTGTTGTGGTCCTTGCAGAACAGGGGGTTTCCCGCGGTCGCTGATTGGCTGGAAGTTCAGTTTTGGGAAGCCAGTGGTTGGGCGTTGGCTGACGACGCGGAGTTGTGGTTGAAGTTGAAGTTTTAGACGGCACTCTTTCGGAGACACGGCGTTGGGCAAAACTTAACTCGGAACACACGAAACTCTCAACGGAAAATAAAATAAACTAAAGTAAAGAAATAGAAGTAAAGTTTGACGAGACTAGGTGGCGTTTCTCCTCATGGTTTTGGAGGAGCTGGCGTGTAAGCCAGAGCACGCTCAAAAAGCTAAAGAAGCATGATTAAAAAGCATAGCTCAAAGCTATGACTAAAAAGACAGAAGTGAAACAAAGAGCGAGAAAGCTAAAAGGGGCTGATTTTATGGTGTCCTGAGTATTTAAACTGGGCTTTTGGCCACATCCCAATGGTGTTTTGACCAATTAGATGCTGTCTTTGCTGGGGGTGTTGTATATTTCTCCTCCCAATTCATAAATCAAAATGTTATCTCATCAGGCACATGGTCCAAGTTTTTCCCGCTCTTGCAGAGTATAATTTTGGACATGATTTCTATAGCTGGAGATGACTCAATGGACTTTGTTTCAGGTAAGGTTTCTACAATCAATGGACTTTCTGGAAAAAGTGAGATGGTCTTTGTGCTGAAATCCAATTGAAGTCCTGAATGATTTGTATGAACAGGGTCATCCTCTGATTCTGACTGACTGCTCATCAGAGGCTCCTGCTGGGCTGCTTCATTTGCAGAGTGGGATCTGGTTCCAGGCTTACGACGCACCTTCTGAGGATGGGACTCTTCAATTTCACTCACGGGTAGAAACCCACAAGGCAGCAGCAAGTCACGGTGTAGGGTGCGGACTGGTCCATCTTTCCCTTCGGGACAGACTGTATATACTGGCATGTCACCTGCTTTACTGAGTACCACATAAATCTCAGATTCCCACTTGTCCGATAACTTGTGTTTCCCTCTCAATTTGACATTTCGCACCAGGACCCGATCACCCGGTTCAAGTGCAGAGGCATTTACATTCCTGTCGAACCGTCTTTTATTCTGATCAGCTACTTTTGATGCATTATGAGTAGCAACTCTGTAGCTTTCCTCTAGTCGACTCTTTAGGGATTTCACGTATTGTGAATACGACGGAAATGAGGTATTGGAGGAGAGTCCGAAAGCGAGATCGACTGGTAGTCGAGGCTGCCTGCCGAACATAAGCTCATAGGGTGAGTACCCCGTTACATCACTCCTGGTGCAGTTATACGCCTGCACCAAGGGTCTGACATAATCTTTCCAATGAGCTTTGTTCTTGTTCTCCAGCGTACCTAGCATCTGCAAAAGGGTTCTATTAAATCGTTCCACCGGGTTCCCTCTAGAATGGTAGGGGGTGGTCCTCACTTTGCGGATGCCAGCGATCCTGCACAATTCTTGGATGGTGCGAGATTCAAAGTCTGGCCCTTGGTCGCTAAGCAGCTTTTCCGGAAAGCCATAATGGACAAAGAAATGATCCCATAGGCATTTAGCAACTGTTTGCGCTTTTTGGTTTCGGGTAGGTATCGCGACAGCATACTTAGAAAAATGGTCTGTGATGACCAAAATATCCTTGGTGTTACTACTGTCTGGTTCCAGTGTTAAAAAATCCATGCAAACCAGTTCTAAAGGTCTTTGGGTCTGAATGTTAACCAAGGGGGCGGCTTTCTGGGGATGAGTCTTCCTACGCACACACCGCTCGCATGTTTTGATTATCTCGTCCACATCTGCAGCCATTTTCGGACAGTAAAATCTGGAACAGAAAAGATCGAGGGTTCTCTCCAGACCAAGGTGACCCATGTCATCATGAAGACTGGTAAGCACAATTCCTCGAAGGTCTTTTGGCAAGGCCAGTTGGTTCAATGCTTTGTCTCGGTCCATCCTCTTCCTATACAACAATCCATTCTTTAGCTGAAGTCTATTCCATTGTCTCATCCATAGGGTTACTGCAGGTGAGTGGAATTTCAGGTTTGCAGGTTTGTTGTTTGACTCCAGGTAAATAATTACCTCTTTCATTTCAGGGTCTGCTCGCTGCCTCCTGATCAGATCCTCTACGGACAGGTGAGGTATCTCGGGAAGACCATGGACACCTTCTCTCAGGATTTCTGGAGGTAAGGCCTTTGCATTCATGCTTAAGGACTCTATTAAAGTTAGCGGGAAGGGCTGAGAGTCAAGGGACTGACTGACTTGATGTTTTTCACAGATGGCCCCCACTACCTCTGGCAAAATGATCGCAGTGTTGCCTTCGAGATCTGCAAGATGATGTAGAGTGAACTGTCTGATTCTCTCTTGCTCTTTTTTAGATTCCCAGTCATCTGAGAGTCCACCATTTGGACAACGAGATAGTCCGTCCGCATCTTAATTTTGAGCTCCCGCTCTGTACTGCATCTTAAAATTGTACATTGAGAGACTGGATAACCATCTATAACTAGTGGCATCGAGTTTGGCCGAGGTAAGGACATAAGTGAGTGGATTGCTATCCGTGACCACTGTAAGTGACCACCGTAAAGTCTGCCCCGTACAGGTAATCATGGAACTTTGTGGTGACTGCCCATTTGAGAGCCAGAAATTCCAATTTGTGGGCCGGATACTTGGCTTCACACTTTGTTAGTCCACGGCTAGCATAAGCTATGACTCTCATGTGTCCCTGCTGTTCTTGATACAATGCCGCTCCAAGACCTGTAGCACAAGCATCTGTATGAAGAAGGTAAGGCAGACAAGGATTGGCGCACCCCAATATAGGAGCAGATGTTAACTTTTCTATGAGAGTGTCGAACGCCTGCTGACACTCAGTAGTCCATCGGTCATCCAGCGAATCCTTTGCATTGAGGTAAGTGCGATCTTTATCTTTGTTTTTCCTTCTACCCTTTCAAACTGGAGGATAGCCGGCTGTAAGGTGGTTTAACGGTTTAGCTATCTTGGAGAAATCTTTAATAAATCTCCGGTAGTATCCTGCAAATCCTAAAAAGGACTTTAGTTCTCGGAGGTTCTGGGGCCTGGGCCAGGTTTTGATGGCCTCTATTATTGATGGGTCGGTTTCTACACCCTTCTGGGAAACAGTGTGGCCCAAATAACGCACAGATGTTTGAAAGAATTTGCACTTCTCCGGTGAGAGCTTTAACCCAAATTCTTTCAGGCGGCTCACAACTTGTATCAGCCGACGTTCATGCTCTTCAAGGGTTTCAGAAAAGATGATAAGATCGTCTATAAAGACCAACACTTCTCTTCTATTTAAGTCACCCATACAGCGCTCCATAATCCGCTGAAATGTGCTCGGCGCGTTGGTAATCCCTTGTGGCATACGGTTAAACTCCCAAAATCTAAGAGGGCATACGAACGCTGTCTTCTGCTTATCTGCTTCATCCATCTCAATCTGGTAATACCCAGACTTTAGATCAAGAACGGAAAACCACTTGGAACTGGTTAACACACAGAACACTTCCTCTAGGTTTGGGAGCGCGTATGCGTCTCGGATGGTCAGAGAGTTAAGCTTCCTAAAATCAATGCATAGCCGCACCGAGTTGTCTTTATTTCTGACTACTACGATTGGGGATGCGAATGGGGACTCGGACTCCCGAATTATCCCAGCGGTTAACAACTCCTGTAGATGCTCTCTGACAGAACTAATATCTTGTGAATGGATGGGCCGAGCTCTATGCTTAAAGGGAGTCTCATCTCTCAGTTTGATTCGGTGTTTCACCTTATCGGTGCGCCCATAATCCATGTCATTCAGAGCAAAAACCTCAGGCATAGAGTTTAACAAGGCCGATATTCGTTCTTTCCACTCGGAGGGCAGAGGGGAGTCTCCAAAATCAAAAGTTATCTGGGGACTTGTAGGTTTTTCTGGTGTTGGTGAAACATCACTTGCTAATGGCTTGTCTATTACCTGCTGGACAGCATGCAATTCTGCAATTACAGTCTTGGGCGGGATGACTATATTAGACTGGATTTCATTCTTGACCACCACAGGCAAGGAGAAGAAACGCTTTACAGGTAAGGTGTTCAACCCACTAGCAATTAATAGACCCCCTGGAAGAGACGACATTGCGGGAGGACTGATAACAGTAAGTTTTTCTGCTGGAAGACATTTCAGGCAGACAACTCCATCAAGAACAGCAGTGTGCCCCGCCAGCACAGTTTCAGGGACTGTTCCTTTTAATGTTACACATTCAAAAGTTTCAGCGCATGACAGTTTATGTCTCACATCAAGTGTCTTCAGTACTGCAGGAGCTGCCAACTGAGCCTTTAATTCTGCCACTTGCTTCTTCAATCCAGCTAACTCCTTAGCTTCTGGGTTTTCTTTTGGTCTTTCTTTATCAGAAATGCATGTTTTCATAGCCTCTACTTGTGCTTGTAGTTCTCTTAGTTCTTTCCTCAGCTGCTTTACGTCATCATTTTTTGAACTTCCAGGCTGACAATTCTGGTAATTTGAGGTTTGCATAGAAGCAACATGAGCATGAAGTTCAGGAATCTGAGCCCTCATGTTATCCACCTCTTCAGCTGCTCCACCAGCTGCATCATGGGAGTATACTGGCATTTGATGTGTCGCAGTTCTCAACTTAGGGGCATAACTCTGTTTATTCAATCCAAAATGATTTCTCATTCTGTCTTCTTTTGAGGCTTGCCGATCTTCCTCTGTGCGAATTGATACTACCAACTCTGCAAAGGAAGGTGGGTTGGTTTTTTTCTTCTCTAGCTGTAGGCTAGCAATTAATCCATTATCCCAACATCCACGGCAAAATTGTCTTACGAGACAACGATTTTGCTCACTCTCAGAAATTCCGCCTCTCCTTACAGTTGTGCTCAACATGACATGCAGCCGGTGTAAATAACTGGAGGGCTTCTCTCCTGGGTTCTGTAGCATGGTCATAAATTTTGCCAACAGCTCATCTCCATCCTCCACAGATCCATAGACAGACTCTAATAATTCCAAGTAGGCTGATGGTAAAGACTGGGGACTCATATGTTTAATGACATCAGCTGCAGGAGGGAGCAGACTATCAAGTATTCTCCTTGTTCGAGACAAGTCCGAAATGGAAGGGTCATCCAGCAGAAATTGAACACTCGCCCGCCAAGTGTCAAAGTCTGGTTCATTAACTGGTCTAGGAACTTTCCCAGAGAAGGATCTGAGATGGAAAGAGGTAGGTTGTAATGCAGCAGTGTCGTTTGTTCTGACAATGTGTTCAACTACAACTTTTTGCACGCTGGGCAGATCAATCATGTCCATTGTAAGATCTGGATGAGGTAATACTGTAGCTGCAGGACTGCTAGTTTGACTGTTACGTCTTTCCTTGGACAGGTTTTGTGATTTCTTGGATTCGATTCCATGGAATGGTAAGTTCTCTGATGAGGGAGGGGCTGCGTGCTCTGTGGTCACTCTCTGTGATTTGGCTGGAGACGACTGCCCATCCAGTGAGCTAGCTGTGCTATCACGCATTTGAGAGTCTGCTGCATTTGCATACTCAAATATTTCACCTGAAGCATGTAGGGGCTCAGAGAGAGAATGACCAGATTTCATCTTCTTTAACTCCTCCTGGAGCACTTCTTCAATTGACTTGCCACTAGCGTTAGCAATAGTTTGCAGTTCTTCCAAATACCCCTTTGAGGCACTGTCACTAGCTACATGAGGGTAGACAGAGCTTAAGGCACGCACATTAAAAGTAGTATCAGGATTTAGCGCACTGATCATTGTTACGGGAAGTAGGGGCTTTAGTGCTTTCATAGCAGAGCTATGGGTAAATTCTATAATGGCATGACGATGGAATTCAGAGTCTGGGTCGTCAATGAGAAAATTACGACTGATACTACCAAATCTCAAAAGCCACGCTTCTAAGTCCTGATCTGATTCAGTCAATGTCAAGCCGCCAGCTATTACGGCATTTGCGACATTTACATTCTCTCTTCTTATGACATCCATAATATAATATTCTGCTTAATGTATAGTTTCAATAGAACTCAGCTCTTTTACCTTGTCACTATTGCTGCAGGCCAATCTCTCTCCTGGCTGCTGGCTCGCCACTTTTGTAACCCACACCCATGGTATAAATTAATATTGCACCAAATAAACAGTCATTTGATGAAACGCGCCAAGAGCTTGTAACACTCCAAAGAGAAAGGAAAAATTGACTTCTCTCTGAACCCTTTTGTTAAAGATATATATCATGCCACGTGCAACATTAGCTTTATGCTAACGCTAAACTGCGTCATTAACATTCATTTGGAATGACACGAACATGTGAGCAAACATAGCACTTTTGCTTGTTTCACACTAATCTCTACACAATCGACATATAAATGATTTAGGGACATTATAAATCATTCTTACATTACTTCTCTCCGATTTTGGAGCACTGAATCTCCCAGGATAGCGAGAAGCGTCCGCTCGCATCAGAGGTTCACGGAGAAAAGAAAGATCTCGAACTCTCTGCTTTCTTAAAGTGCTGCGATGGCGGACGTCAAGTGACGTCATTCAACCGCGATCTCATTGGTGAATTTACCAAGAGAGAGATTACGCTATTGGTCACATTTATAACTTTGATATTTTATATTTTTACATATTTTCACATTATTAATTTATTTGTTCACAGTCATATTTACGTTTTCAGTGTTTTTAATACATATAATCTGTTATTTAATTTGATGTTATGTGTCTGCTTCTATCTACTAGTAACCTGGGTTACAAGGGGGTGTCTTCCCACTGACTGGCCACTGAGAGGGGTGTGGTAGGCCGCAATGGCCGCCACGTAGACCTTCAGGGTGGAGTGGGTTAACCCTGTAGAAAACCGGGCCTGCAGGAACTCCAGTACTGTACCGACTGGGCAGTTAGCTGGGTCAAGCTGGTGGTCTCTACACCAGGAAGTGAAAAGTTTCCACTTCAAGGTGTACAGTTTCCTCGTGGAGGGAGCTCTGGATTGGAGGATGGTCTCAACAACCTCAGTTGAGAGACCAGAAGCTACTAGTTGTGCCCCCTCAGGGGCCACACCAATAACTTCCACAGCTCCGGGCGGGGGTGAAATAACATGCCCTCTGCCTGTGAGAGGAGGTCCCTCCTGACGGGAATCTCTCATGGAGAGCCGTCGAGAAGGGAAATCAAGTCCGAGAACCATACTCGGCCCGGCCAGAATGGGGCTACAAACAGTAAGCGGACTCCGTCCTGGCGCACTCTCTCCAGAACTCCTGGTGCTAAATAATCTACTAAGGGAATCAGTCTCTCGAGACTGATCTCTGGTGTGCCCAGAATGGCTAGTTCGGTGCCCTGAAGCGGCACATCGGCAGGGGATGGCCTACTCTGGGGACCTTCGCAGAGGCCGCGAGCCTCTCAGTGCCGCTACATTGCCGGGCGGTGACTGAAAGGTATGCTCGCTAGAGACCGCTGCGCCCTGGAACACCGGTAGGGTTGGCAGAACGATCTCCTGAGGGCACTGAGGAGAGACGGGCACCGTATAATGAGGTAACATAAGGAGATGGCATCCACTATCCACCGACTGAGGGTCTGCTTAGTTGCTGGAAGACCTCTCTTAGGGGGACCGTAGCACACAAGCAACTGGTCCGCCCTCCTCCACAGGGCAGCTCTGTGGACGTATGCATCCAGTGCTCGCACTGGACACATACAGTTAAGCTTCTGCTGGTCTGGTTCCCTGAAGGGAGGAGGACTGAAGGCCTGAAGTACAATGGGCTGTGGTGCTGATGAGGGGACTTTTGGGACATACCCCACACGAGGGTACAGAAATGCTTTGGCCAGACCGGGGGCAAAGTCAAGATAGGAAGGGGCCACCGAGAGGGCCTGTAAATCCCCAACTCTCTTAAGAGAAGATATTGCCAGAAGAAAGGTAGCCTTTATTGTAAGATGGCGATCAGAAATCTCTTCGATAGGTTCGAATGGAGGCTTACAGAGAGCTTCTAGCACCACTGCTAGGTCCCATGTAGGGACACGAGATCGTACCGGAGGCCTCAGCCTCAGCGCACCGCGGAGGAAACGTGTAACCAGGGGGTGTCTCCCCACTGAAATGCCACCAAGAGGGGCGTGGTAGGCCGCAATGGCCGCCACGTAGACCTTCAGGGTGGAGTGGGTTAACCCTGTAGAAAACCGAGCCTGCAGGAACTCCAGTACTGTACCAACGGGGCAGCTAGCTGGGTCGAGCTGGCGGTGTCTACACCAGGAAGTGAAAAGTTTCCACTTCCAAGCGTACAGTTTCCTCGTGGAGGGAGCTCTGGATTGGAGGATGGTCTCAACAACCTCAGTTGAGAGACCGGAAGCTACTAGTTGTGCCCCCTCAGGGGCCACAGCCATAACTTCCACAGCTCTGGGCGGGGGTAAAAAGTCGTGCCCTCCGCCTGTGAGAGGAGGTCCCTCCTGACGGGAATCTCCCATGGAGAGCCGTCGAGAAGGGAAATCAGGTCCGAGAACCATACTCGGCCCGGCCAGAACGGGGCTACTAACAGTAAGCGGACTCCGTCCTGGCGCACTCTCTCCAGAACTCCTGGGAGCAGAGCAATCGGGGGAAAGGCATACAGACGAAGCCTCGGCCACGTCTGTACCATGGCATCCAGCCCCAGTGGAGCTGGATGAGTCAGAGAGAACCAGAGGGGACATTGCGATGTCTTCTGAGTCGCAAACAAGTCCACCTGAGCCTGGCCAAAAATACTCCATATCTGCCTCACCACCTCGGGGTGAAGCATCCATTCCCCGGGCCTCGGCCCCTGCCTCGACAGGATGTCTGCTACCACATTGAGATGCCCAGGAATGTGCATCGCTCTCAGCGAGAGGAGCCTCTCCTGGGACCACACAAGGATCTGGTGTGCCAATTTGTATAAACGGCGCGAGCGCAGACCTCCCTGGTGGTTTATGTATGAGACCACCGCTGTGTTGTCGGTGCGCACCAACACATGGTGACCTCTCAGGTCTGGGAGAAAGTGTTTCAATGCCTGAAATACGGCCAGCATCTCCAGACAATTGATATGCCAAGTTAGATGGCGACCACTCCACAGACCGCGGGCCGGGTGGCCACTCATGACCGCACCCCAACCGGTGAGGGATGCATCTGTCGCTAGCGTCACGCGGCGACAAAGAGCTCCCAGCACCGGGCCCTGAGACAAGAACCAAGGTTTCCTCCACATGTCTAAGGCACGTAGGCACCTCCGCGTGACCTTGAGCATGCGAAGCGGGTTTCCCCTCGGGGAGAACCCCCTGGTCTTGAGCCACCACTGTAGGGGTCTCATGTACAGCAGGCCAATAGTTATCACGTTGAACGCAGCTGTCATCAGCCCAAGCAGTCTGGAACTGCTTGACAGTGAGTGACCGGCCTTCTCTTACTCTCGCGACTGAGGTGAGGATCGACTCGATCCGAGCAGGAGACAAACGTGCCTGCATCGTGGTCGAATCCCACACCACGCCCAGATAGGTGGTTCTCTGTAATGGAGAAAGCACACTCTTCTTGGCGTTTAGTCTTAACCCCAACTCTCTCATGTGAGCGAGAACAACATCTCGATGTCGAACCGCTATCTGCTCTGAATGAGCTAAAATCAACCAATCGTCGATGTAGTTGAGTATGCGGATGCCCTGGAGTCGCAACGGAGCCAGAGCAGCATCCACACACTTCGTGAAAGTACGGGGTGAGAGTGCAAGGCCGAAAGGAAGAACACGATATTGGTACGCTTTGCCCCCAAAAACGAACCTCAGGAACTTCCTGTGATGAGGAAGGATGGAGATATGGAAATACGCGTCTTTCAGATCGATCGTGACAAACCAGTCCTCGGACCTGATCTGAGACACGACTTGCTTGAGTGTGAGCATTCTGAACTTCAGTCGCATGACTGAGCGGTTCAATAGGCGCAGATCTAAAATGGGACGCAGCCCCCCATCCTTCTTCGGAACAATGAAGTAACGGCTGTAGAACCCGGAGTCTATCTCGTGCTGAGGGACCACCTCGATGGCCTCCTTCCTTAAGAGAGTAACTACTTCTTGTTCTAATACCAGAGCCTGCTCGGGACCCACTAGCGTGGGGGTGACCCCGTTGAATCGAGGCGGACGAGAACCGAACTGGATTCTGTAGCCTCTTTCTACAGTACGCAGGACCCATTGAGACACATTTGGCAGTAGCTTCCACGCTGCTAAATAATCTACTAAGGGAATCAGTCTCTCGAGACTGATCTCTGGTGTGCCCAGAGCGGCTAGTTCGGTGCCCTGAAGCGGCACACCGGCAGGGGACGACCGAACTAGCTGCTCTGGGGACCTCCGCAGAGGCCGCGAGCCTCTCAGTGCCGCTACGTTGCCGGGCGGTAACTGACAGATATGCTCGCTGGAGACCGCTGCGCCCTGGAACACCGGCAGGGTTGGCAGAACGATCTCCCGAGGGCACTGGGGGGAGATGGGCACCGTGTAATGTGGTGTGAGCCTCTCTTCTCCAGAAGGGCCTGCCCTCGCTAGTCCTGCACCCAAATAGTCAGGACCGTTTGGTCGAGGACCTCTTAGCCTGAAGGACGGTCCGCAGATCCGGCTTAGGCTTCGAAGCCCCCAACCCAGAGAGCTGCTTCTGCTTCTGCTTCCGGTCCGGTACGCGGGGGAGCACGGGCGGCAACGCTCTGCTTTTGAGTCTCCCTATGTGAGGAGCTGGTACGTGGTGGGGACTGCTCCCGCCCAGCAGCCCCCAGAGCTGAGATGCGGCAAGGGAGGAACCGCTGAAACGCCGCCGCCTGTTTACGAGCCTCCTGGTCCCTGTCGACGACGGAATTGACAGCGTCGCCGAACAGGCCAGAAGGTGCAAGCGGGGCATTGAGGAGGAAGTCCCTGTCTTTGTCTTTCATATCAGACAGGATCAATCACAGATGCCTCTCTGCTGCCACCATAGCTGTCATGGACTGCCCAATGGCGTGGGCGGTCTCCTTGGTGGCATGGAAAGGGAGATCAGGTGTTCTTCTTAACGCCGCAATATTATCAGAGTTAAGCTCCTCGCCCTCATACAGCTCTTTAAGCAGGTCTGCCCGGTACACCTGTAACACCGAAATTGTGTGCAGACACGCACCGGCCTGACCTGCTGCTGCGTACCCCTTGCCCACCAGCGCTGATGTTGTACGCAGCAGCTTGGAGGGCAGTGCCGGAGACTTTAAGGATGATGCCATGCCTGGGGACAGATAGCTAGCTAGCGTCTGTTCAACCCGGGGCATTGCCTTATAGCCACGCTCAGTCAGCCCCGCCACATTACAATAATAATCTGAGGCAGGGATGAAGAGACGGGCTGAAAAAGGCCTGGCCCACGACCTCGACACCTCAGTGTGAAGGTCGGGGAAAAATGGCAGGCTCCGGCATGGAGGTGGCGGCCTCACGTGCAGGAAGCGTTCATCCAACTTGCTTCGCTGTGGCTCGGCCTGCTTCTGGGTGGGCCAATCGATCTTTAACTTGGCCACGGCACGAGTAAGCACCTCCACTAGCTCCTCATACTGGGGCGATTGAGGGGGCGAAACCTCTTCGACGTCCTCCACGTCAACCTCCTCGGAGGAAGACAGGTGGAGCGTCGAGCCCTCACCCCGGGAGGAAGTAGCTGCAGAACGGGCTTCCGAACCCAGAGATCGGGCGCTGGATCTGGTGGGTGATGAAGGAGATAGGGCCTCGCCTGTCTCCATTCCCTCCACCAGATCCAACTGCGAACCCCACGAATGCAGCAAACCACGCAAAGGCTGTGTGC
>NW_015646624.1:21768-23423 GCF_001515625.1 Sinocyclocheilus rhinocerous | reverse complement strand
TCCCGCTCAGCTATTGGACTGATTTCACATGTGATTCAGAGCGTGGTCACAGAAGGCGCTCCCGTAGCGTTTTCCAACGCAGCTCGAGTTCCTGAAGAGGAACGAATGCTACATACTAAAGTCTTAATCAATTAATTAACAAAAGAATATTGTATAAAACGACACATTAAAGCATGTCAACATATTCTGTTACACCAAATACACAAAATAATGATCTTTAAAAGAGCATCATATGACCCCTTTAAGGTGAAAATACAAGATCAGCTGGTGTCCAGCGTGACTTTCAGATTCACGGATGTCATCAGTGATTGGCCGGTTCGTGCACGCGGAGTGGAAACGCGTGTCCATTCTAACCACGTGACACAAATACGTATATCTGACTGGTGGGACGAACTGTTACCAAAGCCACTCTGTCTAGGTTTGATCGAGATGAACTATACAAGCCTGCCACCGGCTGGCGAGAGTAGCCGCTTGCAGTCGAAGAAACACATTGCATTTTAAAACATATTAAAAATCGAAAAACATTGTTTTAAATTGTAATAATATTTGGCAATATTACTTCATTTGTTATCAAATTAATGCAATCTGGTGAGCATACTTTTGAACAGTATATAGCACATAATTAAATGTTTAATTCAAGTTGTGTATGATTTATATCTTCCCCTGGAGTACCTGCACAGACTCCCAGGTTTAAAACCCTTATACAATTGAATGTGTATATGCTTATGTTTAACAGCTTCCTTTTTCTAAAGATGAAGAGATCACTGACAGAACCGCTGAGCTAGACAGGTGTGCTTAGCCTGATTTTACTTTTAAGATTTCATCAAATTTAAAATGAAGAAACATTATGACATTTATGAATTATGAATTACTGCAGTATTTCGTGTATGGCATTTAAGCTCTTAGAGTTGCAGCAGTGAATGCCGTGAACTGATAGGCTACTATGTCTTGTTCCAGAATCATGAGTGTGATGTTGAAAGCTGAATTTGAGGGTCTTGGCCTTACTTATTATGATTATACTTAATACTTAATTATAAAAGCCCTGAAACGCAGAGAGAGGACCCAACAGAGAGAGATGGAGTTGTGGAACACCTCTCTCACTCTGGTCAGTACAGACATGACTTTCCTAAAAATAACTACTGTTTGTCTGAAAGTATTGACATTTTCATTGGGAATATATGAAGCAAATGAGTGTGTAAACAAATGGCATGTCTAAGTATTAACTTTTATGATACAGTTTATTGAGAATGACTTTTGTTCCTTTAGTTGCAATAACAGTATATCATCAGTAGGGGGTTGTATAAGAGCACAAGTGTAAAAGCAAATTGAAACGGAAAATACAGTAGTTCTGTTGGATCTTTGAAATTCAAAGGTGTCTTCTAACAGAAGCCTATTTTGCAAATGTGTACAGCCTCGGGTTCCTCAAATTCATTTTCAGTGAGCAGGTTTATTTAGTCCATCAGTAGAGAAAGACATAATACAGGCTACGCCAGGGGCGTATATATATATATATATATATATACTGTATATATGTATATATATACTGTATATATATTATATATAAACATTACAATATAACATTTCTGTAATCTATATATCCTACCAGTCAACAGTTTTTGAACAGTAAGATTTTTAATGTTTTATAAAGAAGTCTC
>NW_015646624.1:3488-21465 GCF_001515625.1 Sinocyclocheilus rhinocerous | reverse complement strand
AATTTCCTGGTACTACTTTCTGCGTGAGAGCGCCCTCCGGCTTCAGTATGAATGAAACATACACTGCACAGAGTGTTTAGCGCTCCGCAATGTTCATCTCGCCTTATTCTGGGTCCGAATAAAACATCAGATCATGCACAGTCACAGACTATCCTGTCTCTTTGAATTTAAATCTATATTTATTCACACCTGCGATTGAAAACCTCTATGCTAACACACTTATTTACGTGATATTAAAAGTGGGGGGACACGTCCCCCGCGTAATCTACGCCCCTGGGCTATGCAGACACAAGTAACCCTGCTGTTCCGTCACAGATATTCAAACAGTCGCATAAGACAAACAGCAGGTGTCAAATGAGTAATTACGTTTGGAAAGGATGATCATTTGAATGCCAGAAGGAAGTTAAAGATGATCCTGATAGAGCCCTCAAGTATGTTTAATGTTATGTATACACTCTTAATTCCATAACAAACAGAGTTATCTTGAGGGCTCATCCTTATTATACTAATCTAGCTCATATATGACAGCAAACTCTCAAGAATAACCGAAAGAAAAGTGAGCTGGAACAAATTAAATGGAAATATGTCATATATTTGGAATGGAATGTTAAATATAAAATACAAATTGGGAAAATATGGAAACATATAAATACATACGCCAGTGAAACATACTGTATGTGAATAAATGTGAAATATGGTTAAAATAAATAAAAGCATAAACCTTTAAAACAAAATTATTACGATTGATATTGCGATTGATATACGATTGATATGACTGCATTAATTTGATCAAAAAAAACAATACTATTTTGATCAATGGCAATTATCATTATATAATAATATATAATATACGTCTAAAGACATATAACACATATAATATAGTATATAATAAATGTCTAAAGACATCTTTTTCGTCAGCACTTGACTAACTAATGCTAACATTTTCTTATTCTATTTGTCTTTTTTTTTTTCTGGGAAAAAAAATGGTATGTGTACTGTGCTAGACTAAGACTTGTTACAGCACTTGTATACTGTTGCCCTCCTATTTGTCAGAATTGCTTCTATTTGCTCTTCTCATTTGTCGCTTTGGATAAAAGCATCTGCTAAATGATTAAAATGTAAATGTATATACTTGGCAGAGTTAAGCATATAAAATCAATCGAATTTTGTTTAAAAGTTTTTATTGTTGTTATTATGTATTTTATTGTTTAATATAGGATGTTTCCCAACATTCTTAATCCAACAGCCAACTTAATACTTTTTAAAATGTTGGCAGTTGTTTGGGTTTGTTGTGAATCAGCCTTAGTCATCCAGTTCGACCAGTGTTTCTCTGTGTTTACAAAAGCTCCATTATATGCCACACCTCCTCAGTAGTTGTCTCAGCTTTTCTGTGGTATTTGCTTCAAAAGAATATTCAAATTTTGCTTTGACTTGTAAATGCTGTTAATAGTGTTGGCAGCAGGTAAAGGTTGTTATATCTCCTGTATGGTGCTTTTCAGGTCCGGAGAGAAGCGTTACGCAGGATGCTGGAACAGGAGAGACAGCTGCACATCAGAGAGCTAAGCAAGATCGGCCTAGCCATTTATCAACAAAGAACATAAATCATAAACCATTAAAAACATTCCAGCACTGAGCCTTCATATGCACTGCTTTATAATATGGTTTATATAGCATGAAGTTCAGAATTGTTTTTATGCAATTACTTTATCCTGAAGGTCACGTTAAACACAGGTGCAGTAACATTAGTTTTTCAAAATTGGTTCATAAATTATATGAATCATATGAACAACTCATGTGATCATAGGAAATCTTATATCAAGCTCTTTTTTTACTTAATATTTCTTCTTATTATTAACATTGAAAACAGTAGTCCTACTTAATATTTTTGTGGAAACTGAGATCCATTTCTTTTTTAAATTTCAGGATTCTTTGATTAATAAAAAGTGCAAACATTTATTTGAAATAAAAATCTTTTGTAAATGTCACTTTTGATCAATTTAATGCCACCTTGCTGAATATTAATTTCTTGAGAAAAAAAAAAAGTTACTGTAAGCTAGTGTAAACCCAATTTTTAAATGCTAATATATATAAAATAAAACCACAATCATTATACATCACATAATTAGTTTGTAGAAAAGATTATTGGTTTTTTTACTAGACTTAAAAAAAAAAAATAAAAAAAAATAAATCCTGAGCAAACAGGATTAATGATCATTATAGAGACATCACTTACCCCAGATGTATTTTTCAGATATTAATTCATAGTGAACTTGAAAAATGTATGGCCATCTGAAAATGTTTTTGTTGGGGGGGGGTTAGAAAAGATTAATGGTTTTAAGACTAGACTTTAAAAAATAAAAAATAAATAAAAAAAACTAAATCCCGAGCAAACAGGAATAATGATCATTATAGAGACATCAATTACCCCAAATGTATTTTTCAGATATTAATTCATAGTGAACTTGAAAAATGTATGGCCATCTGAAAATGTTTTTGTTTTTAATATTCAGGAATTACAGGTTCCTATTGTGGCTGTTGGAAAGTCTATTGTGGATATTCTTTTAAAAGGGTGGGTAAACACTGTTCACATTAGAGCACATGTCCTGTTCATGAAGAGAGATAGCATCATTTGTTCTGTAAATATGTACACGCTCCCACCTAGAAGATCCCTAACTGCATTAAGCAACATCTACAATCATAAAATTAAAGGATGAATTTCAAAAACCTTAACGAGTGACTCAAAGACTTATGTAGAGACTGACTGGAAATGGCATGAATGTGGATAAACTGGTTAACAAATCTGAAGAAATGGGACTATTTCGCACCTAGACAAATACACATTAGTGCTACTACAAAGATCACAAAACAAATAACTGCTAATAATTTAAATTAAATCTGCCAAATACATAGCAAAGTCAAATGGTTGTTCATACTGTACATGACCTTTAACATTCTGACAATAAAACATTCCTCGTCTGGTCTTTTTTTTTAATGACCAGAACAGACACACCCCATCCTCCAAACCTCACGGATCCAGTTTAGCCAATTGCGTGCAGAACACAACACTACACACCTAATTCTACAAATAATCTTTAGTTTAAGCCACAGATAATTGCTCAAGTGAAATGATGCAATACAAGAAATTCTGGCACTCTACAAGGTTGAGTTACATTGTATGATGAGCAAACATGTAGAAGTATATATAATGGAAGCACAAAATGAACAATGAATTTAAATTTTAAAACAAAAACTGTGAAAAGAATAACCATGCAGGCATTTCCTTAAAAAAACGTTTGGGTTTTGCAAATGCGAAAAATGTTACAAAAACCAAAGAGGCTTTTTTCACGTGTCTTCATTACACATTTATTTTGTGCATTGTATATAAGGAAGCATACCTTATTTTATGGAATAACATATTTAACAAAGTCAAAAGAGGGGTGTGAAAAAAAAAAAGCTATACACAATTCCATTCAGAACATTTTTCCTGAGCACTCCACTGGAGTTCAGAAGATCCTTCACAAAGCTCCTTCACAGGCTACCTGCGCACAACTTCCTGTAAACAGACAAGCAAAAAGACTTGTGAAAAAGATTCTGATTCGTGACCTTTGACATTAAAAACAGCATAACTATAGACCCTTTTCACATTTCCGGGTTCTCATTATAGCAGAAATCATCATAGTTAACTTCTATAGTGGTGAAAGGAAACAAAACAAAAAAAGAAAAAGAAAAAAAGTCCATGATAAGGTTTAGGGGGAAAAAAAGAGAGAAAGATGTAAAATTTTTCATCACTCCCTCAGCCAATATATTAAGGTGTATTTACACTCTGTGCCTGCTTGAAATTCAGTGAGATATATACATGTTCTGAAAGCTGAATAAATAAGCTTTCCATTGATGTATGGTTTGTTAGGATATTTGAAAATCTAGTTGTAATCTGAGGGTGCAAAAAAATCAAAATATTGAGAAAATCGCCATTAAAGTTGTCCAAATGAAGTTCTTAGCAATGCATATTACTAATCAAAAACTATGTTTTGATATATTTAAGGTAGGAAATTTACAAAATATTTTCATGGAACATGATCTTTACTTAATATCCTAATGGCTTAACTAACCTGCTCAGACCCACTTCAGCCCCAAGTATCAAATTATACAGTTGTAAATGCATGTAATGCCACCTCTGAGCAGCATTAAAGAGTCAGTGTAAATACATCTAGGCATAATTTAGTCTGGCTTTTATGCGGCATTGCAGCCTGAAAGGGTTAGTTCACCCAAAAATGAAAATTAGGCTGTGTTTTACTCATCCCAGAGGCATCCTAGGTGTATATGACTTTCTTCTTTCAGACGAATCCAGTCGGAGTTATATAAAAAATCGTCCTGGCTATTCCAAGCTCTATCATTGCAGTCAGCGGGTGTTGCTGTGCTTCAGTCCCAAAGAAGTGAAATAAAAAAGCGCCCATCCATAAAAATAAAAAAAAAGTCTCACACATGGCTCCGGGGGGTGAACAAAGGCCTCTTGTAGCGAATCAATGCGTTTTTGTAAGAAAAATATCCATATTTAAAACGTAATAATCACTTTAATCTAGCTTGTGCCAACAGTTGTACACGGAAGCAGATCCGGGCTGATGAGGTATGAGTTCAGCGCTGCGCATGCGCCGGTGAGTCTCGTGAAAACCAACGGAGCGCAAGCTAGACTAAAGTGATTATTACTTTTTGAATATTGATATTTTTCTTACAAAAACGCATCGATTCGCTACAGGTTACCTTTGTTCACCCCCCGGAGCCGTGTGAGACACTTTTTTTTATGGATGGGCTCTTTTTATTTCACTTCTTTGGGACTGAAGCACTGCAACACACGTTGACTGCAATGATAGAGCTTGGAAGAGCCAGGACAATTTTTTTATATAACTCTGACTGGATTCGTCTGAAAGAAGAAAGTCATATACACCTAGGATGCCTCGGGGGTGAGTAAAACACAGCCTAATTTTCATTTTTGGGTGAACTAACCCTTTAACTCAACTGTGTAAAAATACTTTTCGTTTTCAAAAATGTAATGGCAAGGTAATTAAAAAACAAAATATACTGTTATAAATGTACATTCATTAAAAAATGAAAGAAAAAAAATCTGCCAGATTTACAATGTTAATAACTGTGGAAACATGTCATCACAGTTTGTGAAAAGAGTCTATTAGGGTTCATTTAGGTAACCATCATATTCAAAGGAATAAATTCAAATCAACCACTCTTACTTTGGCTCATCCAATGAAACATCCACATATTTGCAGATCCTTAAATCTCTCTCCAGAACTTGCCGTTTCAGACCCTCAATCTCCTCCTCAGATTTCTTCCTCTCAACTTCTTGGTCTTCTGCAGAACAACAGTGGGAGATCATGAGACAAAAATGATGACAATGAGCATTAATATCCACTAACCTTCTGACACTAGAATACCTTAGTTCCAATCAAACCCAAGAAATAAGAGTAACTCATATTTACCCTTTAGTTTCTGAAGTGCATCTTTTGCTTCTTTGCTCGTCTTCTCTAATTTACCCTGAGACAGAGAGAGAGACAGACAGAGGAAGACTGTGTGAAAGCACTTACATGCTTAGGGTTATACAGCATGGGGCTCAGTTTAACAGAGAACACTGTAATAGACCTGTCACAACACTTGATTTGCATAAAAGCAGTCAAATGTCCACTGCAGGAATGTAATACAATACAGTAAAGAAACCTGAAACATTATTGTTTCAGAAAACTCAGATGAAGGGTACTGTATTTTAGGAGCCATATATAGAGCAAATAGAAACCTAAAATCTGCACTACTGTTCAAAATTGTGGGGTGGATAAGATTTTTGTTTTTAATGCTATTGAAAGAACTCTCTTATACTCAATAAGGCTGCATTTATTTGTTCAAAAATACAGTAAAAAAAGTAATATTATGAAATATTATTACAATTTAAAATAATGCTTTTCTATTTTAACATAATTAAACATGTAATTTATTCCTGCAGCCATTACTCCAGTCTTCAGTGTCACATGATCCTTCAGAAATCATTCTATATGCTGATTTGGTGCTCAGGTAACTTTTCATATTACTATCAATGTTGAAAACAGCTGTACTGACCCAAAACTTTTAAACACTAATGTATGTGATCAAATTAGCATACTGGAATACTAATATTTAACCTAATCTGTCTACTGGCAAGCTGCCTATTGGTTCTTTATTACTCATGAAAAGCTGCAAAACTGGAATAGCAATTTTCATTTCGCTTCTGGTACAGTGAGTGTATCTTTTTAATATTTTCTAATCTTTTTAATCTTTTGGATAAACTTGTGATCCTAAAACACTGTGTTTATTGCTTATGCCTATGGGTGACTGAATAACTGAAGCACAAATTTACATTTATTTGAATGTTTAATCAATTTTTCCTTCATTTTACCTTTTGCATTCACTCATTTTAAACAGTCCTGTGGTTTGACAAATTAATGATATACTACAAGCCACACAGAACACTACTTTTCAAATTTGTCTTTTTTAAAGTAATTAATACTTTTATTCAGCAAGGATGCATTAAACTGATCAGAAGTGACAGTAGAGACATTCATGTTACAAAAGATTTCTGTTTCAAAAAAATGTTCCATTCATCAAAGAATCTTGAAAAATGTCGCAGTTTCCACAAAATATTAAGCAGCAAAACTGTTTTCAACATTGATAATAATATGAAATTTTCTTGAGCACCAAATCTGCATATTAGAGACACTGAAGACTGGAGTACTGGCTGCTGAAAATTCAGCTTTGCCAAATAATTTTAAAATATATTAAAATAGAAAAAAAGTTATTTTAAATTGAGATATTATTTCACAATATTTAATGTATTCTTGATCAAATATGTGCAGCCTTGATGAGCATAAAAGACGTCTTTCAAAAAGGGTCTGCTGCATGTGAAGGCAGAGAAAAAAATCAGTACAAATAAATTAGATCAAACTAAATTTAGTTTGTGATCTATCTGAAATGAATGAATCAAAATGCATTAACTCTGATTTAAAAGAGAGAATATGGAAAGAAAATCACTGTACAGTTCTATTGCTTTGAGATTTACACTACCTTCTCAGCATTACAGGTGCCTAATTCCTTTTCAGAATCAGCATTGCCTTTCTTAATGTCGTCCTTCTGTTTTTTGAGTTGATCCCTCTGTGTGATCAGAGGATTTAGCTGTTTATTCATCTCTTCCACTTTCACCTTGGCTGCCATGATTCCATCCTCCTTCAACTTCACCTGTTCACCGGAAACAATAATGCGTGCTTTCAGGTTGCGGATGTTGAGCTCCTGCTGTACGGCCTGGTAGATTATAACCAGTAGGGCACATAAGGCCAGGAAAACCATTGCCGATATGGCTCTCATCCTGAGGGAGGAAGAAAGAAGTAGAGTAGACCAAAGGAGCTCCTCTGGGAAAAGTTGACTTTGTTTTCCTTCTCTATCTCTCTCTACTCGGTTCTCATAGCAGCAGCGCCTATGCTGTTGACTGAAACCGACTGGACTCCCTCTTCTGTCTTCCTGAAAAGCTATTGCTTTAAGACAGCAACAGGTAAGCCTGCCTTACCTGTACAACTGGATGTCTGGTTAAGCAAACATGTGTATGTGTATGTGTGTGTCCTTGATAATGTTGCAGTGATCTCTGACCAACTTTTCCACTCTCTCCACCCACCCTTGTTTTATCAAAGCAAACTAGAAAACCAATATAGCACAACACACATCAGCTCTCAGCTTTTTTTGTTGTTTGTTCCAATTAAAGAGTATAACAGGCAGTCCTTCTTTATCTCTTTCACAAACTCAACTAGGGGACTGAAGGTGTGCCATTATAAAACTCATCAAATTCGTCAATCATTAAAAGGTGGTTAAACAGGATGTACAGGGATATTCATATTTGCATGACCTAAACAACATGCCGTGAAAATGCATGTCGTCTGAGCATCGAAAAACCCCTTTTTTCCCATCCACATTGACCAGGTAGCCTATACTCACTTAGTACGTTGATGTTTCATTACCCTACTGTGAAGGCTTGGCTCGACAGATGTGAAAATTATTTTGTCCATCATCGTACTTGGATTTCAATTCAAGTGGAACGTTTCAAACGTAGCTAAATAGAATTTCTTCGATGTCTTACAATACTTGCATCATAGGCGACATGAACGTGCGACGTGATGGTACCGGGTTCACAGATCCAGTCGGCACCTGCGTCCTCGAGTCCATTTTTCATGAGCTGAATCATAGTTTAACTGAGCCACATGAAATTACAACAACAGTAATACAAATATAATCGAGAAAAACGTAATAAACAGTAACGTGGCCGCCTACATATGGCTTCTGTAGTAGGCTAATGATGTAAAATAAATGCGGAATCATTTTAACCGGTTCTTTGAAATGAACGGTTCGAAAGAACCGATTCGGAGGAGTGAGTCGGACGCACGTCATACGTCTTCATAGTTTGACGTCACTGCAAGTGTACACCAATGAATACACCTGCATGGGCGAAGAAGAAGAAAAACACCTGAATGGGCGTGGTTTTCTATAGTTGGGCTGTGTTAACTGTAGCGACGTCTCTCTCCACTCTTTTCAAGCACCGCTCAGGTGAGCAGGGATCTGCCGATCGTTAAAAAAAAAAATACACCAGACCAGGAAGGAAGCGAATGAACTTGGTCTTAAGTGACAAAATATTTTAAAATCTGTGTTAATATCACGGAGAAAACACAGCGCTTGCTCTTCAACATAATGCTAGTGTCTTGTGGGAGGGGTTAGTTTCAGCGACAGGTAACTCTGATAATCTGTACACCTGCACGAGAAAGACAGCTCGTGAGTCCGGTCCAGTTTCCGCCTGAGTCCTCCATCATGAAGTTTCCTGCACTGCTGTTGGCTTTTTTCTTGGTGTGTAGTCTGGGTATCGCTGGCTACATCCATTCCAGACGTAAGCAGGAGACGCAACTGAGTAAACAGGCTTCATTTCAAGATATTAAGTTCAGAGTGACCAGAGATGTTCTGGGAGAATACCAGGATCAGCTGACCCAGTCCAACACACTGCTAAAAAAGACTAAAACAGAGGTGGACACACTAACCAAAGACCTGTCCGTAGACAAGACCTTTGTAGAGAAGAAAAAAAGTGACGTTGATACATGTAAAGGAGACAAGGTGAGTTGTAGAATGTGAGATGTTTGATGTTTTGTTTTTATGTGCTCTCAACTATTTACATCCATCATATCCACCTGAGACCTAACTTGTCTTCCATTTCTCTTCTTCAGAAACGATTAACAGATGAAATTGCTGCTGCAGAGTCAGAGAAGAAACATATCCAGAGTGAGTTTCCATCTCTTTGTCTTCACTTTTAACAGGAAGACAGTTTGGACATTTTTAAAGACCATATTGACTAAGAGTAATATGGAGGTAGAAACAGAGCTTTTTTTTTTTTTTTTTTAATTGAAGATATAACATTCACAGGGGATACAGTCATAGCAATAAATTACATACACAACCAGAATACAAAACAATAAATATATAAAGAATAATAAAAATGAAATATAAACAGAACAAAAACAAATAAATAAAAAGTTAAACATCCTTTCTTTTCTTTTTCTTTTTTTATAAATAAATCATAAATTTTTTTTAATAAAAAATAACTTAAATGGAAAATTACACATAAAATGTCAACTTCAAAGAATACACAGGAGGTAACCCTTACATCAAAGTCAATATTTTTTCCATCAATACAGTAGTTTTAGCAGCTTTCTTATTAAGTGATGAGCAGAGAGATTCAGAAAATAATTTCAAATCAATACAAAAAATCCTAAAATTGGGCATACAATCAGTAACTTTACATTTGTGAAGATGAAATAGGCCACAAAGAGTTAACAGTTTTAAGATATCATCCAGCTCCTTTGATCCTGATTCCCAAATTAAAAATAGTGCATTAATTACCTCAAAACTAAAAAGTTTGTTGTAAGCCGAGAAAACAAGCCAAGACATTTCTTTCCAAAAATCCTTTGCATACTTGCATTCAAAAAATAAGTGTGATATTGTTTCCAAATTAGAATTACAGAATGTGCATTGTGAAGAGATGTCCAACTTAAATTTTGAGAGTAAAGAATTACAGGGATAGTACATATTAAGAATTTTATAGTAAAGTTCTTTCATCTTGTTAGGTAACAGAAACTTGTTAATACCGGCCCATATTTTAATAGTAGAAAGAAAAGGGTAATTTATTTTCCACTTATAAAATGCTTTAGGATGACAACTAAGCTTCTTAATAAGGATTTTTCTAATCCAGAAATTGTTACATTTAACATCAGAAAGCTCCAGACCTCCAACACAAATTTTTGGCATTTCACATTTTGAAGATCTGTAACAACTTGCCCTAACCAAATGTAACAGTTTAGGGTAGAAACAGAGCTACTGATTGTAACTCATATTAGCTAGATTTATAATAAAGCCCATGAAAATATACTGCCCCCCTGTGGCAATAAATGCAAAGCCTGGATAAAAACAGCTAAAGATGCATATTGTAAGTAATTGTTGAGTATTGGAATTGCACAACTGTGGTGCAAGGTGTTGACAATATATATAATTGCACTAGTTACTATCATTGTTTGCTTTCATTGTTTAATTTGACCTCCTCATCTTATTGTACAAGAAATTATAAAAATCTATACTATACAAAATATATGTGAAAAAAAACTATTATATATATATATATATATATATATATATATATATATATATACACACACACCTTTTTCTGTTTTCTGTTTGCAGGTGAGTTTGTCAAGGAGAAGTCCCATTGGGCAACGGAGGTTGAATCTCTACAAAAACAACTGGAGCAGCTGAGCACACTTTGCAAGTACATTGACAAGACCTCTGAGGAGGGAAAGTGAGTACATTTGTGTAATAGAGCTATTTGGTATGGATCTCCAGTCATGGAACTGTCAGATAATGTTAGTTGTGATTAAATGGGTGCAGAATCTGTTGATTGGTCATTGACAGTCATTCTGTGGAAAGCTGAAGGGTCACGGGTTAAAGCTCTGCATGTTATATAACCTGAAGCTTTTAAATGAGGATTTGGGTTAATTTACATATTTAAACTTTTAAAATGTAAAATTAAAACACTCTTTTTTTTATTTAATTTAAATAGGAAATAAAGAGTATTTATGCTGAGCATTACCATTTCTTAACAATGCTCCTTTCCTTTTCCAAAGAAAACTGTGTAACATAACCAAAGAGCCAGAGGCAAAGCCTAAGGAATCACAAGCAGAAAAACCCAAGGCAGAGGAACTCAATGCTGAACAACCGAAACCCGAGGAACCAAAAGCTGAACAGCCAAAAGCAGATGTGCAGTGAAGAAAAACCAAGTGGATGAGTATGTGTGCGTTAGGAAAATGGAGAACAATACCACATCAGCGTCCACTGGAGAATTGTATTCGACGATTAACTAACCTGAACATCTTGCTTGGGTTGATCTCCAGCATTCCACAGGCAGCACTGAAATGAGACGCTTTGGGTTCAAGGTTTGCCTGACAACATCACATGTGGTCTGTCATAATGCTGCTGTGTTTTCTGACAAATAATTGTGTTTATGAGGAATATGGGATGATGCATGTGTTAATCAATTGTAATTTGATGTCAACTTTACCCACAATTAAATTATGAAAATTATGAAAAACATGTTTTTTTGTTGTTTTTTTTCAGAAAAAAAGAGTGTTAGGTTGCTTTCTGGGAGTGTTTGACTTTTTTATATCTCTTTATTTTTTCCTCCCTGTAGTTTACATTCCCTGTGATACAGTGTCATTCTGACCCTCCCTCGGGCTCATGCATACGTCCCGCTTGTATCGACAAATGGGAAAACTCTGACCCTCTTACTGTCACTCCTAATCATCCTCACTCTGTTACCCCGGTTACTATTGTTATGCAGTCCTGACAACAACGAGTTTAACCAATCTGAGCCTTCAGTGAAGCCAAAAACCAGTTATGAAGTTCAAAGAGTTGCTTACTCTTGCTCTTTTAAGTTTTGGTTTTATGCTGAAATATTGTGATTTCTGATGTAAAATAAAAGTAAAGTCAGAGTATGGTTGGACATTTGTTTTTATGTATTCTTTCAGTAAATGGACATTTACCACTTTGCAATGTAAAGCTATTTAAAATGCTTGTCAATCTAATCTGCTCTTAATCTTTCTCAAACACATTGACATTTTAATTTGTCATTCTAGGCTGTTTAACCAGTTTGATGGGTATGTAAAAATAATTTTGGGTGTTTCAGGTGCAATGTGGTTTGAGAGTTTTAATATACTGTACAGCACCACCTTCTGACAAATCCATCACAGTATTTCTACATTTAATAGGTCATTTTAATTTGGGTTTTAAATGAATAGAAGTTAAGTTTAATCAAGAGCATGTATGGCATAATCAATTCATTTCAAATCATTTTGTTTATTAATTTTTTACAAAACATAACATTTTTATATGAAGAAATATGAAGCTTATAATTTTATAAAACCACTGGGTTAGGTTTGTCTGTTAATTTGAACTGGAAAGTTATTTAAAGTAACAGTTCACCAAAATTGTACTTATATTTTTATTGATGTTCTTTCTTCTGTGGAACTCAAATATTGAGAAATGTCTTGGTGTTAAGACCCTAACCCTAACAATGGAACTCAATGTAACCAAAACGGTTTTGTTACCAAAAGTCTTCAAAATATAATGTGTTTTGCAGAAAAAAAAATGCATACAGGTTTGGAATGACACAGGTGTGCATAAATTATGAGAATTTTAATTTTTGGTTAAAATATCTGGTAACACTTAACAATACTCCATTTTGTTAACTTTAGATAACTACATTAGTTAACATGTACTAACAATGATAAATACTTCTAAAGCCTTTATTAATCTAGTTCATTAATTCCAAAATTTGCTAATGCATTATATATGATTATCTGATGGACCTGAGCTGACACGAACTGACATGAACTATTTGTAAAAAGATTTTAAAATACTGTAACAAATGTACTGCTCATTGTTAGATCATATTGGTTAATGCATTAACTAACATTAACTAATGGGGCCTTATTGTAAAGTGTTAACAAATATCCATTTAAAACATTACTTTTATGGTTGTTTTAAGGTTTACATTATTATGCAAGAAATCTGCACCCAAATAAAATTGAATATACACAAGCCTAACACAAAAAAAGGTTAGTAAGCTATTTTTCATTTTGAAATCATATTGTATATGTATTGTGGCTACACTATTGAAACTGTGAGTATTATAATGCTTACGAATTGGCTGGATTAGCTTTCAATGTAAGTGCCTCACTGTAACCCAGATTTTTGCCTTTTTTAGAAAGAAAGAAAGAAAGAAAAAAAGGAGAGTGGAAATTAAGTGCATATGGACTATTCTTTTAACTTTGCTGGCTTTATGAACTTTTTATTCTAAGTTGATAGTTTTTGAAATGGTAAAGATAACGAGAAAGCCTCTACTTTCTACGTTAAATCATGCTACGTCAGAACTGACCATATGTGAACTTAACTTGCTTAGTACCTCCCCTCCCCTCTCTTCCTGATTTCTCTTTCTGTTACCCCTCAGGCTCACAATTAGGGGAAACAATTAGTGTCTCTCTTCTGCCCCATCTCGTTCAGAAGGTCACCGCATACAGCGGGACTCAGAGGGAGGGGGCGCAAAACTGATCATAGCATCTGCTTCACTTCTGATTCTCTGATGACCCAGTAGATTATTTTGAGCTTGTCTTATGTAACCTATTTAATGTGTTTGATGTGAAATTTATGCAAAGTAGAAAACAACGGTTTCAGTGCTGCGTCACATCAGCTACAGGAAAATGACGTTTCCAGATATCAGTCCAAAAATAATAATCAAACAAAGTAGAACAGATGGTAGCAATTGTATTTTATTTTTTTTTTACAGATTATGATAAGGAAATATGTTTTTGTTGATGAATGTTACATTTTAGACATGACAAAATGATATGGGATAACAAAAGAGATGTGATATATTATACAGATTTTTTTTTTTTTTTTTTTGACATTTCAAAGAAATATTTGGTAAATAATAATAAGATATAATACTGTCCCGTGGATATTATCGGCAAAGAATGAAGAACTGTCATTTATAACTTTGTTTTTAATTTACAAATGCACTAATTTAGGCTGGGCCTTGTAGCTAGTGTCGGATCATGAATGAAGAGACAGGGAGTCCGGGGTGGAGATGAAGAGTCTATTAATGTCGCTTACTAGTCAAGTGTCAGATGAGAAGTGGCCAAGTGGCCAAGAACACAGAAATCACAAACCATTTAGACAAAAAGGTTCTTCTATGGCATCGTGAAGCACCTTTATTTTTAAGAGTGTATATCTCCCTCTCTGCCTGCTCAAGCATTGGCATACTTCCCAGTTCCAGGGTGCACCATGTACTTGTTTATCAGTACTTAACAGTAACATTGGAGGTAGTTCAGCCTTGCATATAAAACTATGATTATATGTTACACAGTATAAGAAGAATAAAGGCTGAAAATATTAAAAGCATATATGATCTCACACTAGTATATCCAGAATGATTCCAAACCAGTAATTATTCAATAAGAAACTCTTAATTTTTAACCCTTTTGTAACAATTGTTTTATTCAAATGAGTAATATTAGTTGTTTATTTGTTTGTTATTTGAATTGGATTTGTAATTTCAGTTATTACATTAAGCAATTGATGATACATTTTTCTAGGTATGAATTACACAAGAAGAGACCTTTTTCAATGGCAAGCATGTGCTATTAAAAATGAAAATGAAAAAGATGATCTTTTAAATGAGTTTTTCTTCATTTCCAAGAAATTACCCTGAATTTATGTCAAATGTGTAGAGAAATATTAAGCATATGTCCAGTTAAAGAAAGAAAGTGAACATGGGTTTACAAATCAAAATGCAAAAATCTAATATGATCTTGGGTGTCAAACGAACAAATAAACGTGGTGAAATGTAAAATGAAATTCAAAATACCTTTCCTCACAATTATTCATGGCATTTTATTTATCAGACTTCAGGAAACATACTTGATCATGAGAACTGAACAGATGGTTTCTTGGGAGGTTTGTTCAGAGCCGTGGACTGCATTGGGTCACCTTGAGAAGTTATGTCAGCGACAATGCAAATGAATGTCAAATTAGAGTGGAAAGGACGTTTACTGCTCAGTGTTCAGGGTCAGGTCAAGAAAAACCGGTTTGGGTGACCACTGAAAGTAGCCTTTATATTTATTTTGGGGACATTTAATTATGATAAGTCAAACACAAAAAGACTAGAATCTAAATGAAGTCCTACGTCTTGTTTTACTGCAGAGTTGTGCACAGTCACGGAAACCCCTTAAGGGAAGCAAAAGCACAAACAGGGTTTTTGATGTAAACCCTTACAGTACGCCTTTAAAGCTGGCAACACTCTCAACATCATAAGCAAGATGACCGGCAGGGTAAATGATTCACATCAACATTATTAATATTGTTGTAACTAATCCTTTTTTCTTTTTTTGATGATGATGATAATGCTAGACCATGTGTTACAAGGCATTTGGAATATTATTTGCATTAGTGTAAAAGGCTTCCTTGCAGTAACTTTTTGTTTTCAACAATGTTCCCCTTGTTTCTTATGGGCATGTCTGCAATTATTTCAGATTGGTTTTGAGTTCAATATTTGCATTTACAGTACGGTTTCATGTGATTTGAAAAAAAAGTCTAATCTGTTAGTTTTATGAATACATGTACACTGATACTTTTGATCACATTTATACTACACATTTAATTCTAGACATTTTTATTCCATACACTACTGTTCAAAGATTTAATGTTTTTGAAAGAAGTATCTTAAATGCTCGCCAAGGTTGCATTTATTTGATCAGAAATACAGTAGAAACAGTAATACTGTGAAATATTATTACAATTTAAAATAAATATCATTGCTCTAGTCTTCAGAGTCACACGATCCTTCAGAAATCATTCTGATTTGGTCTCATATTTTTTTATTATTATCAATGTTGAAAACATATGTGCTGCTTAATTGCAAATCATTAAAGCATTTTTTCAGGACTCTTTGATGAATAAAAAGTTCAAAAGAACAGCATTTATTCATAAAGAGAAGCCTATTCTGTCACCTTTGATCAATTTAATGCGTCCTTGATGAATAAAAGTATTGACTTCTTTAAAAAAGAAACTTTTTGAATGGTAATGTATATTATTCCCATTTTATCATCTTAAATTTTAAATGTGAGGCACACAATCAAGTAACACAAGTCACTAATTGACTTAAACATGTTTTCTTCATTATTTAAGACCAAACATGTGATGCTTTTCCCCCATCACTCTGATAAACATGTATCACTATTAAAGCTGAGCATTGTGGGTTTACAACTTTTATTTGCCATCACATAGAAATATGATTTTGATAGATGTCTGAAACAGAACTAGGGAAGTAGCTTGTTTGCTTGGTTGTCTGACTGACCTCCCTGTTGCCCTCGGTGTGAGTGTATGTGTGAAATCACATATATTGATCAGCCTAATGCAGGAGGAAGAGCCGGCGGCAAGATGATCAATGCACTCTTAATTAACCCCTGTGAGAGAGTGTGTGTGTGTCTGTACGTTGGGGTTTAGGAAGGGTGCTAAACTTTGTTCGGTGGTGTATAAATACACCCATCCCAACTGAAACTTGTGACATTCATACACACTTTCTTACTTACAGGCTGCACTACATGACATGCTTACAACAGAACACACTTTCCAGCAAAATTTACTTAAAAACATTGCGGAACTGAATGATTTCAGGCTGGAGTCTCAAAACAGTGAGTATTTTGTGTGAGTCTGTGTGTGCTAATGCTAAAACTTTGTATGTTTATGCATATGAAAATGTATATGAAAATGTTCATGAACAACCTGAATGACTTCATTTTAGTTTAGTTTATTCTTTGGAACTTCTTCATTTACCCTATGTGTATGTTGGCCAGGTAAAATATCTTAATATTACTAAAATGAACATACTAAATAATGGAAATGTAAAGAGTGCTAGGTTTAGGGGGAGGGTTTGCAGAAACTATCTGTAACTAGCTGTAAGTATTGCCATTTCGCGCTTTATTCCTTTTATTTTGTCTCATATTTTCTAACTTAATTGCCATTTCAAAACATCTCTGTTCTCTTTCAGATGCTGTATGAGATGATGGTGAGGTTCTGATAGGTCAGGGACTGTGTGATATGTTTGATATTCGGTTGCTTTCCTTATATCGTGTCAACTAAATATCAGACATATTCCTACAGACTCTGGCACAAATCTTCACATTCGTGGCCTCTCTTCATTCACCATCTGAGTTCATCAAAGATTTTGTTATTTCTTATTTTTTTGATTGTTCCTTTAACACGTTTATAGCATTTGAGCAGGGGCGTAGATTACGTGGGGGACGCGGGGGACGTGTCCCCCCCACTTTTAATATCACGTAAATTCGTCCCCCGCACTTTTACAGGCAAGTGTGTTCGCATAGAGGTTTTCAAGAGCCGGTGTGAATAAATATAGATTTAAATTCAAAGAGACAGGATAGTCTGTGCATGATCTGATGTTTTATTCTGACCCAGAATAAGCCGAGATGAACATCACAGAGCGCTAAACACTCCGTGCAGTGTATGTTTCATTCATACTCGAAGCCGGAGGGCGCTCTCGCGCAGAAAGTCGTACGAGGAAATAGCTAATATGGACAAAAGCGTCCAGCTATACCTGTATGAAAACAGTTGTTTTCAGAAAAACAGAAACGTTTGGAAACATGAAGACATTAAACATACGATTGCGACAATATGGTTTATTTGTGTTTGTCAAGTCATCTCCAGATAATAAATAAAGTATATGAACAATGCAGTATGCAGTACAAATATTTTTACAAGGCTATTTCAAATAACTGTTTTCTATTTGAATATATTT
>NW_015646624.1:0-3152 GCF_001515625.1 Sinocyclocheilus rhinocerous | reverse complement strand
GTATGTATATATATATATATATATATATATATATATATATAAAACATTTTTTTATATATATATAACATTTCTGTCACCCTCACTTCTGAAATGATGGCTACGCCCCTGCATTTGAGCAACATATAAACGTTAGTAAGACGTGCAATAACAGATTCATTTATGTTTTTCATGTATTTGCTCTCATTTCTTTGCATGCTGATGGTAAATCTGTTCTGATCATTTATGTTTTAACAATTCTTTATTTATGATATCTTTTCAAAGTTACTTTCATTCTGAATAAAATAAAATCTAGAACAGTTTATGTAAAGTTTAGTCTAATCAAGTAATTAATTATTATAACTTTATGTCATTTGCAACTGTGCCGGTTTAACTGCTCAGGTATCATATAGTGTGAAAGCAGGTTTTTTGCAGCAATGGTATGGAAAAACCAATTTTAGGTTCACCAAAGAACCCTTCAGTGAACAGTTCTTTAAAGAACCATTTTTTTTCTTTGTGAAGAGCAATTTAATAATCTAAAGAACCTTTTCCAAAACAAAAACCCTTTTGTGGAATGGTAAGTTTCCGTGAATGTTAAAGGTTTTTCATGAAACCAATGATGCCAATAAAGAACCTTTGTTTTTAAGTGTATTGTACAGCAAGTCCTCAAGATCCAGTTTTGAATTAGGTGTTCTTAATGCTATTTAATACTTTCTAACTGCAACTAAATGGCATTGTAAAAACTTGCATTTATTCATCAGTTAGGCATTACAAAGACATATTGTCACACGTATGTCAGGCTTTAAACAGAGAAACTCACATACATGAGACAAAAAAATATGTGACAATTATACAGTTGTTGGTCTACTCAAACAAAAAGTAAAAAAAAAACATACATTAAAGGGGTCATATGATGCGATTTCAAGTTTTCCTTTCTCTTTGGAGTGTTACAAGCTGATTGTGCATAGATAAGATCCCTGAAGTTGCAAAGACTAAAGTCTCAAATCCAAAGAGATATTCTTTATCAAAGTTAAGACTCTGCCACGCCCCCCTAAAACGGCTCATTCTAACACGCCCCCACATATCTACCACACTATATGGAAATATTTGCATAATGCCACCCAAATGTTCACGCAAAGAAAGAACGCGTGGTTTCAGTAACCGCAGTTAGTGTTGAAGCAGCCATGTCAGGGAGACGCTGTGTGATTCTAGGCGAAAGCAAAAGCACTTTATTTAGCCTTCCGAAAGTAGATGCATTTAGGAATCTTTAAGATTACTTACAACAGAAAAGCAATGCATTTTATGGACGACCGTTTCGTGAACCTAGGAGAGGAGGTAATTCTGACTTTACTATGACAATCTGGCGCTTCTGAATCAGCTACTGTTTTGTTATTAGTTTAAGTATTTGCTATTGACTGTTCAAATGCGGAGTTTTGCGCATCGTGTGTATGTGTGTGTGTGTGTGAGAGAGAGACAGGGTCACATCACAGTGGAGACAGCTGTCTTAACCGTGGCTTGTGTACTGCAAACACATACCAGCTTCATCACTGTGTCTGTCACGCGACTCTGTTCCCCTTTCAGGCTTGAACTGATGGTAAAACTAATGACATTATTTACTGTCTTTACATTTATTTTGAAAGATGAAGCTCGCGATTATGGTAAGGGGCGTTACATTTCCGACGAGTGCTTGCGGTGTTCGGCCAATCACAATGCACTGGGTCAGCTGGCCAATCAGAGCAGACTGCGCTTGTCGGAAGGAGGGACTTTGTAGAAAACGAAGCGTTTGAGAGAGGCGGGGCATAGAGGACCTACAATAATGTACAGTATTTGAAAAATAATGTGTTTTTTGAACATTAAAGCATGTCAACATATTCTGTTACACCAAATACACAAAATAATGATCTTTAAAAAAAGCACCATATGACCCCTTTAAATGATATAAATGCGTATTTGCTGAATGCTGACGGCAAACAAGAAAGTATTATAATGTTTTGTGTGTTTCTAGGCGAAAGCAAAAGCACTTTATTTGGCCTTCCGAAAGTAGATGCATTTAGGAATCTTTAAGATTACTTACAACAGAACAGCAATGCATTTTATGGACGACCGTTTCGTGAACCTAGGAGAGGAGGTAATTCTGACTTTGCTATGACAATCTGGCGCTTCTGAATCAGCTACTGTTTTGTTATTAGTTTAAGTATTTGCTATTGACTGTTCAAATGCGGAGTTTTGCGCATCATGTGTGTGTGTGTGTGTGTGTGTGTGTGTGTGTGAGAGAGAGAGAGAGAGACAGTGTCACATCACAGTGGAGTCAGCTGTCTTAACCGTGGCTTGTGTACTGCAAACACATACCAGTTTCATCACTGTGTCTGTCACGCGACTCTGTTCCCCTTTCGGGCTCTGTCTTTACATTTATTTTGAAAGATGAAGCTCGCGATTATGGTAAGGGGCGTTACATTTCCGACGAGTGCTTGCGGTGTTCGAATGCACTGGATGCACTGGGTCAGCTGGCCGATCAGAGCAGACTGCGCTTGTCGGAAGGAGGGACTTTGTAGCGTTTGAGGCGTTTGAGAGAGGCGGGGCATAGAGGACCTACAATAATGTACAGTATTTGAAAAATAATGTGTTTTTTGAACATTAAAGCATGTCAACATATTCTGATACACCAAATACACAAAATAATGATCTTTAAAAAAAGCACCATATGACCCCTTTAACACAACACAACGGAGAACAAGCGTCAACACAACAGAAACAAGCTGCAACACGAGTCTTTCAAGTCTTTCAACAAATGCACGTCCGGCGTCCCGCGCATGTTCCGACGTGATAAAACGGACCAACCTGAACCTGGCGGAACAAAAGAAGGCTTAAGGCAAGAAGTAGGACCCGTATAAATATGGGATCAGCTTTCCAGCGCTGGAGAGAACTCAAGGAGCGGAAGGCCTGCGATCGGACGCTGAGGTTGCTTTGTTTCTTCTCGATAGGTGAGTAACACCGTGTCTGCGCCGCAACAACTAAAGTCTGTCTAGTACACTGGACGTGACAAAGCGGCCGTTGAAAATCATTTGAAATTTGTGTCAATACGTCATAAATAGAACGCAGCCGCAGTTTTCTGTCGGGGATTTGTCGTGTCGTGTGTAAGGCATTTCCTGAACATCACACCATTATATGAGAGTCGT
>NW_015646623.1:308-1437 GCF_001515625.1 Sinocyclocheilus rhinocerous | reverse complement strand
ATGAAACTAAATAGGCTAGTTTTCTTTAACCCTCTGGCCGACGAAAGCGCCGGCGCGTTCTGAAGGAAACAACTTAAAATAGGCTACTCCGTAATTTTTTGCCATACAGGACTGCGTTTCTAGATAACGATGATCTTAGCGCTTAAGAGCGTTTTCTACGAGTCAATTTACGATCATTCATTGTGTTTCACATGAGTTTCCCAAAAATGCACTTAACACTATCACATGTAGCTGTGCTTTAAGTGCTACTTATAAATCGCTATCCCTTTGTCAAGTGCTGAAATTACAATTTATGGCCCGTAATTGTAGTACAGGCTCGATTATTGAACTGTGCTTGACAAAAGTTCTACGATTAGACTTAAAGCACACGTGCAGTTCACGCAAATTGAAGTATTTATTCAGTGCTGTGAATAATCTTGGCACTAATTATATTGTATCATTAAAATTAATATTTATATTATTCACTTCACTTCGCTGTGCTGCTATTTGCACATGTAAAAGTATACCCCTGAAAAGATATTAAGGTATTTTAATGGGTCAAAGACTCAATTAATTCCAATTTAGCATTCTTGTTGATTAACAGGAAAAGGAGCGCAGTTCATCCGTCAGGAAATTAACATCTCTGAGGTGTTTTGTTCATAATAAGGTCTTGTATTTTGTAATATTTGTTTGTTCATATTTGGCTGTTCAAGCACAGAGGTAGTGTTTTAGTGTTTTCAGCTGACACTTTGAGAAAAAAAACAATTATCTGCTTCGTGTGGTGTTAACCTTGAAAACAGTCTCTGTTCATCTGTTCTCCTTATAAATAAATAAACGCATAATCTACTCAATCATCAACTCGTCCTGTAATTCATAATTGAAAATGAAATATGAACTGAAAATAAAAATAACTGAAAATAAAAGTAATTACATGTCTTATACACATTTTAAAATAATAATAAATAAATTAACGGGTAAGATTATGACGGCGCAACCCTCCAACCAAGTATTCAGACAGATCATGAGACAATTAGAATAAATTAACTAATTAAGTGCTGTCCGCCATGTTGATCCTACATAAACAATGAATCCACCCTAAAAGCATTACTTGAAAGATGCCACCCCATTTGAAAAGCACCCACAAGGAAAC
>NW_015646623.1:0-211 GCF_001515625.1 Sinocyclocheilus rhinocerous | reverse complement strand
TTTTGCACATTTTGTCACAGCCTGTGCATACCTCGGATTGCTCTGTAAATGTATGAGGTCTCCAGGGCCGTCTTGTCTTTTTTTCCCTTTCCTTTCATGTTAAAATGGGCCATGAGACGATTACTGAAGAGCCTGAAGAGATAAGTAAAAAATTGTATTGATCACTATGGTCTTATAAGCATATATGATGTCTCGTGGTCCTCATGCAGTA
>NW_015646622.1:0-995 GCF_001515625.1 Sinocyclocheilus rhinocerous | reverse complement strand
TTCTTAATTTGTTACTTTGACGTACTATAATAATAATTATTTTTTTAATAATAATAATTATAATTTTTTATTATTGTATTATATTTTTCTTGCATATAATTTTTTACTTAACATTGAAACAATAATTGTAATATTATTTTTTATAATATTAATGTTAATATTATTATATTAACATTAATATTATTCTCTTATGCCCACCAAGGCTGCATTTATTTGAAATACTGTAAAAACAGAAATATTTTAAACGGAATGGCTTGCGAAAATATATTTTTAAATTTTAAAATATATTCTATTTAAAACAAAATACTAGAAATGTACATCAAGGGGCAAGAAAATACATTTACAAATTTGGGTTTTTTTGTAACTTATTTCAAAAAGTGAAACTTTCATATATTCTAGATTCATTACATGTAAAGTAAACATTTTCAAAAGTTTTTTTTTGTTTTAATTTTGATGATTAGAGCTTACAGCCCATGAAAGTCAAAAATCCAGTATCTCAAAATATTAGAATATTTACATTTGAGTTTCATTAAATGACCATCCCTACAGTATAAATTCCAGGTATCTTTTGTTCTTTGAAACCACAATAATGGGGAAGACTGCTGACTTGGCAATGGTCCAGAAGACAATCATTGACACCCTCCACAAAGAGGGTAAGTCACAGAAGGTCATTACTGAAAGGGGTGGCTCACAGAGTGCTGTATCAAAGCATATTAAATTCAAAGTTGACTTGTTCACAGAGTGCTGTATCAAAGCATATTAAATGCAAAGTTGACTGAAAGGAAGAAATTGGGTAGCAACAGGGATGACAGCAAGCTTGAGAATACTGTCAAGCAAAGCTGATTCAAACACTTGGGAGAGCTTCACAAGGAGTGGACTGAAGCTAGAGTCAGTGCATCAAGAGTCACCACGCTCAGACGTCTTCAGGAAAACTGCTGAAACAGAAATATCGTCAGAAGCATCTCACCTGGGCTAAGGAGAAAAAGAACTGGACT
>NW_015646621.1:0-536 GCF_001515625.1 Sinocyclocheilus rhinocerous | reverse complement strand
CTTTGCTGAAGTTGGTTGATGAAAAAGAACCAGTTTGAGTCAAAGGTTCTTGAAGTGGAAAGACTAGGCCGAGGCCTGGTGAAGCCTTAAGAGTTGCAGAAGCGTTCTTCTCAGAATCTAACAGAACCGCCGACTGAAAGGCTATGTGTTGGAGCCACCGTGAACGCTCAGGCTCTCCACACGGGCAATCATCAGAAGATTTAGTAGAAAACTTAGCAGAAGCCTTAGCAGAAGTACTTAGCAGAAGAAGACATGGGCGGAACTGTGCGTGAGCCTTTTAAGGTCTGAGAAGATTCACCCCTCTCAGGATGGACTTGTCCAATGAGAAAGGCTGAAATTCCAAGGAATTGGAGAGTTTTACGACCCTTTGTGTGAGAGCATGGTAATTTGCATACGGAACTCATTGGGTGTTGATGCAAAATTACTAAAGTTCTTAGAACACTAATATGTTGCATAGGTATAAACATATAATATTCTCAATTAGATATTCTCACTCTCAATTAGATCATCCGAAGACGAATTCATAGAGACCAAAC
>NW_015646620.1:0-507 GCF_001515625.1 Sinocyclocheilus rhinocerous | reverse complement strand
AAGAATAAGATAAGAAGAATTATTGCTCTATTCGTACATTCAAGTTCCTGTTTCTGTTATAAATGGTAGGTCAGTTTGTTTGAATGCTTAACATGAATTAATGTGTGAATAGAAGGTCAGTTTGTTTGAATGCTTAACATGAATTAATATGTGAATAGGCCTACACACACATAGATGCACACATAAATACATACATAGACTATATACATGCACACGTACGTATACATATATACACTACCAGTACCAAAAGATTTTTTATGTTTATGTTTTTAAAGAATTCTCTTCTGCTCGTCAAGCCTGCATTTATTTGATCCAAAATACAAGAAAATTGTGAAATATTTTTACTATTTAAAATAGCTGCTTTCTATTTGAATATTTTTTTAAATAGAATTTATTCCCATTATCAAATCTAAATTTTCACTTTTTACTGGTAGTGTGTATACAGTTTATACACAATTAAGAAATTTTAGGATGCCTTGTGTGATGTATGTAAAAGCAATTAATCTA
>NW_015646619.1:389-522 GCF_001515625.1 Sinocyclocheilus rhinocerous | reverse complement strand
ATCAACCAACAAGGTGGTCTATGCTCCCGTCACATGTCGCAACTCACCCGCTACTGGAGTCAGAGGAGTCAGAATGTTCTGAGGTCACTTCGTGCCATTCACATTCCGGGTCTGCTCAACCGTACGGCCGACG
>NW_015646619.1:0-378 GCF_001515625.1 Sinocyclocheilus rhinocerous | reverse complement strand
GGAGGAGGGCCGGGTGGAGAATCTGGAAAATCTCGACGAGAGAGCGGTTTTCTCTGTCCCTGGGTCCCAGGAGGGCACGGAGAGTCGTGGACGGACCAGCACCGGACCACACTCATCCTCCTCCATCGCCAGCTTGTGGCGCCGTATTGGCCCACTCGGACCTGGTTCCCCGAACTAATGCTCCTCACGACAGCCCCTCCCTGGCAGATTCCTCTGAGGAAGGATCTACTGACTCAGAGACGGGGCACCCTTTGGCACCCGCGTCCAGACCTCTGGAAACTTCATGTCTGGTCCCTGGATGGGACGCGGAGGTTCTACCCCAGGAGTTAGTTGACACCATCACTTCGGTAAGAGCACTGTCTACGAGACACGCTTACG
>NW_015646618.1:1370-1638 GCF_001515625.1 Sinocyclocheilus rhinocerous | reverse complement strand
CTGCCCGCTGTTCTTCTCCCTGTCTCACTCCCGGCTGGAAGGGGATGCTCTGATATCGCACTGGCCAGCAGCCAGGCTGTATGCGTTCCTCCGATCAAGATAATGCAGCTGGTGATATGCAAGATCAGGGAGGAGGAGGCTTCGGTGACACTCGTCGCCCCGAACTGGCCGAACCAGCGTTGGTTCCTGGACCTGACAAAGCTGCTGGTGGCGCCGCCCTGGCCGATCCCCATCAGGAAGGATCTGCTGTCTCAAGCGAGCGGCTCGG
>NW_015646618.1:0-175 GCF_001515625.1 Sinocyclocheilus rhinocerous | reverse complement strand
ACCTCGGTTCCCTGAGAGCGGGAACGAGACATCACGGAGGTCGCCGTGTTCGCTGCTCGACCAGCTAAGTGGTGTTCAGTATCAGATTCTGACGTAATTGTCGCGTGCACCGCTTTTTATACTGCCTCTTGAGCACGTCAGTATTTGCATGCGATTTGCATACTTCCCGACAATT
>NW_015646617.1:275-646 GCF_001515625.1 Sinocyclocheilus rhinocerous | reverse complement strand
TCTTCCATATGCACCTAAACGGTTTTCCATATGTGTAAGTGCTTCAGAAACCTCCTTCGGGAAGGATGGGGCTTCCGCATCATTCCAGTTCCAAGTGGAATGGGTACGTTTTCCCAGTGTTGTCCAATCTCACTAAGTAGGTAGCAGTGGTGGACAGTAACAAAGTAGTTTTACTTCAATACTGTACTTAAGTACATTTTTCAAGTATCTGTACTTTACTGGAGTAGTTTTATATTGAGTAACTTTTACTTCACTACATTCCAAAGCATAAAATCATACTTTTTACTTCACTACATTTCATAAAAATTATCGTTACTCCTTATGATATATCACGTGCTCCGAGACGCAGAAGCGGTGTCTGATTCATGAAC
>NW_015646617.1:0-196 GCF_001515625.1 Sinocyclocheilus rhinocerous | reverse complement strand
TTCGCAAATCGCACCAAACGATTCATTCACGAATTGGAATGATCCGATTGCAGCTGTTCTCGAGTCGACAACTCACTTATTCAAATGAACCGTTTAGTGCGAGTCTCCAGTGAACTGAATTCACAAATAAGAACCAGGAGATCTTGTGAGCGTGCGCGCGTGTCTGATGCTGTTAAAAGTAAGTTACTAATGTCGA
>NW_015646616.1:0-883 GCF_001515625.1 Sinocyclocheilus rhinocerous | reverse complement strand
GAGTTATAAAACTGTACATTTATCCATTCCAATAAATAATAAAATTAAAAATAAAAAAAAACAATTCTTAAAAGGGACCTCACCTAATATGTGAAACCTTTATATAAAAACATTTTAGTGTAGCAATTTGGAGTTGCATGCATTCAGAGTCAAGAAAATTCTGAGACCTTGCCTAATTTCTCCAATTTTGAGACGAATAGAAATGTCACCTTAAGTAGAGAAAAACAATGGCCATTTCATGCAAGGCACCTCCTACTCCTATCAGCACAAAATGAAGTTTCATGCAAGGCACCTCCTACTCCTATCAGCACAGCTAAAATGAAGTCTGTGTACTGTGGCAGTTTGGAGTAACATGTATCCTAATACAACAAAACACTATTTAACCACATAAGTAGAAACACTGACTATTTTTAAAAGGCACAAAAAATATGAGGGATACCCAATCCTGTTCCAGGAGATCTACCTTCTGCCAGAGTTCAGTGTCAGTCCTGCTCCAGCAAACCTATCTGTAACTATCTATTGTTCCTGACTCTTAATTAGATTAGGTTTGGAGCTGAACTTTTAGTGAGATCTCCAGAAGCAAGACTGGGCATACGCTATGATCCATCCGTCCATGCATCCATCAGATGCATACTACTCTAAACTTTCACAGAGCAAAGACTCCATATTAGGTGTTCAGACAGTATGTGAGGTGACAGTTCTGAAGTGTGTGTGACTTCATATTTGCTTATAGAGTAGGAAGTGCCTTGCATGCAAAGGCCATTATTTTTTATCTATGTATTTAAACTGACGTTTCTATAAGCCTCAAAACTGGAGAAACAAGGCTTTTTTTGTTGTTGATGTATGCAACTTCTAACTGCCACAGTACACATACTTCTGATTA
>NW_015646615.1:430-1159 GCF_001515625.1 Sinocyclocheilus rhinocerous | reverse complement strand
TTGAGCCCCGGGACGCCCCCGCTGCTTAGAACAAAGCGATAGAGTAAAATTTTTTACTCTGGGACGGCTGGGACGGCTGGCGGGAGAGCTTGTGGGTGATTCCCGTTTATATCATTAAGCAGATGTTCAAACTCCGAACATCTTAGCATTTATTGAATTATCCAAGTAGATATAACTGCAGACCGGAGATCTCCAAAATGGGGCGTGAACTCCAAAAGTGGGCAGAACCTCCAAAATGGGGCGGGGTCTCCTCGCGGAAAGACTTTCACCATTGGCTCTGGCTCCAGCCAATTGTTATTGACTTAACAAATACAAAATAAAACTTTATAAATTAAACATTGTTTCTAATTCATCTAAAATAAAAATATTAACTAAATATAAACTAAATATTCTCCGTGAGAGCAGAGCCCAAACCTCGTGGACAGTGGTGTTTGGACTGGAGTTTGAACCTCTGCTTAATGATATAAATGGGAATCACCCACGAGCTCTCCCGCGAGCCGTCCCAGCGCAGGGGAACGATTTCACTCTATCACTTTGGTCTAAGCAACGGGGGTGTCCCGGGGCTCGAAATTCGTAGGGTAGGAGGGGGTAGCGATGCTGGGTGTACCTTTTTTGTAACTAAAAAGGTGCCATTGTCCGGTGAGGCCCGGTTGGGGAGTTACAGAACGATCTCATATCGTATAATCTCATTAACTGTTTATCTCCTGAACTGCATCTTTCTTTACCACG
>NW_015646615.1:0-130 GCF_001515625.1 Sinocyclocheilus rhinocerous | reverse complement strand
TTTTGGAGTTCCCGCCCCCATTTGGAGATCTCCAGGCTGCAGTTATACCCTTCTCGAATTATCTAGCTTGCGTGGGTTGTGAGTGGGCGTGGCTCCAGCGCGGATGAATCTAATGTTCTGAAGAGTATGT
>NW_015646614.1:775-889 GCF_001515625.1 Sinocyclocheilus rhinocerous | reverse complement strand
ACACACACACACACACACACACACACACACACACACAGTGTACTAAATGTAGTACTAAATGTAGGCTAGTTAAAGGGATAGTTCACCCAAAAACAAAAATTCTGTCATTAATTA
>NW_015646614.1:0-737 GCF_001515625.1 Sinocyclocheilus rhinocerous | reverse complement strand
CTCACCCTCATGTCGTTCCAAACCCGTAAGACCTTCGTTCATCTTCGGAACACAAATTAAGATATTTTTGATGAAATCTGAGAGCTTTCTGACCCTGCATACATAGATAGCAATGCAACTGACACGTTCAAGGCCCAGAAAGGTATAAGGACATCGTAAAAATAGTCCATGTGACATCAGTGGTTCAACTGTAATTTTATGAAGCTACAAGAATACTTTTTGTGTGCAAAGAAAACATAAATAACTTTATTCAGTAATTTCGGTCTTCGACACACATTCACAACATTACCATGGTGCATGCGTGTGCATTCCTCTTCTTGTAAACAAGGCGCAGCTCATCCAGGTTCTACGTCAGAACGCCGGCTCCTGCATCAGCAGCATCACACGCATGCTCTGTGTTACTCTCGTGAACGCGTGTCGAAGACCGACACGGAAGAGAAGAATTGTTGAATAAAGTCTTTATTTTTGTTTTCTTTACACACAAAAAGTATTCTCATAGCTTGATTACATTATGATTGAACTACTGATGTCACATGACCTTTCTGGGCCTTGAACGTTCCAGTTGCGTTACAGATCAAATATTCACATATCCATGTGATCTCCCAGATGAAGGTTAGTTTTAAAGTAACCAACAGTTTAATGTTTAACAGTTTGTGAATGACTCATAATTGTATCCTTAGTTACTTGGTGTATGGTAACGAAGGGCCTACTTTGCATCAGCAACACTGACTCAATGA
>NW_015646613.1:0-426 GCF_001515625.1 Sinocyclocheilus rhinocerous | reverse complement strand
ATTGTGAAATATTTTTACAATTTAAAATAACTGCTTTCTATTTGAGTATATTTTAAAATGTAATATATTCCTGTGATGTAAAGCTGAATTTTCAGCATCATTACTCCAGTCTTCAGTGTCACATGATCCTTTAGGAATCTAGATTTTTTAATTTTTTGCAATGTTATACACTATTCCATTCGAAAGCTTGGAATCAGTATAATTTTATTTATTTATTTATTTATTTTTGGGAAAGAAATTATAGAAATTAATACTTTTATTTTAAATATATTCAAATAGAAAGCAGTTATTTTAAATGGTAAAAATATTTCACAATATTACTGCGTTTGCTGTATTTTGAATCAAATAAATGCAGGCTTAGTGAGCGCAGAAGATAATTCGTTAAACATTAAAAATCTTACTGTTCAAAAACTTTTGACTGGTAGT
>NW_015646612.1:0-526 GCF_001515625.1 Sinocyclocheilus rhinocerous | reverse complement strand
TTAGTAATAACGGATACCCATGGGATAATAACGGATAATAACAGAGTCACATGGGATCTTTAAACATCAGTGGAAACTGAAAAGCCGAAAGACGAAAATATTTCAGATCATACTGAACTTCAGCTGGTCAGTCTGAGAGAGCTTGGCAGACCTGTGAAGAGGTTCTGGCTCAGATATTGTGCAAACTATTTGATATTTTATAGTATTAGTAATAACGGATAATAACAGATTCACTTGAAGGAAGAAGGGTGTGCACACTGAATGCCTTGAGTTGTCCTCTTCGTTTCTTCTCTTTATACCTGTTAATGAAAAATATATAATGATTAAGATTTTTTTAACCGTTCATTTCAGCCTCACAATCTTGATAATAGTATCCTGTGTTGAAGTTACACTATGCAGGTTGTGGCCTAGACTTTCATCCTTCCCTATAGAAGGTGTCTGTTCTGTGTGAACTGGCATGATCTCTTTACTTTTTCCTCCGTTCCCTCAGGACCTCCTCTCTCCTTGCATGGTCAGCATTGAGTCT
>NW_015646611.1:2252-2416 GCF_001515625.1 Sinocyclocheilus rhinocerous | reverse complement strand
TATTGTACCCGATCAGATCTAATATAGATAACACCAAATTTGCTGCTGTTGGCACACTTTGTAGACAAAAAAAATGCCTTCACCAAAAAGAAGACGAAGCGAAGAGAGGCTGCTAAAGGCAGTTCAACATTGCAAACATGAATTCAAAGCTCCAGCAAGCCAGC
>NW_015646611.1:0-1813 GCF_001515625.1 Sinocyclocheilus rhinocerous | reverse complement strand
AAAAAAATAGTATAAATGTTCTAAATTAGTTGTTTATTAGTATATAATATAGATTTATGCTGAAAAATATTAAATTAAACGTCTAATACTTATAGGGGAGAGTCGGGTAAGATTAGCCACTTTTTACTCGTGTGGTCCTCAAGACAAAGGAAAATGACGCAGAAGTACAATGAAAGTATCCATCCTGTCCAAATGAAAGTATTCCTATCATTTTAAATGATCAGAATGTATCTATGACAAAGGGTTCTAAAAATATGGCTTCTTATAAAAAAGTGCTCCCATGGCTCAGTTTGCCCCGGGTTAGGGGTAAGTTGACCCGAGTCGAGTCAGTGGGTAAGATGCACCATCTGGGTGTAAAATGATCATCTGACTGAATCTGATTCAAATCCATGTGAAATAAATAATCATTTAAAAACTAATTTAATAATTTCCTTTTACAAACAGTCATATTTATTTTCTTAAAGTTAACTTTAACAACATAAAACCACACTGTCCCTATCAAATAAACTGCAAATAATATGTATAAATGATAAACTAAACCAGTAGTATATCACATTAAAATACCAGTTGATAATTCAGAGATTTAACTTAACTACAGTGCCTTATGGTGGGGTAAGTTAAAATGCTGACACAATTTACCCCACAGCATTTGGCTCACTTTGCCCCATAGCTGCCATTTTGGGGGAAAAAGCTACTGTAGCTTAGCAGTTCAGGCTAATATTTAGCTAAATGATTTGATGTAACAATGCTTTGATGTAGCAACCATTACATCTGTTATGCTAAAATTTTACTTTGACGAGCCAAAAACAGTTTTTAAAGTAAATGGGTGTCTTCCATTCCCCCCATGTGTTTATCCTTATCACAGTCTGGAAGAAATTATGGGTGGTTCCAAAATACATGGTCACATGACAGTAAAAGTGTACAGTTTCCATGAAACAAGGGGTGGCTCAACTTACCCCACTCTCCCCTACTTCCATTGAAGATGAGGCAGAAGCAGGCTCAGAGAGTGAGGGAGAGCCCACTCTTATCAAAACATCTACAATAAAGTCCATTACTACAGAGTGTGCTGTCTTCTCTTTTAATTGTATATTTGTAACAACTGGATGATTTGTATTAACAAGCACCCACCCTCCTTGTGCCCCTTTTTTGGTTTGGGCCACTGTCCCTCAAAATGTCTGTGCACGGCCCTGCTCTGATGATTACTGTGCAGACATTTTCCAAACTCAACAGAACTTGTAGTTTTAATCTAATGTAAGCCGATCTGAGAAAGGCTCGTAAACATGCGTGATGCTGCAGTGTGTGTGAGGCCTGATGAATAAGATCAGAATTATTCAATTTAAGCCATTTTTCTTTCATTTATCGTTGACAGTCAATTTACTGTATGAAATTCACATATTTATGCCAAAATTCTTAATTAATATTCAAAGTCATGCTGTCAACGCGTTACTGTTTAAGATGAGTTATTCTAAATGTTTAACATTGTTAAAATTCTTTAAGGCAACTTCTGCATATTCATTCATCTATTTTAATACTGCTCTTACGAAAATATTTCACATAAGCATACAGTATAAGTGAATATTACAAAAGTCATTTAACCCCAAAAAAACATTTAAAAAACACAAGACGACCAACTGCATTCAGCGAAACTCTTTATTATCTGAAGAGTCTTCATTAAAACTCACTCAACCTCCATCGGGGAGAGAAAGATTGCAGAAAGACTAAAAACTTACTAATATGACGACTAGCATCTGGGTATGGTCGCTATTAAGCTGTTTCTCACGTTATCTAACTGTAATTATAGTATAACTGTATA
>NW_015646610.1:431-603 GCF_001515625.1 Sinocyclocheilus rhinocerous | reverse complement strand
GATTTTAATATGTTAGGAGTTTAATGCTTATGAAGTAATGTTTGAGCTTTTTAGTACAACAATTTTAATTTAGTGCTTCTGTGAACAGTAACAATATGTGCAACTAAGCAAATTAAGAGAATGCTAGCATATCCTGACTGAAAACCTTCATTCTCTGTTAGAGAAAGTTGGT
>NW_015646610.1:0-200 GCF_001515625.1 Sinocyclocheilus rhinocerous | reverse complement strand
AAGCAAATGAAAAGAATACAAGACCCCATATACTGAAAAACTTTTTTCTCTGTTATAGAAAGTTTGTTTTTGCAATGTTAAAACTAAAGCTTGCCCACATGAAAGATGTTTCTAACAAGTGAAATGATATGTTATTTGCAATGCAGAAAGAAAGGTATTAATATGTTAGGAGTTTTATGCTCATGAATTTATGTTAGGGC
>NW_015646609.1:0-520 GCF_001515625.1 Sinocyclocheilus rhinocerous | reverse complement strand
AATTTAAAAAACACAACCCGATAAAATAGAAAGTTTTATTGAATGGAACAATACAATTTGACAGAAAATATATTATTAAATATCAATATATCATTTTTATTCAGTTCAAATGCAACATAATCAGATATAACTTTAATTTATTTATTAATTACCAATTATCCAAATAATGTATAGTCCTACTAAGCTATTATTATCAGAGAATGTGAGCCATAGCAGGGCAAAGCTATTATTATCAGAGAATGTGAGCAGATCATAGCAGGGAGCAGATCAGTGAACGAGAGCAGCATCATTTTACCAGCGTTGCCATGTTAATCATGTCAGCACAGCAGCGCTAAAGCAAACAGGAACAAGTATACTACATAGACATTTCCAGTTAGCTCGTTATTTGAGCAGACTTTGCTTTTTCGTTGAGCAGTACACGAGCAGAACGCACATTCATAGAGTCCCTGATGTTTATGTGTAACGCCAAGCCAGTAGAGGGAGCCCTCGCCCGAGTACTGACCGTGCTCCACTCCCTCTG
>NW_015646608.1:0-289 GCF_001515625.1 Sinocyclocheilus rhinocerous | reverse complement strand
AACCTGTGATATCTTCTTCAGGGCGAAAAATTAAAATAAAAGCTGAAACGTTTTCACGGAACTTTGCAAAAGCAGCTCGTTACAATGGTGAGGAAAACCTCACCAAAAAACCTCCGTGTATTGCGTGTAATCACATCCATACAGTTTATGATCACAACAACGTTTGTCAGGCATCTACATTGTCATCTGAGGAGATTACACAGATTAAACGAGTGTTGTTGTTTTTTTAACTCTAAAACATGAAAAGGAGTTATCTGCTTTTGCCAAAAAACGACTGTTGGAGTTATCT
>NW_015646607.1:0-932 GCF_001515625.1 Sinocyclocheilus rhinocerous | reverse complement strand
GTAACACAGTCTGGGCCTGGTGCTTTTTTCCTTTTCTGCTTCCAGTACATATTGTGCCTTTAATGCTGCTGCTGTTGTCTGCTAATATGTTAGTCTACTACTAAGAATGGTTTCCTTATGAGATGTTTTAGCTCTTGTATAACATATTCTGATTAGCTGATAAATTTAGATCTTATCTTTATTCTTATTACTAGTTCCTGTTATTACCCAATGATGTTGCAGATCTACATGTTGTGTGGGTACAAACACTCACTATAAGGTCCTCCAGTCTGTAAATAAATATACCCTTTTTATTTATACAAATTCTTTAAAACTCTTTACCAACCCCCACCTCACAGGGTAGGAAAACATGATACACAAATCACTGCCGGTACTCACTCAAACCAGAAATACAAAACTCAAATCAATTCAAAACAAACAAAATAAACTCAAAGAAACGACAAATTAAATCAAAACCATGGCAATCTGTCCCAAAAATACACAAAATACAAACATTAACAAAGTCAAATCACATAAATCACGTCTAAATCAATTTCTTTTCAATAATCGTTCCAAAATAACTTCAAATACACTTCATACCTGTTAGCACAGCAATATTCAATTCTGACCACTCTGGTCGTTGAGGTTCTCATGGGAGTGCATCAAATCTACAAATATACACATGTAAACCCATACACAATATTCCCGACAAAGGTAAATCACATAAAACACATCTAAATCATTCATAAATAACTTCAAATACATTTCATACCTGTTAACATCATATTCAAATTCAGCCACTCTGGTCGCTGAGGTTCTCAGGGCGCACACCAAATCTATAAATACACATCTTTAAACCCATGCACAATATTCCCGTTGTCACCCAAAAAAAACCCTCAAATTACGATTTTCTTCTTCTTCTTCTTCCGTTTTTTGGCGTGTTACATCCTGTG
>NW_015646606.1:0-450 GCF_001515625.1 Sinocyclocheilus rhinocerous | reverse complement strand
CACTGACAGCCCAAATTTAGCCTTGTTTTAGCCTAGACACATATTCACCGTCTATTAGACGTGTATATATATAGTCGTTTAATAGCCGTCTAGTTGATGACTAGTCTATAAATGGGCTATGATTAGACGTCTATTAGATTTTCACTGACAGCCCAAGTTTAGCCTCGTTTTAGCCTAGACGTCTAGGCTATATTTAGACGTCTAATAGACGTCTTTTAAACGCAAAATTGCTTGCTGGGTTGTGGGAAGGTCCAAACTCCACCTCTGAGTCGCTGTCATCAGAATCCTGCGTGTTGCCAGATGTTGAGGGTCCTGAGGTGTGCACCAACCCATTTAGAGCGTCTGTAATGAGCTGATTTCATGGCTTTGTTTTGATGAGGTTGACTTTGTAAAAACAAACGTTCGGAAATTTCGAAATTATCGTACATTATGGGATTTTTTTCATTATTG
>NW_015646605.1:423-527 GCF_001515625.1 Sinocyclocheilus rhinocerous | reverse complement strand
TCAACCGACAAGGTGGTCTGCGCTCCCGTCGCATGTCGCAACTTGGTCGCCACCTCCTCCTTTGGAGTCGGAAGGTTCTGAGGTCACTTCGTGCCATTCACATT
>NW_015646605.1:0-194 GCF_001515625.1 Sinocyclocheilus rhinocerous | reverse complement strand
CGCACTGGCACACAGCTGGCCGCGGGGCCTGCGCAAGTATGCGTTTCCCCCAGTGAGCCTTCTCGCACAGACGCTGTGCAAGGTCAGGGAGGACGAGGAGCAGGTCCTGCTTGTGGAGCCGTATTGGCCCACTAGGACCTGGTTCCCCAAACTAATGCTCCTCGTGACAGCCCCTCCCTGGCAGATTCCTCTGA
>NW_015646604.1:420-547 GCF_001515625.1 Sinocyclocheilus rhinocerous | reverse complement strand
TTCATTTTTTGCTCTATGTTACATCATCTTTAATTTAATAGCATTGGAGCTGCTTCATTGCCGCGGGTTAGTATGCTGTAATCACACGCTTTGCTGTAATAATGCAGGGAACCACTCGTTATAAATA
>NW_015646604.1:0-338 GCF_001515625.1 Sinocyclocheilus rhinocerous | reverse complement strand
TTTATTTTCCAAAGCCACTCATATAATGCAGAAACACTCATGAAGCAAGCAAAACACGCGCAACGCGTGCACGTATTTGTACTGGTGCAGAATGAGAGGACAGTAGTACAGCCTAGCGCATTTCACACAAGCTGTTAGATTCACTTTCGCCAGAAAGTCGTGTAAGCCTAAGGTTAAAAATAAATGATGTTTATAGTGAATGCCCCTATGAATGGTTTTATTTTTACGATTTAGTTTGAATCCAAATGATGCGTGTGCTAAGTGAGTGAACATCAAAATCACACAACAGAATTGCGCTCGCGCTCTCTCTCTCTCTCCCTACCGTTAAGTAACTTGTG
>NW_015646603.1:1464-1544 GCF_001515625.1 Sinocyclocheilus rhinocerous | reverse complement strand
GGCCTGAATTTCATTTTTGAAAATGGGGGGAATTTCCCCTCTTAGATGTCTCTTGTGAGAGGGGAAGCAGCACGGACTGT
>NW_015646603.1:476-1164 GCF_001515625.1 Sinocyclocheilus rhinocerous | reverse complement strand
ACTTACCACTGACAGAAATAGTCAGCTTTACTGCCTTTCCTTTTGCATTGAAATCTTTATTACAAGCAATCCTGCGGTTCATAAAGAACTTTGTTTTCCTACCTCCACGAGTGCCATCTATTATTGCCTTGTTTATCTAAAAGTGCTCTTTTCCTTTAAACCTAGCCAACAAGCCATATGTGTTGACTGTGAAACACAGTAGACTTTAATTATATACATTTATGGTGTAATTACTACATTTTCGTGTCAATCCATGTTCATATTTACCGCAAACAATGCGCTGTCACTTTAATTCAGTGCTTGCAGCGCAGCAATAGACTCGGTGCGGAAACTATCTCTGCACTGCTGCAGACACACAGCTCCTGAACGCACTGCCGGCCGCAGCTGTGTGCAGTGAACTCTTTAATCCGTAAACATGAGCGCTGAAAAAATACGCACCACGTATGCACTGCAAACGGAATAATGTGAACTTGGCATTATGTGTGGGCGCTGCGAGTGTGCATGAGCGCACGGTCTCCAGGAGAGTGCACGGGCGCAGAATGATTAAACACTGGCAAGAATTACAAAAAAAATCCAATTTATAAACTTTAGTGACGATGTGACACTGCCTCGATTGTGCAAGTGACAATTCCTGTGTCAACTGTGCAGCGTGCAGCTCGCTTATAGACAGACGCGATGTGTGGTGATT
>NW_015646603.1:0-147 GCF_001515625.1 Sinocyclocheilus rhinocerous | reverse complement strand
CCTTTTTAGAGACCGCCGATCAATCATCCCAACGTGATTATCGGCCGATAGTGATCAGTAGCCGATCAATCGGAGCACCCCTATTTACAATAATTACCCTCAACAGGGCTGTACAGTGCGACATATATGCTACGAAAAAACTGGTCT
>NW_015646602.1:0-1584 GCF_001515625.1 Sinocyclocheilus rhinocerous | reverse complement strand
TGTGTTTGATTAGGGTTGAAGCTAAACTCTGCAGGACAGTGGTCCCCCAGTACTCAAGAGGCTTTATAAAAGATTGATTAACCCGTTAATTAAATAGATTAGTATGAGAGTGTCATATACAAGATGATTAAATTTGTTAATATATATATTTAAATTATTAACAAATGTACAGTATAACAGTGAGTGATTTCAGAAAAAGAAAGAAAATGTACCTTTATTGGTATTTGCTGCTGTCAGCTCTGGAAGATGCTCGCAGCTCGCGAACTTTTTTATTATTATTTTATTTTTCCCCCTGCTCGTTCGGGTGCCAACTGATAGGCACCTAAACTACACTGTAAAGAGATTGCTGTAAATTTTACAGTAGCTGGATGTATTATTACTGGATTGTCAGTATTAGTACTGTTCAGTTTATTTTCATTTTTTACCTGTATAAAACAATCCAATTGTGGTACAACACTGTATAGCATATTTTTTTACAACCCCATAAAAATCACAATAACTCATTAGCATTTGTCTTTATAATATTCTTTTTAATTGTTGAACATTTTCTTCTATACGATGTTTAATAGGGAGCCAGTGCAGTGTTGACAGAACCGGGCTAATATGGTCATACTTCCTGGTTCTAGTAAGAACTCTAGCTGCTGCATTTTGGACCAGCTGGAGTTTGTTTATTAAGCGCGCAGAACAACCACCCAATAAAGCATTACAATAATCTAGCCTTGAGGTCATGAACGCATGAATTAACGTTTCTGCATTTGCCATTGAGAGCTTAGTGCTATATTGCTGAAATAATGGAGTTGATTTCCAGGGAATGGATAACGATTAAAAAACAACAACCTTTAAGTAGTTTACTTCGGCTAACTTACCAGTTGATGTTATCACCGTTACGTTGGCAATCACAAGAAAAGGCTCCAACTGGAATGTATTGCAGATGACATGATCCAGACCACAAACTAGAAAACAAAAAACAAAAGAAGTACTTGACAATACTGTTTGGGTAACTTAACTCAATAAAATGTGTAACTAATGCAGCACAAGTTGCTTTGGATTAAAGCATCTGGCAAATGCATGAATGTAAATATAATGTAAAATCAGGTGTATTTTGGGTTACCTAATTTCAATACAATTGACAGGTGACAGCTGGCCATATGATGATTCTGCCCCTCATAGTCAGTAGGGCTGTGTATCACCAGCAAAGTCACGATACGATACGTATCACGATACAGAGGCCACGATACGGGACTGCACTGAATTTCACCTCAGCAGAATTTAGTAAAACAGCTGTTTATTAAACACTGCATACTATAGTGCCATTTCTAACTATTGGCAGAGCAGGCAGTTGACCTCTGCATTATGAAGGGCCTCCATAACTGTACCACAGTACAATATAGGTAATGGCATATGTTTCATGTTTACATTGGGCACTCCCCACCAGGTACAATATTCTGATTGTTTGCATCTTGTTTTTAAGCCCATAAATAATAATGTACTCGTTCTAATACATTTATATTGTAATTTACTCACACTAATATATTAAAGTCATCTTTACATTGCTGGTAGGTTATCATTGCACAAATTAACACA
>NW_015646601.1:0-2318 GCF_001515625.1 Sinocyclocheilus rhinocerous | reverse complement strand
TAACTCAATAGCTCTCAAATGTAACCCGTTGTAGAATTGCTGCTGTCTCTTTATGAATGAATGGAACCTGGGATTTTACTATAGTGCTATAGGCTATATGCTGTGTATAGTGAGAGAGGTGGGCAAAGGTAACCTGATGTAACTGTTCACTTTTTTTCCTTTTAGCTTCTCCCAACCGCCTTTATCTTCACGTCTTTTGCTTGCCATCATGAGCCCACTCTCCTGCACGTCAGTTTCGGTTTCTTATAAGCAAAAAAAGATTGCATTAGCGCCCCCTTTTGTCGGTCGTCAACATCACTTAATCTGACACTTTTTCTTTGATGATGAACCAGCCAGGCCGACGGCCGTTCTGGACTTTTCCAGAACATCCAGATGGCCAGTCTGCCCCTGCTCGTATCTGATTATGTCATCATGTTCAGATGTGTCTTGTTTCATTCTCCTCATTTGCCTTTGTATTTAAGTTCTAGTTGTAAATTGTAATTGTAAAACACACTGTTATTTTGAGTATTTTATTTTATAGCCTACACATGAAAAAGAAGAAAATAGATAAATTAATTTTTAAAATGTATACTGAAGGAAAACTAAATAGTGCTTAACGTACTCTAAAAAAGTACTGAACCATGTTTTAAAAAAAATAAAAATATTAATATGAAATATAAATTATAAATTGATGATTAATGTTAGTTCATAGTTCATTACCTAATGTTAACAGATGGAACTTTAAAATGTAACCCTCTGGTGCTCTTCAGTTACTTTTGACCGAAAACATTTCTGGTTTGAATTTAAAAAAATCACAGCTTCATCAGAATGGTATGAAACTTGGTGACTTTTATGGCACTTGGAACGTGAACACACACAAAAAAATTGAGGGCATGATTCGAGCAGGCTGTAATGAAATTAACTCATTTAATTGTAGGGAATTAATTATTATTAATTCATTCAGGTTTTAAAGGACTCGGATCTGAAGATTCGAGTCAACCTGATTAGAACTGATTTCAAATTTGTTATTTTACACTTTAAATCAAGGGTCGTCCAGCGAGCCGTGACCTCAGTATATTTTAACAAATTGAATATGTATTTTCCTGGCCACGGTCAATACAATTATTATAAGTAAGCTATTATAGTAATTATTATAAGTAAGCTACGAGCTAGGTAGCAAGGGATCTTTGGCAAAAGGTTCTAACATTAAAATATCATGACACCAAACAGCTATTCTTTATAAATGAAACATGAATTTTATTGGCTATTCTAGATTACATCAAAACTAGGCTAAAACACACAAACATACACACACACACACATATACAGTTTCTTAGACTGAGAGTTGACGGAGTTGCATGACGTTCAAAGTTCTAACTCGTTTTCACGAGTGATTTAAATTCACCTGAGAGAATTCACCAAGCAGAGAATTTTAGCTTATGTTTACTGCTTAAAAAGTAGCTTTCACCAGTTCAGCAGAGATAAGATTTTGTTCGTTTACTTGCGTTCTGCTTGGTTGACAGCTGAAAAGCTGAGATGATTCCGTTGCTGACACGGGCTTCCTGGATGTCTGTTGAGGGAACCCCGTAGCTTTCGGATTGGTCGCTGAGGTGACGTTTGAATGACGTCCTTTGGAAAAGCCCTCCGGAGATTGGTTGGCTTCGTGATGAAGCGGAGGCTTCAGCAGTTTTGCTACAGTCTGAGTTGGCGTTAAGTTCTTTGAAGATCGTGTTTCTCTGAAGTGTTTGAGTTTTGGATGACTGATCACTTTGATGGTAAGCGTGGGAGCACAAGTTGGGAGTGCTCTTACCACGGCGACAGGCGAGAGCAAGCAAGCAAATCTGTCCTGCATTGGGTTTTGATTCGCGGCATAAGTCTGTCCCACGACTCGATCTCCCAATCGCCTTCTTGCCAGGCGGAGCGTGCATACAGTAACAAGAGGCCCCCATTTATTATGTGGAGAAATGAAGATTTGCAGGTTTTGTTAATAACTCCTATATAGTGTCGTACACACATACTGTTTGAAGTAACAGCTTTTCACTTATTTCAACTGCCTGCAATTATCACAAGTTTCCGTTCAATACTAAACTTCACATCTCTTACACACATATTAATAACCTCATTTCCTAAAAAAGGGTAATAAACACTGATTAAAGTTGCACCGATTAAATGAACACATCAAGCATATATATATAAGACATACAACATATTATTTGTGAATCTATGCTCCAATACTTTCAATGATTTTCAACGATTGTCTCAGAAATCGTCTGTGTAAACCTGTGCCCCTTTACTTTGGAATGCAGGGGGAAAAGGGGAGGTGTCCTGAGGTCATGCCC
>NW_015646600.1:0-558 GCF_001515625.1 Sinocyclocheilus rhinocerous | reverse complement strand
GCAAGGTTTCAGAAATTGTGTTTTAGCAATCGAGAAAAACTGTAAAGTCTGCCTTCATGATAACATGACAATAATCAGGTTTAAATATATGATAAAAGATCTGAGTAGACTATTATACAGGTGCATCTCAAAAAATTAGTTGTTGTTTTTTTTGTAACATTTCAAAAAGTGAAACTTTCATATATTCTAGATTCATTACATGTAACGTAAAACATTTCAAAAGTTTTTTTTTTTTTAATTTTGATGATTAGAGCTTACAGCTCATGAAAGTCAAAAATCCAGTATCTCAAAATATTTTAATATTTCCTAAGATCAATGAAAAAAAGGATTTGCAAAACAGAAAAGTTCAAGTTCTTTAAATAATGTTCATTTCTGCACTCAATACTTGGTCGGGGCTCCTTTAGCATAAACTCCAGCATCGGTGAGGTGTGGTTTAGCACAAACTCCAGCATCAGTGAGGTGTGGCATGGAAGCGATCAGCCTGTGGCTCTGCTGAGACACTATTGAGCATTGCCACTGTTTCTCATCTTTCTCTTGAAAATATCCCATAGATTCCAT
>NW_015646599.1:846-924 GCF_001515625.1 Sinocyclocheilus rhinocerous | reverse complement strand
CGGACGCACTGGCACACAGCTGGCCACGGGGCCTGCGCAAGTATGAGTTTCCCCCAGTGAGCCTTCTCGCACAGACCA
>NW_015646599.1:0-199 GCF_001515625.1 Sinocyclocheilus rhinocerous | reverse complement strand
GTGCTAAAAACACGACAGCAGGGCCCATTTGAGCCTTTGCATTCAGTCGAGCTAAAGTTTCTTTCATTGAAAACTCTGCTCCTGCTTGCACTGGCCTCCATCAAGAGGGTAGAGGACCTGCACGCATTTTCGGTCGACAATTCGTGCCTAGAGATTGGGCCGGCTGACTCCCAGGTAATCCTGAGGCCCCGGCCTGGCT
>NW_015646598.1:753-878 GCF_001515625.1 Sinocyclocheilus rhinocerous | reverse complement strand
CAGGCCAGTTGACAATGTTCTGTATACAGACACACGCACACACACACACACTCGCACACACACGCGCACACACACATGTCTGGTCAGCTATCCTTGTGGGGACTCTCCATAGGCGTAATGGTTTT
>NW_015646598.1:0-274 GCF_001515625.1 Sinocyclocheilus rhinocerous | reverse complement strand
GCACATTTTGTATGTCTCCCTCATCTATCACACCTGATTCAACTCATCAGCTCATTAGTGGAGACTGCAAGACCTGAAGTTGGTGTTTCAGATATAGGGAGACATACAAAATGTGCAGTGCTGTGGGTACTTCATGGAGAGGTTTGAGAACCACTGGAATAGTAGATTGGCTAATAGGTATATTAATACAATGTTAAACAATTTTAATAGTTTTAAATTTATTCAAATTAATTAACACAGTAGATTGTTCATCCTGTGTACAGAAAGAAATTAT
>NW_015646597.1:631-1697 GCF_001515625.1 Sinocyclocheilus rhinocerous | reverse complement strand
TGTTTGCTGACTTAAACGCTTAGAACAGTGTGTGAGGAAAACATTTCATCAAGAACTGAGTGGTTTTGTGTTTTTGTATGTTTGTGTGAAGGATTGTTTAGATGTTTAGTGATAATGTTGCTGGTATTGAATGCATCGTGGTCTGTGAGAGGAATGGATGCAAACCGATATCAAGTTTTGCTGATTTTATTTAAAACGTTTTTTTCCTGATATTTAGTTGGCAGTTCAATTTGTTACACTTTACATGGTTAAAATTAAGAACAGATACAGCTAAATATAAATTTGTTATACTTTACATGGTTAAAATTAAGCTAAATATTGAGCCTATAAAATGAGCAATGTGGGACATTTGAAATCTATACATAAATATGAAGAGATTTATAATATAGGCTATAGGCTACTCTGTACATTTAGCTTTGTGGTATTATTTCTGTTTAAATGAGATTGTGTGATCACTGTCACTGCACATATAAAACTAACATGTTCATGAATTAATGAGCTACTTTAATGCACTGCATTTAGTTATTAGAAAAGTAAACTATATTTATACATTATGTGCTCTAGTGTAGTTATTTGTTTTCATTCTGACTGTTATTTATATTTGGAAGAATTTACATTATATTCTTTTCTATATTTCTAGCCAGATATTATCTTGTATCTTTATACAGGTGGCAGAATGAAAAAATATATATGGATAGAAATGTTAACAACATTTCAGAAACGCAGAGTGTAGGGCCTCTGTGAACAGACACAAATGAACGACTGAATCTCTACATTCCACGGAAAAACTAACGATTCTCCTCCCCAGCCATCATATATTAGCCTACCATTTGTATTGCCATAGTTTAACTACAAATATTAAACTATAGTTACTATAATGTAACTATGTTCAATTTGTGGTTACTGTAGTTTTACTACAAATAGCATAATTATGGTTACTATAGTGAGAGAATAGTACATTTGTGAAAACTGTGATTTTACAGCAAATACCATAGTTAAACTAGTTACTACAGTAAAAACATGGTTAATTTTCCAAAGAGCTTTAATGAGTTAACACATACACATA
>NW_015646597.1:0-123 GCF_001515625.1 Sinocyclocheilus rhinocerous | reverse complement strand
GATGAAGTGTAAACTATCAAATTTGGAATCAGTTCTAATCAGGTTGATTTTGAATCCCCCCCGCCCCCCGAAAACCTGAGCTAAATTCCTTACAACAGAGTGTGTGAATTACCACATGTGAGT
>NW_015646596.1:0-497 GCF_001515625.1 Sinocyclocheilus rhinocerous | reverse complement strand
CATCCTTCTTCGGAACGATGAAGTAACGACTGTAAAACCCGGATGCTCTTGAGAGAGGAGGAACACGTTCTATGGCCCCCTTCTTCAAGAGAGTATCTACTTCTTGTTCCATTACCAGAGCCTGCTCGGGGCCTACTAGTGTGGGGGTGACCCCGTTGAACAAGGCGGACGAGAACCGAACTGGATTCTGTAACCTTTCTCTACAATCTGCAGGACCCATTTTGAGACATTTGGTAGAAGTTTCCACGCTGCCAAAAAATCTACTAAGGGAACCAGCCTCTCGAGGCTGGCCTCTGGTATTCTACTAGGGGACCCAGCCTCTCGAGGCTGGCCTCTGGTTTTATTAGAGGAGCCAGTTCGGTGCCCTGAAGCGGATGACCGGCAGGGAACAACCAACCTGACTGCTGTAGCCTCGTCACTTGAGGGGGTGAGCTCTCCCGTGCCATACCGTCGCCGGGCGGCAGCTGGGATCTTCGCTCGTCGGAGCTCACTGAGCC
>NW_015646595.1:0-471 GCF_001515625.1 Sinocyclocheilus rhinocerous | reverse complement strand
TATAGCCTGTTTGAACCATTTACTGGTCCGTGTAATGCTGAGAAACAAAACACTGTGTTGCTCGGAGACGCATTGATGGGGCAAAACAGAATTTTGTGTCTGTGTTTATTGTACATTTGCCATCGTGCAGATATTCGGAAAAACAGGACTCTAGTTTGTGTGATAGGCTTACTCCTATATCGTAGGCATTCACTCATTAAATGCAGGGTTCGTTCAACCAATAAATTTCAATGACTTTTAAGGCAATATTCATGACCTAATGCTCCATTATTTTACACAAATGTTCAGATTTATCATAGCATATGCTAAGGAAAATGAATGATTATTAATGCTATTTGTTTGCTTTCTAATAAGCACAGGCTGCGACTGTGCCAGACGTTACTTCATGCAGAGAACATAAGTTAGGCTAATCACATAACTGAATGTCAGAATGTTAAGTATATTGTAATTTGCTTAGCCAGTATTATAAAT
>NW_015646594.1:0-855 GCF_001515625.1 Sinocyclocheilus rhinocerous | reverse complement strand
ATATATGTGCTGTAAATCAATTAAAAAATAACTCATTTATCGCTCATTTTCTAAAAATGTATCGCGATTAATCCCACCTATCATTAAAGTTTTATAATATACTTTTATATTGCAATAATTTCACATTCAACAAATTAATGAATGTACAAACAGACAATCTTCACATAAACCTATTATAATAAATCCCATATTTACCTGTGCCCTTCAGCAAGTAGGAAATATACAGAAATTGTTATCAAACAATTCGTTTGTAGTTATCAAACACTAAATTCTAAATTAAATATAGTTATACGCTTCAAAAGTTACTGATTTCCTCTTTTTCTTTTGTTCTTTGAATAACAGACATCACAGCAGCTGGGTTATTAGGTTATTTGGCTGCTATTACTTTAAGAGCTGCCGCTGCTGAAAGTGAAGCAGATCTGACACACATGCTCGCAGTTTCATTCGCACTTTAATATGAAATGATACGGGCTACAGCGCGCGCCACCATATTTGTGCATGCAGTTTAAGAGCACGCACTACGAGCACAGTATAACGGCTGTCAGGACAGGAAAATTCGTTTTTACTAACATGTCTCATCTGACCGCAGTTCACTGTTTCTTTGTTCTTTGATTAATAGACATCACAGCAGCTGGTTATTAGGTTGTTTTGGTTGCCGCTGCTGAACGTGACGCGAATCTGACACATGCATCGTATTTTCTCTCTTCTGACCCACTTCAGGTCTTAAAGTCTCTATTAATGAGCTGACGAGTTAAATCGGGTGTGTTAGATGAGTGAGACAGTGCTGGGCTCCAAGACAGTTTTGAAAAGCATTTCAGAGACATGTTCTTAAATGTGACTCAAATAAAATATATT
>NW_015646593.1:798-926 GCF_001515625.1 Sinocyclocheilus rhinocerous | reverse complement strand
TCCAATCAGCTTACCTCATCTTTTGCGGTCAAAACAGACTGCATCCACACAAGCAGCGTGCATGTGATGGGATGGCCGCTGAATATGCTGCTTTAGCAAATCACGCTGCTGTTCAATGTATCTTTAAA
>NW_015646593.1:262-638 GCF_001515625.1 Sinocyclocheilus rhinocerous | reverse complement strand
GAGCGAGCAAGAATGCATCCCTGAATATCCAAACAATGGCAAATGTGACATTAATTTTTACAACAGTTCAACAAAAAAAGGTAATATTAAGTGAACATTTAACATTTTAAATGTAGCCTACATTTTAAACAGAATACTGTCATGTTTGTTATATTTTGCAACAAAATAATAGTTCCAATGAAATCTGTATCATCTGGTGTGCATCTCCAAGCAACATACAGCAGTGTTTCGTTAGTGAACGAATCTGCAGCTTTGAACGATTCGGAGAGTCAGTGATTAATAACCCATTCATAACTACAGCATTTTGCTTCGTTACTGAATGAATGAATGAATGACACGACGCCTGGCTCACTAAGACAGTGACTTGCCGCCACCT
>NW_015646593.1:0-152 GCF_001515625.1 Sinocyclocheilus rhinocerous | reverse complement strand
ATTAACACTTAATGGAATGTTAAGAATATGACATAAAACATGACATAAGATACAATTAATACAGATAGAAAATCTTTGCCTCTATAAAAGTTTTTAAAAAAATGCACTTAAGGGGGCAAATATTGTCCTTTAATAGAAAAGGTGTAACTGCG
>NW_015646592.1:299-537 GCF_001515625.1 Sinocyclocheilus rhinocerous | reverse complement strand
TTGAGAAAATTATTACATTATGAACATTTTATTACAATAATAATGGAATGCTTATTACATTAATTACATTATTTACATTATGAGTTGCTACAAGGTGCATAAGACAGCGCTACATCCAACTTAAAAACACAATATTTTTACACTTTTGTGAATAATTACCTGTCAGGGTCTTTGGGAAAACAATGAAAGGCAAGATTTTTACTGTCACACTGATAGTTTTTGCAGTGGATTGCCCAAC
>NW_015646592.1:0-258 GCF_001515625.1 Sinocyclocheilus rhinocerous | reverse complement strand
TGCCCAACATTGCGTTCTTTTATTCCACTTTGACTTCTCTTTCGTTGTTATTCTGTCTGTTTCTGTGTATCTGTGCTGTTATTCAGTTGGAATTTCCACTCCAAAATGGCGGCCACGCTACCAAAGAGAGTTTTGCCTCTTGGTCTTCTATACTCTTTGATTAGGAACAATAAAAGCGCGTGCAGCTGAAATCGACCATAATTATTACCTTTAATGGGCATTTTTACCTTTTATAAAGCCATTTTTTTCTAAAAGTGT
>NW_015646591.1:0-781 GCF_001515625.1 Sinocyclocheilus rhinocerous | reverse complement strand
GAATCACAACACTCACTGGATACAAGACGGATACATAGAAGCAAAGCAAGTGGAAAGGTCTCAGAGAAGAGGGATAACCCTCATGTGTGTGCTCATCTCAGAAAGTTAATGGACTTTCAGTATGTATTTATTAAATTGTCGTTTGCAGGAATATTCTTAATTTAATAGAACATAAGCTCAAACAACAAAATTTGTGGTATAATGTTGATTGCAGCATTTTATTTTAATCCTTTTCTTTAAAAATCTTTTACCAAAATTATACAAATTCGGTTGATTGAATTCTGATTTTTATAGAAAGTTTATTTTTAAAATAAGGCTTTTTTTTTTTTTTTTTACAGGTATTTGTAGTTATTTTTACTCAGAATATGGCTTATTTTTTGTGATATAACAAGTATTTGTAGTTATTTTGTGATGCTATGTTATTTTTATGATAGATTTTAACTGTTGTAAGACTGAAATTTTTATTTTACCAGTAAAAGCCTTGCAATGTCTTTCTGCCAGTTTTAATAAATATTTATTTGCAACATCTTTGACTTGGTTTTTATTCATTTGTAAATGTATTAAGATAGTGCTCATGATAATGCATTTAAATCAGTATTTTACAGTTTAGTTTACTGTTAAAATTATTCTTTACAGCATTGTTAAATTATTACATCATCTTGGATTTTGGGGTATTTACAGGATTTTATTGGCAACTTTTGTTGCCAGGTAAATACTGTAATTTAGTGAAATTGCTAAAAAATTGCTGTAAAATATATTTACAGGATTTTATTGGCAACTT
>NW_015646590.1:0-2149 GCF_001515625.1 Sinocyclocheilus rhinocerous | reverse complement strand
ATGCAGTACTCAGCTGCTTCTTTTCTGTTCACTGCAGCTCTCACGTGACCTTCACTGTGCGCTTTTCATCTTGACGCTTGTGATTTACATTCTTTCCTGTGCTGGTTAAGTCTTGTTACATGAAGAGTATTAAATTTTGTTTTGTTTTAATTTGGTTTTTGTTTTCTTTATTTACATTTGTAGTGTTTTGTGTTTTGATGGTGGTTTTGTTTCATGTTTTGCTCTATTTTATTTATTTATGAGTATTTAAATATTTTGTTTTGAATTTGAATTGTTTTTTGTTTGTATTTCATGTTGTTATGTTTTTTAACCTATCATTCCAATACTTCTACATCCCAGTGTCCCTTTCTGATATTTTCAAACCATCTAAACCAACATTCACCATTTAAATTTTTACATTGGCTCATTAGAATTTTTGTCTTGTTTTTGTTTTATTCCCATCAATCCAATATTTCTGCATTCTACAATGTCCCTTTTTAATCATTTTAAACCTTATAAACCAATTTTAACCATTTTACTAACCTTTACATTGGCACTTCTTCTTTATAGTGGGGAAAAAGTTTCATCTTACATTTATTAAGTTCTTTACACTATGAAAAAATTGTTCTTTTAAGAACTGCTGACTGAAATGTTCTTTGGGGAACCAAAAAATTGTTCTTCGTTGGCATTGTTGTGAAAAGACTCTTTTGGAACTAGTGTTAATTTTAATTTAGTCTTAGTCTTATTCCTGTGTCAAATGTAGCTTTTAGTTTTTTTCATATTTAGTCAACTTGTCCTGTTTTAGTTTTAGTCGACTAAATGTCTGAGAATTTTAGTCTAGTTTTAGTCAGTGGAAACTTACACATTTTCGTCATATTTTCATCTTACTGTATAATGGTTAAAATGATGAAAAAAATATTATTTTGCTCAATTTTAATTGCAATAATTGTTGTCATTTGGGAAATTTATTTTTACATTTCATCAGAAGTTGCTCTTTCACCAATAAGCACAAATCAATAGAATATCGATCGACTCGTATAGGCTACATGGTTTATTTTACCTTATTTATAAGGATATCAATTAGAGGCTAAATAAAAACCAAAGATTTCAGATATACACTCACACTGTCTACGTTATAAAAACTGGTGTAACAAAAACCTACTCTCAAATATTATAACAGAGGAATTCCTAATAGTAATTCCAATAATTCAAAATTGCATTAATGTTTCTCTTTTAAAACAACGGCAAAAAAGACTTACTGCTGCACAGAGGTTGCGTAAGTAACGTTACAATCCGCAACCATTTTCGCAAACAATACAGTCGAGATCCATGACAGAATGCAGACTGGCTGAATGACACTTTCATTTAAGCAGAATACCTCAAACAGAGATCGCTGAACTCCAGCTTACTTGTACAGTAGGCCTACTGTATGTCGGTGTTTCAGATCATGGCGCCTCCGCAGAGAGAGCACGTGTGAATGGTTGCCAGATTGCATAAAGCTAAAAGCTGGGCAGAGTACGTATCAATTTAACAGAAAGCTCGGATTGGGGGATTTGAGCTCTTGATATCTATGAACACACATAATAGTCTTGTACAGCAGTCTGAAATGTTTTGGCTCCACTTTTTTCAACAAAAATAAAAAGGTTTTGGTAAAGTTTTTGTTCTTTTAACTACAAGTCTCGTCTTTTTTCGTCAACAATATTGCATGTTCATTTAGTCTCAGTTATCGTTTAATTACCTTATTATCGTCTCGTCATCGTCTCGTTTTCGTCAGAGGAAAAAACCTTGTTGATATTTTTTTTGTCATAGTTTATATCAAATTTTTCGTCATAGTTTTCGTTAACGAAATTAACCCTATTTGGAGGATTTGTTTCATGTTTTGTTTTATTCATTTATGAGTACTTAATTTTGTGTTTTGAATTTGGAGTGTTTTTGTTTTGTTTTGTGTGTATTTTCGTCTTGTTTTGTTTCCCATCATTTCAATACTTCTGCATTCCAAAATGTCCCTCTTTTGATCATTTTAAACCATCTAAACCAGTTTTAATCTTTTAAATGTTTGCATTGGCACTTTTTTTAAATCAATCCGTGACTCCTGCTGACATTCCTAAAATAAAAGGTTCACTGGCATTTAATTATACATCCATGGAACCTTTCCATTGGACAACAGGTT
>NW_015646589.1:352-562 GCF_001515625.1 Sinocyclocheilus rhinocerous | reverse complement strand
TTATTCCTGAAGAGGGGTGAAAAATTACCTAACGTTACATATACACTCAGGACTACCGCTTCTCACAAAAAGAAGGAGATCCCGTCTAAACAGGCCTGATATTAACAAATCTACGATAATGCTAATGTGCTGAAGAGCTGACGTTCCACAACGTAATTTCACAATTAAAAATGCCAACAAAGCAATTAACTACTTTATTATAATGCTACT
>NW_015646589.1:0-221 GCF_001515625.1 Sinocyclocheilus rhinocerous | reverse complement strand
AGACGCGACTGTTAGAAAAAAGCGCGTTCGGATTGCGAATCCGCCCAGCCTCCGTAATGAGTCCGCTAGTTTATTTCATATGTACTAAAACAACATTACGAGGAGAGGTGGGGAATATATTTGTCGAAATATAAATAAAAATAGACTTGAACTAATATTCCAACCAAATTTAAATTAAAAAAAAAGTTTATTCTCGCCTGCAGTTATTCCAAAAGAGGGGT
>NW_015646588.1:0-579 GCF_001515625.1 Sinocyclocheilus rhinocerous | reverse complement strand
GTATGAAATGTGCTATACAAATAAACTTGCCTTGCCTTGCCTAAGCGTGAAAGTTCCGAAACTGAAGCTGTAGAACTAATAATAGAACGTGATGACACAGAAGAACTCATCCACAATATCCACACTGCCACAATCATCCACAATATCCACATTGACCGCCACAAATATCCACCGGCCCCTGCCATCAGGTCCCGCGTCTCACACACACACACGAGCATGACTTTAGCACTAGATTTAGCAACTTTCAGACCGTTTTAGCGGCTTTTTTCCATAGAATATTCATACTGACAAACCTAGCGACTTTTTTGTATAAACCTTAGCTATGGTTCAGTTGAAAGATTTCACCACTGCTGTCCCGCGAGTGCGAGGTCTGACTTTCCCGGAGAAGTGTCACCTCTCTCGGCGTCTGTTCTGTGCAGAGAAGCACCGCAGCCGACTCATCAATAAATGAGTACAAAACAGCGTTTCCTAGCACCTGTCGCTTACTGATTGTTTGGAATTATAAATATGAGCAAAGTGAAAGTGACATGTGGGCAAGTATGGTGACCCATACTTGGAATTAGTGCTCTGCATTTGAAC
>NW_015646587.1:801-968 GCF_001515625.1 Sinocyclocheilus rhinocerous | reverse complement strand
TGCAAAATGGAAAAGAAGCATATATATATATATATATATATATATCAACCTGGTCTCATGGCAAAAACGTACCTGGGTGCACATTTTCGCAAGACGCGAAATACGTACCAATAAGTACATATCACTGCAGTTTCCAAAATAAATGAACACTAGAGGCAAACTCTGAC
>NW_015646587.1:0-187 GCF_001515625.1 Sinocyclocheilus rhinocerous | reverse complement strand
TAATAAAAACGTGCCAGGGTTCACGTATTGAACCCGTGTTTTAGCGCCACTCAGTGGACATTTCTATTTGAAACTGCGGCGAAACGTGCAGTAAGGTACGTAAAAACGGTGTTGCAGAAAAGCACCGAGAGGTACGTATTTTTATGAGACTGGGTTGCAACATATACAGTATATATATATATATATA
>NW_015646586.1:0-494 GCF_001515625.1 Sinocyclocheilus rhinocerous | reverse complement strand
TTATAACATCTCTTATCTAAATCATTATGATTTATGATTCATAAAACTAAATCATTATGCCCTGGTTTCATAGACAGGGTTTATCCTAAGTCAGGATTAGGCCATAGTTCAATTAGGACATTTAAGTAATTTTTATAAACATGCCTTGGTAAAAAGCATTACTGGTGTGCATCTTAAGACAAAACAAAAGCACTGACATGTTTTAAGATCAATCAGTTCAAGTTTCTTTCAGTCGAAACAGCTCAGATTTACATTTTAGTCTTAAGCCTTGTCTGTGAAACCGGGGGTAAATGTTATTTGATAATTATACAATAACATAATATTTTGTAAAATGTAACTTATATAGTTTTATTTTACATTACAAAAAAATAATCATTTTGTTAATATCAACAAATTTACCATCAATACAAACGCTGCATATCTATAGTCTTTGATATAGTCTTCTATGGGTCCATTGCGCCCGACACGTTTTCTCACTGACACGCCCCCAACAC
>NW_015646585.1:844-1969 GCF_001515625.1 Sinocyclocheilus rhinocerous | reverse complement strand
CTCTCTCTCTCTCTCTCGCGCGCTCTCTCTCGCGCTCTCTCTCTTTCTCGCTCTCTCTCCCGCGCTCTCTCTCTCTCGTGCTCTCTTTCTCTCTCTCTCTCTCGCTCGCTCGCTTGCTCGCGCACACACACACACGATGCGCAAAACTCCGCATTTGAACAATAGCAAAAGTAGCTGATTCTGAAGCGCCAGATTGTCATAGCAAAGTCAGAATTGACCTTTTTTTTAGTTTTTTTTAGAAATAACCTTTGTGCACAGCCAGCCTTGTACTCTAGGTTAAAAAAACTGTCGTCTATAAAATGCGTTGCACAAATTCGAACATCTGGGTTGTGCTGTTCTGTTGTAAATAAATCTTAACCAATGATTCCTAATTGCATCTACTTCTGGAAGGCCAAATAAAGTGCTTTTGCTTTCGTCTAGAAACACACAGCGTCTCCCTGACATGGCTGCTTCAACACTAACTGCGGTTACTGACACCATGCCTTCTTTCTTTGCGTGCACATTTGCGGCGGGATTATGCAAATATTTCCACATAGTGGGGTAGATATGTGGGGGCGTGTTAGAATGAGCCGTTTTAGGGGGGCGTGGCAGAGTCTTAATTTTGATAAAGTATATCTCTTTGGTTTTGAGACTTTAGTCTTTGCAACTTCAGGGATCTTATCTATGCACAATCAGCTTGTAACACTCCAAAGAGAAAGGAAAACTTGAAATCGCATCATATGACCCCTTTAATGTTTACTAAACTTACTAAACATTACCTAATGTTTTACATATGATTATTTAATGCAAACTGAAATGCTTACAAATGTCAGTAAACTTTCAGTTCATATGTGTCAGGGTCTGGTGTCTGGTGTTTCTCCCTCTCACCACCAGAGGTCGCCATTTCACATCCTCCCGGACTCCTTTACCTTAACTCCACTCACCTGTTCTCTCATCACCGTTATTCATTGATTAATTTGCGGTGTCCGCTCACAAAGCTCCGGAAGCGGCGGTGCCCGTTCTCAGTTCCTGCGAGACGGCGGTGCCCGCTCACAAGGCTCCAGAAGCGGCGGTGTCCGCTCGCAGTGCCCCCGAGGCGGCGGTGTCCGCTCACTGTTCCCCCCAGGCGGCGGTGTCCGCTCTCAG
>NW_015646585.1:0-128 GCF_001515625.1 Sinocyclocheilus rhinocerous | reverse complement strand
TCCCCCCGAGGCGGTGGTGCCCGCTCATGATGTTCTCGAAGCGGCGGTGCCCGCTCACGATCCTTCCGAGGCGGAGGTGCCCACTCACGATCCTCCTGAGGCGGCGGTGTCCGCTCACAAAGCTCCGG
>NW_015646584.1:1773-5021 GCF_001515625.1 Sinocyclocheilus rhinocerous | reverse complement strand
ATTCGGCAGAATATTAGCGAAAGTGGTTTTCTCCGTTATCTCATATATGACGTAAGCGTGCTCCGGCCCGGAAGGTTTAGTGCAAGTGTGAGTGCAGGCCAGCGGGGGAGTGGGGAGGAGGGATACTCGCGCTCGGGCTCGGTTCAAGGCAACCGTGCCTAGTGTGAATACACGCAAAATCACCTTTTAAAAGTGAATTGATGCTTCAAATAAAGATTGTATCAATTTAAATGGAAGACCAGTAGGTGGCAACAAGTGACCATTAAACAATGCTGATTCATCCAGGAATTAAACAATTAAGTCTTTGGGATCAAGTCATTGAATTATTCATTCAAACCGATTTTTTAAATAATTTGTTTAATAATATTTTTTAAACAGACTGCAAGCAATTTGCATTTTCTCAGAACTTCTAATAAATTACATGCCGTTTTGTTTGTCGTTTTCCCCCCCCAGAGTCTCGCTTGTCATGTGACACACAGCAGCCATAATAGCACTGCATAACTGATATAGGCTTATTTTTTTCCCTTTTTATTCAAAATATTCACAAATGTGTTAAAGGGTTAGTTCACCAAAAAAATTTAAATTAGCCCATGTTTTACTCACCATCAAAGTATTCTAGGTGTATATGACTTTCTTCTTTAAGATGAAACTAATCTGAGTTATATTAAACATTTTTCTTGCTCTTCCAAGCGTTATCATTGCAGTGGGTGGGTGTTTCTGTTTAACAGTCCAAAAGACATCAAATAAAACACACGCATTATTATTACTTATCAGTGCATCCCAAAGAAGCACAAAATCACTTTCACAGACTTTTAAGTTAAATGTTCCCTCCTGGTGGAATGACCTGCCCAACTCAATCCGAGCAGCTGAGTCCTTAGCCATCTTCAAGAATCGGCTAAAAACACATCTCTTCCATCTTTATTTGACCCTCTAACTCTAGCACTCTCTATTCTAATTCTATTCTTATTAAAAAAAAAACAAACAAAAAACAATTGTCCCTTTTAGACTTGCACTCTATTCATTTGCTGCTTGTTTTCTTAAAAAAAAAAAAACTCTAGCTTTCTAATCTTTTTGTATTCTATCTGTTTTCTTTTCATTTATTATACAATTAACAAAAGCAAAAATGACCTCTAACACTAGCTTGCTCTATTCTTTTTCGTTTTCTTTTTATTTATTATATTATTTTAAAAAAAAACTTGCTATGTGTACTGCGTTAAGCTAATTGAGACTTGTTATAGCACTTGTATATCATTGCTCTTTTGTTGGTTTTGATTGCTTCCATTGTCCTCATTTGTAAGTCGCTTTGGATAAAAGCGTCTGCTAAATGACTAAATGTAAATGTAAATGTAAATGCATGAATGTTTCACCAATCATTATTACATATTCGGATCTTTAGTGACCCGGACCTATATATCCAGCACGGATGGACCTCTAACTGCTGCAAACCCGGACCTATATATACAGCACGGATGGATCTTTAACTGCTGCAATAGCAAAAAAAAACCTCTTGATATTTTAAGAACAATTACAGAAGAAAAAAACAAAACATATTTCGTTTCCTTTTGAAACTTAAAAGGGTTCAATTTGAGCAGATGATTTTACCATCGCTGTCATCGTCAGAGCGCACTTCCACAGTACATTCAGCATCTGCCTCACATTCACGATCTAAACCATATTCTCAAAACTATCGTGTTCAATGACTTCATATTCAATATTTTGATCACTGGCAGCTTATTCACCACATCCACCATCAAATGGCAGTGACTTTATATTTCATTGCGTATAGTAATTGAACTGGTTTGAATGGCTTTACTGCAGAGCAATTTCTGTTGATGATATTCGTTTGTTTCATGCCTGTGGTAATTATGAGTGAAACATCACATCATCAGTGTATCAAACAGTGCCACCTTGAGGAAAAAATATGCATTGCACATATTAAGTCATCAGATATGCAAATATAGTCGCGCAGGAAAAAATTCTTACACATTTACATACCTCGGGTCTGTAGCGACTCTTATACACTTTTTACAAAAAATTATCAGAAAACAGGCATTATTTTATATTTTACTATTTTTTTTCTTGTTATATTGTTTATAATGAATATATTGAGGAATACTAATAAAGTTGATGTCTAACTTTTAAAAAAATTAAGGAGGGAGAGGGTAGAGAATGATGTCCCAGGTCGCTAAAGACCCGAGGTATGCATTTAATGGTTTATTTGCACAATTAACTACTGAACAATACTGCCTGTAACAAAATCCTATTAATACCAATAGTTAAAAAAATATTTACAGCTCTGCAATAATATAGCTGAAGCATCAAATAAGGCAGGGCTCTTTTTCTGCCGCGACTAAATTTTTTAAACTAATAAGAGCTGCGATTTCTGTTGCATATGTGAAACTTCAAACGGCAAATGAAACAAAAGTGTAACAAAACAGCGCTACTCATTTGAGCTGCTTATCAGCTCGGACCAATAATTGAGCGCAGTGCAAACTGATCAGAGCTCAGAACAAAACCAATGTTGATCTCGTGACACTGTTACTGCTGCGAGATCCAGTGAGAAGTGTTTGAATTCTGCACAATTCTCCATTATAAACAGATCAAACAGCGCTGATGTAGAAAACCAGAAGTAACGCTAATACCATGGTGTTGTGGCAGAAATATACAAATGTTATTACCTCTTTAATTTCAGGGTTTGTGCAGACTTTTGAGAGAGAAATTCAAGCACTTTTCAGTGACAACATAACTATTTCCCAGCTAACAATTTTTGGTTCCCAGAACGTTCAGGGAACGTTAATTTTTGGTTTCCAGAACGTCCCTTTTGGTTAGGCAGGAAAGTTTTCTTAACGTAAATAGAACGTTCCCTTTAGGTTAGGGGAACGTTCCGGGAACCTTCGCATTAAAATGAGTAACATTTATTTGACTTTAACTAGGATAACATTACATTCATTTCTTACCACTGAAATAACAATGATGTGCTTCTCTCTCTTTTGGTTCATAAACAAAAACTTCTCGGTTAATATCATGTTCTCTTCAATTAGACTTGTCAAATCTCTCTGAAATCACAATATTTACTCTCGAATTTATATTAATTATAAGTAATTATTCAATAAAGAGATCAATAAACGAGTGTTAGTCAGTCAGTGAAACAAAATGACCGTTAATTTTTAAAAGGGTCATATGATGTTGCTAAAAAGAACATTATTTTGTGTATTTGGTGTAATGAAATGTGTTTATGCAGTTTAAGG
>NW_015646584.1:710-1141 GCF_001515625.1 Sinocyclocheilus rhinocerous | reverse complement strand
TGCAAAGTTTAATTCGTTTACATGGTTTATGACAACTAAAATAACCTGCAGGGAACGTTCTCTCTAGGTTATAAAAAATAAAACCTGAAAATAACCTGTAGGGAACATTCTGGGAACATTCTCTGTAGGTTATAAAAATACAACTTAAAAATAACCTTGCCAGAACGTTTCCTGCAGGTTAAATTTAAGTTCTAAAAATATCCTGCAGGGAACGTTCTTATTTGGTTCCTAAAAAAATAACCAAATGGGAACCATATGGGAACGTTCGATGTTTGTTGGGATTAAACACTTTTAAAAGACACAGCCTCAGCATGATTATGATCACAATTTTGTTTTACTAAGAGTTTCATATTGAATCTAGAGGGTAATCAATTAGACTATGGTTGTCAAATGCGGCTTTACCGAGCTCAACGGCTCTGGCCGGAGCAGAT
>NW_015646584.1:0-279 GCF_001515625.1 Sinocyclocheilus rhinocerous | reverse complement strand
GTCAAGTCAAGTCACCTTTATTTATATAGCACTTATAACAATACAGATTGTGTCAAAGCATCTTTACAGTATCAAATAGGAAAATAGTGTATCAATAATGTAAAAGGACAATAGTAAACACTCAATTTTCAGTTAAAGACAGTTAATTGAATTCAGTGATGTCAGCGGGTGAAAGACTTTTTCCCAGTATGAATTAACATGTGCTTCTTGAGGTTTGATTTATGTGTAAAATTATTTCCACACTGAGAGCAAGTGAAAGGCTTTATTCCAGAATGAATT
>NW_015646583.1:0-470 GCF_001515625.1 Sinocyclocheilus rhinocerous | reverse complement strand
AAAGTTACAAAAGTTATTTAGTCAAGAATAGTGTGCGATCTTTTGCTATTTGATTAGCATTAAAGTGCTGACAGCAGCGCTAGGATTATGCAACAGACATTATACAGCTCAGTGCCTTCACGCAGTTAATTAATAAACCATCGGTTTGTTATATCTGCCTTTTTCCTTATATAGCGGATATGCCAATGGTTGTAAGTTGAGAAAAAAATCGGCCGATAAATATACATATACATCGGTGCATCCCTAAGATAGATAGATAGATAGCTAGATAGATAGATAGATACAACAATACAGTTAGCCCACAGTTCAATACATACATCAGCTTTTTAATCAAGGCAATTAAGTATATTTATAATCCATTGCTAATTGACATAGCCTTTATTACAGTATAGAATATATTTTCTGCCTCTTTCTGTGATAAGAAGTAGGGCTGGGCAAAAAAAAATCGATTTTTCGATTAATCATTTTTT
>NW_015646582.1:0-566 GCF_001515625.1 Sinocyclocheilus rhinocerous | reverse complement strand
ACCTTTGTAAGGAGATCCTTGCTCCCGTGGTGCTTTGCCAGGAAAACATCAATGGCATTTCTCACTGGATCCGGCCATCTGTTATGGTCCAACACAAAAACTCGGCCACCTGTCTTAATGGGTTCAGTGCGAGCAGCACGGGGAGAAGCAGCTACAGGCAGTGGTGATGTGCTTGGGAGTTCTAAAAGAGATTCACAAAATTACTAAATTAAGTATTTGTGTTTTGTGTGCATAGACGAGGCAGACAGATTACACACATTGACGCCTGTATGTATAATATAATTACCTGCATCTAAAAGATCATCTAAAAGATCATCTCATCAGATGTTTGTTCCTTCACTGTCACAGCACTTGGAGTGGAAAACTGGTGAAAAATGACAGTCTGTTGGGTGGCCTCTGGTTCTGCAGCAAGAGGGGTCTTAGCAGAAGAGGTATCCTTTAAGCATTCCTGAAATTGAGCAAAATGAGCGTAATATGCGAGAGAGAATTATAAAAGTTTTTTTTTTTATCAAAAGCCTGTCATCCAAAAAAGTTTAAAGGCTTACCTGAGATGGAAATGAGAACGG
>NW_015646581.1:146-1308 GCF_001515625.1 Sinocyclocheilus rhinocerous | reverse complement strand
CTTTTTGTATGGCAGTGGTGCTATATATCTTCTTGCAACCCAAAGAACTGCATAAGAACAAAACAGGTTCTTTATACGGTACACTGTAAAATGTTTGTCAAATTAACTTGGAGTTGAAAGTGAGAAAGGAACATTAAAATATTATGTACAAGATGATGAAGAAAAGTATATACTGTACATATGTTTTAACGTATACCTACCAATTTAACATACTCTTAGGACGACTGCCAGTGACGCTGTGGCAGGAAAAGGCCAGTTAACGCAGTTAGACTCGGAAACTGAGTGCTCACTCAGATATTTGCTCAGATACTCTCTATCTTGCAAATAACACCAGAATAAAATGTATAAAGTGATTAAAAAGTGGAAAATTAAAGTTAACCTACCATAGCCTACTCTTTTGTGGGCTTCATCTTCGCGACAAGTCTGTCACAGAGCCGTTGCGCTAGGAGGTGTGTGGTTATTTTTCCCTGTCATTTGGTAGGCCTACTACAGTATTTAAATTTAAAGTAGGCTAATATTTTCCCAGAATGCATTGAAAATCTACAGTAACATACTGTATACAGAACTGTTGGGAACTGTTGAGAATACAGTGATTTATTGTGAAAACAACAAAAATGATTTACAGTTTAGCGGTGCTATAGCACCTCAACCACACTGAAGAACTGCTGAAGAGACAATTTTTTTGTGTGTGTGTTTCAGTTCTGGCATCACCTCCATCAATCTGATCCTGATTCAATCCAATATAAAGCCCTCCTCGCCAATGAAACCTCACCAGAATCTCATCCTCTAAACACACTCTCTCTTTAACTAGTCTATAAAACCCAACTCTTCACTGACTACAGCTACAACCCCAAAGCCATTATTAACCCTTAAATGCATGAATGTTTCGCCAATCATTATTACATATTCGGGTCTTTAGCAACCCAGACCTATATATTCAGCACGGATGGATCTCTATCTGCTGCAATAGCAAAACAACTCTCTTGATATTTTAAGAACAATTACAGAAGAATAAAATAAAGCATTTTTCATACCTTTTGAAACTTAAGAGGGTTCAATTTGAGCAGATGATTTTACCATCGCTGTCATCGTCAGAGCGCACTTCCACAGTACATTCAGCATCTGCCTCATATTCACGATCTCAGCCATATTCTCAAAACTA
>NW_015646581.1:0-117 GCF_001515625.1 Sinocyclocheilus rhinocerous | reverse complement strand
CATATTCAATATTTTGATCACTGGCAGCTTATTCACCACATCCAGCATCAAATGACACTGACATCTATATTCCATTGCGTATAGTAATTGCTCTGCAGTAAAGCCATTCAAACCAGT
>NW_015646580.1:200-1681 GCF_001515625.1 Sinocyclocheilus rhinocerous | reverse complement strand
TAATTTATTGAGATGCACCTGTATATATATATATATATAAACACAAGTATTATTTTAATGTTTTCCACCAATTCAAGGTCATGTGGTGTGACCAATATACAGACACATTATTGTGTAAACTCTCATGTATTCAAGGTGTGATGAAAATATTATTGCATTTTACTTGTTTATATCACATGATGTTTTTACAGATATTACATTTAAAATGTTCTTAAATGGTATGAAAAAGTCTTCAAAACAATGGGAAATCAGCATACAAATTGTACATTTCTAAGAACTTTAATGGAATTTTTAAAATATTTCTCCTTTATCATGGACACTTTCGTTTATCATTGACCCTTATGAAAAAAAAATACATCTTTTAATCATTATTGTGCTACTTCGTTGTCACATGACATTATGTGCATAATTCAAACATTTGCATCCAGTTTTCATTTGAGAAATAAAAATAATTATTTTGTATCGTGTGTAACTCTTGCAGTCCAGTTAAATAATGAAAGAGTGAAGTGATTATGGATAACATGAGTGAATTCAAGGTCGATTTGAGTGCACTGCATTATGGGATACAATTCCTATGCTCAGGTCATCCGGGTCTTGTTTGCATAGAGAAAATATGCATTCACAGTTTACATACTTAACTATATCCTTGTGAGATATTAAGTATGGTAGTGGGTTTGTGAACATAACAGTCATTCCAGCTGTCAAATGAGACGCATAATAACTAACGGCCTTTATTACCTTGACTTCTCTTCGACAGTATTGACTTTAAGCCACTCCTAATCGGGATTTGTGATGCTTCAGCGCAGTTTTCAATTAGCGCTGAACATTGACATGTGCCACATGACTGAAGCAGGAGATTAATATGGAGAGAAATGAACTGAGAGCTGAAGAGAAGAGAAGAGAAGAGCGGTCTGTTTCTCTGCCGATGAGCTCATGAAAGAAAAGCTGCTGCTGAAGCCAATGAACACGACAGACCAAATCAACAACTGAGCTGCTGTCTAATGTAAATACTGTTTCTGAAAGATCGGTGTAATTGGAAAACCTTAAACCTGGCACGAACATGTCCAGGTCACATTTCACCCCAAAGATTAAAAGAAAAACATATGTAATTATATTTAACATTAAGCCCATTTTAGAATCATTATGATTTCTTATATTGTGATATTATTTGAATGACATTGTATGCACATTTTCACCCAAAATCCTTATTGTAATGCATCTGGACATTTTTATTATTTTCATTATTACATAAATATTTCCTGATCATAAATGTAGGGGTGTAGTTCATTTCAGCCTCAGCCAATGGACTAAAACATGCACTGTTTCGGTAGTGACATGGAAAATGCGGGACACTTTTATTTATTTATTTTTTTTACATAAAGTTCCATAATTTACAAAGAAAATATAAAAAAATATATATATGTTTTTTGAACTTCACTTTTACTATTTCACTTTTTTTTTTTTTTTTTTAAAACAACAAT
>NW_015646580.1:0-120 GCF_001515625.1 Sinocyclocheilus rhinocerous | reverse complement strand
ACCCAATAAATGATGATTTTATATATATTAAGCTTACTAATATTTTAAATATTATTGTGGATTTCAATAGAGAATATAGAAGGATCTTAGTAAACATCTAAGATTTGAATACTTAAATGC
>NW_015646579.1:0-510 GCF_001515625.1 Sinocyclocheilus rhinocerous | reverse complement strand
ACTAAGAAAATAGCTAACAATTATTAATGTTCTTTGTTGTTACACTAAACTGCCACAAGATGGTGCTAAAAAATAACAAACGAATGCGTGGCATGACACTATTGTTCAGATACCACTATATAATCACCTGAGATACCGGGAATGTCCACACAATAAGTCCTCAGTTTCAATCCATCCTCTGCTGGCATGAGAAGAATTGTTTCGGATATAGGTCTAAGGAATGTCTTGATTGTCCCATTCCTTGCAACTCTCAGTTCAACTGTTCTCACCTTTTTGTCACTGCTGGGGAAAATCTTGGTTACAATAGCCATAGGCCATTCATTACGCTTGGCTTGAACGTCCTTAAGAAGGACTACATCTCCCTCTTTTAAGTTCCGTCGTTCCTTTTGCCATTTGCTTCGGCTTTGGAGTGTTGAGAGGTATTCACGCCTCCATCTGTTCCAGAAAGTGCTGGCGAGATGTTGCACTCGTCTCCACTGCTGTCTGTGGAGATTGGTTTCCTTAAAGTCA
>NW_015646578.1:0-893 GCF_001515625.1 Sinocyclocheilus rhinocerous | reverse complement strand
GCAAATAGCCTACATTAAAGAGAATTAGGCTACCGAACATGAATACAATATGCAAGCAGACACCGTCAAAACGGCAATCAATAAATTAATACCCTCGAAACAACACATGCATCATTTTCAATGTCAGCAATCAGACTAATCCAATTTAAATGCAAAAAGTGCCCAATATAAGTGATAGGAAAAAGCAACGCAATTAGCAGGTATTTCACACTCGTTCATGCACACACCATGACTGTCAACTCAAAACTGTGTCATTCATTGATAGTACAGAACGTTGCACTGTCAAAACTAATCAAGTCTAGCAGTTTTCAAGGATTTATCAATCTGGACGTTTAAAAGATAAAAGACATGGTCGTATAAACCGACATTTAGTTTCGGTTATGATTAATTCAAATGTGCTCTGATTTCGGAGTTGCAGTGATAGAGCCTTCGTGTCATCTCACTCCACAATAATTCACGTTTTGAGAGTCGAGTCACTCTCCCACTCTTCAGCTTATATTTAGGCATTGCGATTACTTGAATATACAGTCATACTACATTCAAAATCAGATATGTTATAACTTATCACGCTAAAAACTTGTCACTCATGAATCATAGCGTCTGTCTGCTGAGCCCTCGTGATCAGTGCGGCTGTCGACGTTTACATCAGCACCAGCGCCTCTGCAGTGTGTGTGTGTGTGTAGTAACGTTGTGATGACTAGGGTTGGGTATCGTTTGAATTTTATCGATTCCGATTCTTATTGATTCCTAGTTTTGGTTCCAATAAGATAAAAAATCCAGTATAAAAAAAACATACATTTTACAAATGTACAAACATTTATTCTGGGTGCTTTCACACCTGGCCCGTGGTTTCGGAACCTGGCGCGTTTCCCCCCTTAGCTCGGTTCGTTTGG
>NW_015646577.1:339-556 GCF_001515625.1 Sinocyclocheilus rhinocerous | reverse complement strand
AATATTTTTTACGATTTTCAAATGATTACATTTCTCAGTGTTCTTAAATTAGTGTTTTTTTATAGATAACTTTAATAAAAACAAAATTATGTTATCAAAAGTTAATAGGGGGAATGAGCATATACAAACCCCTTAACTGTCACCGTCCCACCTGTGGGACGCTTGGCGCTCTTTTTTTGTTGTCCTTTTTCTCTATCAAATCTTTTAGTAATCATCA
>NW_015646577.1:0-293 GCF_001515625.1 Sinocyclocheilus rhinocerous | reverse complement strand
ATATATCATTTGAAAGCTTAGAAGCCCAAGATTCATCCTGTGAAAACCATTTTGAAATCGGACATTGCTTTACCATGGAAATGGTACTTTAAAATCTTTTGGCGGTCTCCTCCCCCTTAGTGAGCGGTGTCAAGTGTCATATTACATAATGCATTACGGTCTTTTAGAATCAAAACTTTTTATAATCTTGACAAAAAACATATCATTGGAAAGGTCTGAGTCTCAGGATTCTGGATTCAGGATTTTGTGATAGAAGTAATATTGACAGAGAAATCTAGATATTTGTGACAGAA
>NW_015646576.1:351-493 GCF_001515625.1 Sinocyclocheilus rhinocerous | reverse complement strand
TGTTCGTTCAAAATATTGCGGAAAAAGAGAACATCAGTGCGGAGATGATGTTGTTTACGGCAAAACTGAAACCAAGCCATTCACACACAACACATATTTATCGCATTAGAGGGACAGACATCTATCAGCGTTGCACTCGCGT
>NW_015646576.1:0-289 GCF_001515625.1 Sinocyclocheilus rhinocerous | reverse complement strand
CATGTTTAGAAAGCCATGTTTAATTAATGTAAGTTCAACTTTTAAAAAATATGTCTCGAGACTTTATGGCGGTTTTTCCCCATCCCACTGCATCTCATGTTTTTAAATGAAAGTACTCTTTGTGATTGGTTTTTGTTCTTTTGTATTAAACTATACATACATACATGATGCTGTTTTATTTCTAATTGTTTAAGAAACTTAATTAATTATATATGGTTTATAAACTATTTTAAACATTATGCACTTTCAAAGATAGTCGTGTTATTTTATTGCTTTGAAGAAACATGCA
>NW_015646575.1:308-954 GCF_001515625.1 Sinocyclocheilus rhinocerous | reverse complement strand
AAATAATTTCACTAAACATTATGAAAAATGTATGCTTTTTTTTATAAAAAAAAAAACCTACAGGGAAAAAAAAACACCTGCATCACTTGAAACATTTAAAAATACCATAGAGAAAATAACTGTTATTATTATTATTATTATTATTATTCTCTCGCTGTTATTTATTTTTTGCTTATTATTATTCTCTCTCTGTTATTTATTTATTTTTTGTGGGTTTCATGCTGTCCGCTAAGGCATAGGACACACAGAGGCTTTCCTCCTCACCAACGACATTAAACACCGTGTCTACACCGGACGCGAGCGGCAAAACACCATAGAACCATTATAAGCAGTGACGCTGTGTACACTAGATGCGGCGCGGCGCGGCGTGGTCTAAAACCCGACATTAAACTGATGCCTTGTTCTATTTATGACGTACTGACACAAAGTTAAAATGATTTGCAACGGTCTCTTTGTCGTGTCCAGTGTAGAGCTGTTGCAGCGCGACGCGACAACTGTAGTGTCCGGTACACAGACTCTCTATAGACACGGTGAGTGAAGCCCGAGAGCAAGATATGCCTCGTCATATTTTCTGCATTTAGCTTTTGAATGGAAAGTATTCAGACCCCCTTAAATTTTTCACTCTTTGTTATATTGCAGCCATTTG
>NW_015646575.1:0-193 GCF_001515625.1 Sinocyclocheilus rhinocerous | reverse complement strand
TATTTCTTTTCTTTTTCTGCTGATGGCCCGCGCTCGACTTGAAGCAGCGCTGCTTAGATCGATCGGTGTGTGTCATCAAAGTACTGCGAGAGCTATAAGAGAGCGCGGACGTCTCCTTATGCTTTCTCTCGCAGTACTTTGATGTCATATACACCGATCGATCTTCAAGTCGAACACACCTCTTTACTCTCGC
>NW_015646574.1:0-898 GCF_001515625.1 Sinocyclocheilus rhinocerous | reverse complement strand
TTTTTGATGAAATCCGAGAACTTTCTGACCCTCCATAGACAGCAATGCATCTAGCACGTTCAAGGCCCAGAAAAATAGTAAGGACATCATTAAAATAGTCCATGTGACGTCAGTGGTTCAACCGTAATGGAAGCTATAACCATGTGACATCAGTGGTTCAACCGTAATGTTATGAAGCTATAAGAATGCTTTTTGTGTGCAAAAGACAAAAACAACAATAACGACTATTGAACAGTTTCTTCTCTTCTGTGTCAGTCTTTCGGCCTGCGTTCACGTGAGTACACAACGCATGTGTTATTTTTGTTTTTGTTTTGAAGTATTATTACAGCTGACATCTGACATCACATGGACTATTTTAACAATGTTACTACTTTTCTTGGCCTTGAACGCGTCATTTGCGTTGCTGTCTATGGAGGGTCAGAAAGCTCTCGAATTTCATCAAAAAATATCTTAATTTGTGTTCCGAAGATAAACTAAGGTCTTGCAGGTTTAGAATGACATTACTACGTTGAGTAATTAATGACAGAATTTTCATTTTTGGGTGAACTAAACCTTGAACAGGTCATGCTGACGTCATTTACTCACTAGTATTTAGGCTTCAAAAATTCATAAAAGTTGTGTTATTTTGTGAATGTAAGAATCATAAACTTTTGTCAGTCATACAGCTTATTTTCTGCATTAATACAAAAGCAAATGGAAAAATCCAATTGAACCAGTGTGATGTGAACTACTGGGTTACCAATAAGTAATCACTGCAGCACTCTATAGCTAGAGTTACTACACATTTTCCATTTCAAAATTCCATACTTTTCCAGACTCAAATTTCCAAACCTCTCAGAAGATTTTCGGACCATATTTAAAGGGATAGTTCACCCAAAAATGAAAATTATGTCATTAA
>NW_015646573.1:366-847 GCF_001515625.1 Sinocyclocheilus rhinocerous | reverse complement strand
TCTAGCCATTCTTGATCGAAGAGTCCGGTTAAAGCGTTCAACTACCGATGCTTTTACATCACTTGCTGTAGCGAAATGAACTGTTGGGGTTTTGGCGCCCTTTTCTGAGGCCATCTTCTGTTTGCCGTAGGCTTTTTGTGCCAAGTCTCGCAACTGTTGAGCATTCATTGTTCGTGGACATGCGAGAACGCCAAGATGGTGGCTTACTCCAGGATGGAGGTTTCTCAGGAAGAGAGTTTTGAAGTTTAGATCATCTTCCATGTTCGGTTCGTTGCGAGTTCCGAAGTATGCTCGTCTGAGTCGGCTGTAGTAGGCTTGAGGAGATTCATGACGTCCTTGTCTCGTCTCCAGGGCAAGCCACTAGTCCTTGTTCCGACTCAGGGTCAGCGAATACTTGGATGAGGGCTTCTCGGAGCAGGTGGTAAGCAGTCTTTGTGTGAGCAGGCTGCCGGTCCAGGAAGCTGCGCGCTTCAGGGCTGGA
>NW_015646573.1:0-200 GCF_001515625.1 Sinocyclocheilus rhinocerous | reverse complement strand
TCTAGCGAGCTTGTCGAGGTCTTTGAGGTCCAAGCCATGCGATGATCTGTGGCTGGCTGGAGCAAGTTCTTTTAGCTTTGTCGTGAGGTAAAGTTCTTCAGAGGGAGCTGGTGAATGTTTCAGCACTGCCCCCTCCCCTTGGCAGGGGTGAGACTGATGCCCGTCGTGTCCTTGTAGGCTCAGGGCGCAGCTCGTAGGCA
>NW_015646572.1:0-1599 GCF_001515625.1 Sinocyclocheilus rhinocerous | reverse complement strand
GTTTTAAGTGTTTGACACCGGGGTGTACTTCCCGTAACTGCCCAAACTGTAAGCAGCAAAACAGCCAAACCGTGCACTCGGGAGGTTCACCCAATTGTCAAACTGGACAGACTACAAGACATCGGGTTCTGAAGTCCCAAGTAACAGGTCTCAAACAACGGTTGCAGGCTTGGGTGCTTCAGTTAGGCCCAGGTCGGGAAACTTCAGGGGGGGAGGACTTTTCAGAGAGGCAATCCTTCCCAGTAATTGAGCCTCACTCACCTGACTCATCCCAGGCCACTCAGCTTGCTCTTGGTCACGTGGAAGACATCACATCCTCATCTTACTGGAACACATCTTTTTGTGTTCAGGTCAATTTTCATGGCCAGTCACTTGAAGCTACTCTGGATACGGGGAATTTCAGCCGTGCGTGCAGATGTTTCTAGATTTGTTCCAGGGGGGACATTTAAAACAACAGCGTGGTTTGCATCTCCTTTGCAGCTTGCCGATGGGGGAATGTGTTGTCCATCAGGTTTAGCGTGGTTACAGTTTGGGTTTATGGGCCAACGCTTTTACCATCGCTTTGCAGTCATCCAAAATCTTTCAACCCCGCTTGTTTTGGGTATGGATTTTATGATGAGAGCTTCTGTTGTGATCCAGGTTCCTTCCAGAACTGTTGTTCTGGGGGATGTGCCAGAGGCTGAGGCTGAACTGGAGGGCGTTGATGTGATGACGTCGAATCACAGTCTGCTTGGCTTACAAGACAGTTCTTCTTGTCTGGACAGGAAAGTTGATGGGGCTGCTTTAAATGAGGGTGAAAAAGTCAAGCTGGCCGAGTTGAGATCTTTTGCTGAATTATTTGATGGACATCTAGGTCATACATCCATAGTTGAGCATACAATTGACACTGGACAGGCCCGACCTATCCATCTCGCTCCATACCGTACTTCACCGGCAAAGAAAGAATTGATTGAGCGGCAGATTGACATGATGTTGGCAGAAGGCATTATTGAACCGGCATCGGGGCCGTGGGCCGCGCCGATCGTTATCGTTCAAAAGCCTTCTGGTGAACCAAGGTTTTGCGTTGACTATCGAGGATTGAATAGACTTACAGTGAAAGACTCGTACCCGCTTCCAAGGATAGACGAGTCCCTCGATTTTCTAGCAAGAGGAAATTTTGTGTCCACAATCGACTTGGCCAGGGGTTATTGGCAGGTTGCCATGGAAGAATCGTCTAGGCCAAAGACCGCTTTCGTTTCTCACCGTGGGCTGTACCAGTTCCGTGTTCTACCCTTTGGCCTGTGCAATGCCCCAGCCACTTTTCAGAGGCTCATGAACACGGTGCTGGCAGGCCTCATCTACAAGTCATGCGCAGTTTATCTCGACGATATTGTAGTCGCCTCACCTACGTTCAAACAACACCTGAGAGATCTTGAGGAAGTCCTGGCTAGGCTGAGATCTGCTGGCCTGTCAATCAAGTTGGACAAGTGCCAGTTCTGTAGAAAGGAACTTACCTTCTTGGGCTAGCGGGTCACCAAGGAGGGTATTCTACCAAATCAGGAGAAGGTGAAGGCCGTGGTAGACTTTGCTACTCCAGTAAACTCCAAGCAAGTGAGACAG
>NW_015646571.1:0-659 GCF_001515625.1 Sinocyclocheilus rhinocerous | reverse complement strand
AAAATAGATTAGAAAGTGCTAGAGTTAGAGGGTCAAATAAAGATGTAACAGATGTGTTTTTAGTCGTGTCTTGAAGATGGCTAAGGACCCAGTTGCTCGGATTGAGTTGGGCAGGTCATTCCACCAGGAGGGAACAGTAAATGTAAAAGTCAGTGAAAGTGATTTTGAGATGGCACAATGATGCGTAGTTTACTTGCAGAATCTGAGAGTGATTTCTCAGAGCAGCGGAAAAAGACACGACAATGGCACAATAATACGCCGTTCACTTGCAGAACGCAAGCTTCTAGAGGGCTAACTCTGAAGTAATGAATTTAGGTAAATGGGTGCAGAGCTAGTGGTGGTTTTGTAGGCAAACATTAATGCCTTGAATTTAATGTGAGCAGCTACTGGTAGCCAGTGCAAATTGATGAACAGAGGTGTGACATGCGTTCTTTTCGGCTCATTAAAGATTAATCTTGCAGCGGCATTTTGGATTAATTGTAGAGGTTTGATAGAAGTGGCTGGAAGACCTGCCAAGAGAGCATTGCAATAGTCCAGCCTGGATAGAACAAGACCTTGAACAAGGAGTTGTGTTGCATGTCCTGAAAGAAAGGGCCTGATTTTCCTAATGTTGTATAAATCAAATCTGCAGGACCGGGCAGTTTTAGCAATGTGGTCTG
>NW_015646570.1:0-483 GCF_001515625.1 Sinocyclocheilus rhinocerous | reverse complement strand
GTTCAAGATAAATCCTTTAATCTTACTACTGGAGCTGCTAGTTTCGAATGATTAGTAAACAGCAAGCACGAACTATGCAAAAGCGACATTCCTTCCGGTGCACTCAGTGTCCGAATTCACTACTCGTTTTCATTCACTCCTTCTAGTGAACTGAATTGGTGACCTAATGTAGGGAATAGTGAATGAGGGTATAGGGGGCGATTTCGGACACGACTTTTTTTGACCCCTACACCAGTGGCGGCGTTTCACAAAACCATAGGGTATACCATGGCGGTGGGGGGTTGGTGTCACAGTTTTGATAAATAAAAAATCCAACGACACAACACTAAGCACTGAAATATAGGAAAAAATATAGAAAGGGATAACGTTTAAACGTCGTCAGAGTTGGTATTGTGGCTTTATCAGACACTTACACTTAACATTAAATGGAGTTGGTTCTTGACCAGCGAATGACGGAGATCTGTTTTGTCTGTCATTAGAACG
>NW_015646569.1:0-958 GCF_001515625.1 Sinocyclocheilus rhinocerous | reverse complement strand
TTATGACATCATGTCACCACGCCAAAATAAAAGTCCTGTTCACACACTAAAAACAATAGAAATTCACAAACAGAAAACACATTTAAACGACAAGATAAAGGTTTGATTCAAAGGATAAAACACAGATTCAGAAAGCTATTTCTAGAATTACAGATACATGGAGAAAAGTAACAAATCTGTCTTCTATAAGAAATGTATTGTCTGTCTTTGATCTTATTGATTTCAGTGGTAACCCAGTCAGCAAATTTCCTTTGCCGTGGATCCGGCCCAAAACTGGTCCACATATTTTTAGCCAGAACTGAACCTAAACAGTGCCATAACCCAACCCAGAGTGAGCCAAATAATAAAAACAGATGTGGCTGATATATGGACCGTATATGGTATTCTTATATGGCTGAGTTCTGTAAAGGGCTGACGGCCCTTATGTGGCCCACATGTGGCTGATAAACCAAATGCCATTATTTAACCATATTTACACCACACCTATTTTTATTACACAGTAAATCTTAAACACAAAAATGAAGTCACACTCATGTGAATTGTAGAATTTTAATAACAGAATTACAATACAGAACATAAAAGAAGTGTGCTATTTTGCAAATGTCAGATGAGTACAAAAATTGATACTTTTAGTAAGTCTCGCCAGTCTTTCTCACTCACAGTCTGTCAGGAAAAAGAAGAGAAGAAAGAGCATTAGTATATCATAATTAGTATCATATATAATTTCAAGACAAGCACATAACGGAGTGTAAATCAGCACTGCACACATTCTTTTCTATCACCCAAGACATGAGTACCTTTTTAAATTAGGAACATTCTAGCTACTTTAATAACAGGCTATTTTTAGACATAATACTTAATTATATACATAATATTAATGAAAACATTAGTAGTGTAACTGTACCTCAGTTTGGAAGTCACAGTTTCATACATTTTTGGTACAGCAGGAGGAGAAAAC
>NW_015646568.1:17505-21905 GCF_001515625.1 Sinocyclocheilus rhinocerous | reverse complement strand
AGCAGACTGTGCTTGTCGGAAGGAGGGGCTTTGTAGAAAATTACGTGTCTGAGAGAGGCTGGGCATAGAGGAACTACAATAATGTACAGTATTTGAAAAATAATTTGTTTTTTGAACATTAAAGCATGTCTACATATTCTGTTACAACAAATACACAAAATAATGATCTTTAAAATAGCATCATATGACCCCTTTAATGTCTGAGCAGGGCGATAACCACCATAGACATTGAGGGTGACGAGTCCCCCCAATAATTAGAAATCGCTAAACCTTTTTTCTCAAATATGGCCAATTTGAGAGAGAGAGAGAGAGAGAGAGAGAGAGAGTTGAAAGTTGCATGTACGCGCGTCTGTGCGTCTCTCTCTACAACGAGTGAGTTTACTTAAAAAACAGCGATTTTACCGTTGTGTGCGTGTGTGTCAGTAAGCAGCGCATTAATATAGAACGGTAATTAAAGGCTCTATTGCACACAACGCAATATAGGTGTGTGTATTGTAGGAGCTAGATGACGTATAATGACGTGTAACGGTATAGTAGCGGTGTCCCATTTCTTAGGGAAATATTTTCACCCCTACCCCTTGACACTCTGTTTCAAGGGACAAGGGGAAGGGGTAGGCATAGGGGTAGGGGAAGGGGTATAAAATAGAATTGGGATTGGGCCTAAGTCTGTCGTCAATAGGACAAATGGAGTAAAAGAACGTTCGCTTTGACGCGTTTGGTTTAAACAGCTCGTTTGTGTGTGTGTGTGTGTCAGTAAGCAGCGCATTAATATAGAACGGTAATTAAAGGCTCTATTGCACACAACGCAATATAGGTGTGTGTATTGTAGGAGCTAGATGACGTATAATGACGTGTAACGGTATAGTAGCGGTGTCCCATTTCTTAGGGAAATATTTTCACCCCTACCCCTTGACACTCTGTTTCAAGGGACAAGGGGAAGGGGTAGGCATAGGGGTAGGGGAAGGGGTATAAAATAGAATTGGGATTGGGCCTAAGTCTGTCGTCAATAGGACAAAGGGAGTAAAAGAACGTTCGCTTTGACGCGTTTGGTTTAAACAGCTCGTTCATCAGAAGGATCCCAGCGTAAGGAACAAGTGGATAGTTTATTTTTAATGGCATCCCGGATCATGTCTGAGGATTGATCAGACCATTTTGTTTTGTAAACGAGGCACAGTGTCATGGAAAGTTCACAAAAGAAACCCTTGTTGAAAGATGAAGCGGTACTAGATCTGACTGCAGCTGCATCACAATTCGTAAGCAAATTATTTAATAATGGTTTGTCTGGAAATGACCGTTTTATTTTGATTATGTTGTCAAAACACATGCAAAAGCGAGGGTGGGGAGTTGATACTGTTTCCTATGCAATGACGTTAGCCAATTATAACAGTGGCCGATTCCTGACAAGCCATAAAGGACACACCCCTTAAAAACAGGTCGTTTCAGTGTTGCATATACTGTGTTGCATCATGCTAATGCACTTTATGAACCCTGCTCAAGTATTTTATGACATATTTTCTCATGAATTTTTGCTTGCTTGCATAGACAATCCGGATTGGTGCAGAACATCTTTTACCACTGTGCTCATGTTTTGTAGTTTTTTTTTTTTATTATTTATTTATTTTTTTGCGTCTCACACATGCATTACATATTTTAAAGCTTTTTGTTCAAAATAACAGGAAAGACTGTGGGGAAACTGTATACTTTTATCATTCATCTGTGCAAGTTTAACAAGTGTAACATCTGTAAATAAAGGAAAGAAAATCAGCAACTACTAAACGCAATGGAAGGTGCTGTAGTAGCTTCAAGCAAAAACAAATGAACCTCAAACCGAAAAGAGTTTGCTAAAGTGACAGTATCTGTACCATAACACAGTAATCAACATGGGTTTGGCTTTTTAGAAACAATTTACTTTTAAAGCATCACATTGACTACGTCCACAAAACACTGATTATGCTGGTAAAAATATCAATCTCTAAATGGTTACTACTGTTTACCAATAAACTGTGTTATAATAGTTTCCATAATTTTACCTTGTCTGATATGAATAGCGGTTACCATGTCTTATGAGTATTTTTCCAAATGTTTGTAATTTCTAAATAATTATGTTCAGTATGTCTGTTGATTGTGTGAACAGTCAACTCAACAGATCGAAAACTCAATCTGCCAATTTTATGGTAATTTATCAAGCTTAATGTCTGAAATAACTGCCGATAAAGAAATGTGATCATTATACTGAAAAAAAATTAAGATTCTTACGTCTGACAGTTACAATGAATCTTTGGAACGAGGTTCCTCTGCTGCTGCTGGTCTGTAGTTTATAGACTCCGTTGTGTTCAGCTGTGATGTTTGTGATGGTCAGTGATGCAGTCTTGTCTAGTTTCAGTTTGTCTCTGAATCTCCCATCTGTACCATCAAAGGTAGTGATCTCTCTGGTTTCGCTTTTGATTTCAGCTATGAGAGTCTCTTGAGGTCCAAACGTCCACAGGATCTGATCATCTCCCTGTATTTCAGCATCAATTTTTAGAGTGACAGATTCTCCCTCCATTACTGACACCGTCTTCTCTTCATCTGTCACAGCAGCACACAGAAACAGAGAAATGAGGAGAATGTAAGTGAATGAGCAAATTGACATGTCAGTAACACTGAGAAGATACCGTGATCTAATAAAGCAATAAACCCCAAGAAGCCATGGTTTACAGTGAATTTATAACAGCTAAGGGGAGTTGTTAGGCACAGTGCGAAGCGGAGTGCCTAAAACCCCCTTAGCTGTTATAAATTCACTGTAAACCACGGCTTCACGAGGCTTATTGCTTTTATAAAATGGTTATTCCATATACGTAGTAAGGTTTCACAGAATAAAACAGAGCAAATAAAGTGTAATGATAGAAGTAAAAACATTCTTCCACCAAACAATGTAGTTCCTCAGAAACAGTTGTGGTTCCAACAAAGTGGTTGCCAAGCAACACACAGAAGTAAACAAAGGTGTATGTTTGTAGAGTAATTTACAACAGCTTTGAACGCAGCTCAACCAATCAGAATCAAGGACCGGAACTATCCGTTTTATAATAATTGATAACAGTTTACAATAATGTTGTGTCTTAATAATACAAATTAAATCAGTTAAACTCTTGCTATACGAGTTGAAATACTTACATGTTTTGCACAGTTGTTCAGTGATCGTGTCTTCATCTGGAACAGCAGCACCTAGAAAAAGAGAAATGAGATTGTGAGAATGTAGATGAAGATGTGTGGTTCTTTACATGCTTCTAATAATCGGTATATTTAATATACACTCAGGCAGCAAAGGATATTGCCACAGAAATGTTAACTATACTGTTAATATTCCTTCATTAATAATAATAAAAAAAAAAAAACATTTAGTTAACCCAACGATGTAAATTCTGACATTTAATTGCCCTCATGTCATTCCAAACTTGACTTTGACTTTCATCTCTGAGACAGAAAAAAATTAAGATTAATCAAAATCTTTCCTTTGGAGTTCTGTCGAAAAAAAAAGAAAAAAAAAAGATATAAAAAAAAAGAAAAAACAACAGCATGCAGGTTTCAAATCAGTTGAAGGAGAATAAATAATGAATCTAAATAATATTTGGTCACACTTCATTTTAAGGTCCAATTCTCGTTATTAACAAACCATTAACTACGACTTTAGCCTCAAACTCCTAATTTGCTGCTTATTAATAGTTAGTAAGGTAGTTGTTAAAGGGAAGATCAGATGCAAAATTCACTTTTACATGTTGTTTGAACATAAATGTGTGTTGGCAGTGTGTGTAACACAACCACCCTATAATGATAAAAATCCACCCAGTGTTTTTTTAAATCCCCAAAAATCATAATCACTTTCTCATATCAAGCCATTCAGAGATTCTTGGCAAATGGATGTCACACAGGCCAAGGCCTCTCCCACGACTATTGACGGGCACTGCCATTTTACCATAGACCCGCCTTGAGTGAGCTGTCATCAGTCCGCCATTGTTTGGACACCGGAGCAGGTGTAGACAAGAATGACTCCTAAGCGACTGAGGTGTTCTGTTGTAATAATGAACACAGCAGTTGTCATTTACTCCCGACATCTGAGCCGCTGAGGACGCAGAGGATGCACCCCCCGATCTACATAAACGCGTCTATGTTCACGTGAATCATTCGTGATCCAGCTTCACCTACAGAAGAAGTGAGTGTAAGCTTTTTTTTTATGAATCTTTGCAAACCGCCTTTTCTAATAATGTGCTAGTTAGCAAAGTTCCCCGACGAATGCGGCTAAAGTTTACAGTCTCAGAGAACAGCTGCTCACCCCATGGAAGAGAGGGGCGGGGTGAGCAGAAGCTAATTAGCATTTAAAGGGACATGCACCGAAACAGGTCGCTGTGAACAGAGCTGTTTTT
>NW_015646568.1:0-2211 GCF_001515625.1 Sinocyclocheilus rhinocerous | reverse complement strand
GCCCAGGTTGTAACAGAGTCAATTCTCTTTTTCATTATAAAATATTTCGGTACTAATAGTTACCTTTGATGATAAAATTCGTCGACGCCCGTCTAACCTTCCGACGATTTGCAGAATTGTCAGGAATTTCTCCTTTTAAGAGAAATTCTTGAACCTGTATATAGAATGCAAAAGAATCCATATCGCTAGACTGTCGTAAAAACGTTGGCGGTGACAGGAAGTGGAAGCAATTTCGCGCATGCGCAGTACAAATCGTGTTTCCGGTACGGATCGAGTAGTGACACACACCATTGCACACCGTTTCCAGGAAACATGTCGTTCAAACCGGAAACCGTAGCAAAACGTTGCGCACCGGTTTGAGCTTGAACTTGCCCCAGGATAACATGAGTGCAAGGGAATCACATGACTAGACAGGGACCATGACTAAACTCCAAAATAAAAGACATGAGAGCAATGAACATGAAACCCAGACAAAACCCAAACCCCACGTTACAATTTATCCATGACAGGCCTAAACCACCCAAGATACCAGCACAAAAACACATATAATAATTTAATTATAGACAAAAGTGATCCCAATGTGATCCCAAAAGTGATCCGCCAAAACAATAAAAATAAAAGAAACTTCCGGCCCCAGAAGGAAAACAGTGTATAAATCATATTTCATTTTATAAAGCTAAATATTTTCTTTAATAAAAATGTTTTTTAAAAATTTGACCAATTTTGTTATTATGTAAAGTTAGATACAGGACCCCCACCCCACCAAAGAAATACCTGACACCTCCCATCCTCCCTGATTTTTTTTTTTACAATTAGACCACTGCTATTATCTGAATAATAATATCTGATAATGTGCCCTACTACCATAAGGGGGATGCAAACCAGTCTTAAAATATCACACTGGAGGAACAATGCAAAAACTGTTATTAGACCTCATTTCCAAATAAGTCTACATGAGACGCCATACACACTCTGAAGGGAAGTGCACAGAGTTTCACATCAAACCACAGACAGGCATCACTCTCATCTTCAGCGTGACATTTTCAGTCATGCCAAGACCCATTTGATGTAACATTTCTTACTGATATAAAAATCTTATTTTCAGTATTGAGGACTTATTATTTTAAACTGTTCTGATGTTCAAACTGCTGAAGAAAATGATTCACCTGATTTTTTTCCAGTTGTGCTTGTGGTGTCTAGTTGGTAAGTTATAAATGTTTTATGGTGTCAGTACGTACAGAATCAATGAGAAGATTTTGCATGCACTGTTAATGTTGTATAATGATGACTGTGAATCAATCGATGTCATTAACAACTCAAGTAAGCAAAACAAATGTTTAACTTTATCTTATCTTATCTTACTAAAAATGTTAACTTATTTTGATCATGCATTGAAATTCATGTCAAAGGGTTGTTGCAATAATTTTTTTTAAATAATTAAAAAATTTGTTTACAACTATTATTTCTGTTTGTGCTCCAGGTGTGTCTGGAGTGAATGCAGTGAAGTCAGTGTCAGTGACGGAGGGAGATTCAGTCACTCTACACATACAGAGAGACGATGAGATCGAGTGGCGGTTTGGACAAAAGAACATTCTCTTAGCTGAAATCAAACAGAACAATAAGAACACATTTTATGATGGTAGTGCTGGTGGGAGATTCAGAGGCAGACTGAAGCTGAATCAAACTGGATCTCTGAGCATCACAAACACCAGCACCACAGACTCTGGAGATTATAAAGTAACCAGCACTAAAACAAGGACTTTACTCAACACATTCAGTCTTAGTGTCTATGGTGAGTATAAGCTGTTTGGTATATATTCATCCTTTAACATGTCAGTCAATGTCAAAATTAGTCTGATAATGATAATATAGATTCATTTGTGCAGAAACAAATGTCAGCTGCTCTTTGTAGCATATTGCTAATTAACCAGATGAACTATCAATGTATACAAATCAAACTCTCTAAGACTTCCAACAGATTATTTTCCATGCATCATTTTAATGTAGGCCTACACATGTATATTACGCACAAATAAGACAATTCACTGTTTTAAAGTCACAATATGTAAGATTTTTTTTATTAAAATATGCAAAAACCACTAGAACAGTGTTATATATTTTGCTGACTTGTGTACTTGCATTATCCCAGATGTTTCGAAGAATGTGTAAATCCAGAGAAATAAGCAAATTTAACTAGTGACACGGACCGTG
>NW_015646567.1:402-538 GCF_001515625.1 Sinocyclocheilus rhinocerous | reverse complement strand
ATTTGTGTTACTTATTTATTTGATTTGAGGCTTGTTTTAAATTTTACATTTAGTTTTGTTATTTACATTTACATTAAATTTAAATTTTGTCATTTAGCAAACGCTTTTATCCAAGGCGACTAACAAATGAGGACAA
>NW_015646567.1:0-105 GCF_001515625.1 Sinocyclocheilus rhinocerous | reverse complement strand
TTCTTTTGTGTTCCACATAAGAAAGTAAGTCATACAGGTTTGGAATGACGTGAGAGTGAAGAAATTATGACAGAATTTAATAGCAGTACATTTTCTGCATTCTAG
>NW_015646566.1:304-564 GCF_001515625.1 Sinocyclocheilus rhinocerous | reverse complement strand
CGCCTGCGTCCTACATCATCCGCTGGAATGGAACAAACTGAAAACAGAACTGGAATGAATGCACGTACGACAGTTAGCGGAAGCTAGAGATTACGGTTTATAACGTTTTAATTATGGATATGTTTCTTACAAAAACGCATCGATTCGCTTCAGGAGGCCTTTATTCACCCCCCGGAGCCATGTGGAGCTGTATGATGTACTTTTTATGACTTCAAAATCTCGACACCCATTCACTGCCATTATAAAGCTGGGAAGAGCCA
>NW_015646566.1:0-194 GCF_001515625.1 Sinocyclocheilus rhinocerous | reverse complement strand
GAAGTCATATACACCTAGGATGGCTTGAAGGTGAGGAAATCATGGGCTAATTTTCATTTTTGGTTGAACTATCCCTTTAAGAAAATCAACCATGGTTTTGCTATAGTAAAAGTGTAGTAACCATGTTTTTTTTTTCTTTTCTTTTTTTTTTTTTTTCGTATAACCACAGTTTTACTACAAATACCACGGTTAAA
>NW_015646565.1:713-885 GCF_001515625.1 Sinocyclocheilus rhinocerous | reverse complement strand
AATATAAAAAATATATTTTAAAATACAGAAACAAAATCGTTTTAAGAAGTAAAGATTCTGAGAGTACTGAAGGAGATCCAATAATAATTGAATATATATTTACAGTAGTAACCGCAAATTATATTTTATTATATGATATGATTAATATCATGTTTTTAAATATGATGGTTTC
>NW_015646565.1:0-550 GCF_001515625.1 Sinocyclocheilus rhinocerous | reverse complement strand
TGTTAATTACTGTGCGCCTTTAGCCCCAACAGCAGGGGGCTAAAATACCATACTTTTATATATTCTTTCGTTATTTAAAAACTGTTGCTTTAATTATCTAAAACAAAACTGAAAATCATAAAGAAGACCTTTCTCTCAAAATATAAGCATTAATTTTAGTGATTCTCATTTGCTACTTAAATCCACAACATTTTTAAAAACATAAAATATTAGATCAAGTAAGCACAGAATCAACTTTGCACTGCTGCTCGAGATCGCGTCAAAGATCAGACAAATATACACATGCATCTTGAAAAACAGATGTTTTGGAAAGTGCTACGCCACGTTTTTGTGCCATCTAGTGGTTTAGATGAAAATAATATCAAAGGCGCCTTTTACCCCGGGGCGCCTTTAGCCCCCTTGTACTATATATATATATATAAAGCTTTAAATAGGATTTTTATACCATATCAAAATTCTTGATGCACTGAAATTTCATAATTTTTGTTACTAATTTCAATATCACAAAAAATAATACTAGCATAAGTAAAAATAAGCTTACTGAAGACAA
>NW_015646564.1:0-2564 GCF_001515625.1 Sinocyclocheilus rhinocerous | reverse complement strand
CAATCCAAAAACAAATTAATTTAAGGTGAAACTAATGCCTACCTCGATTGGTACAAATTCCATATTCTCCATATTCGCGACGTATCTGGATGCTAAAATATTTTTTATTATGTAATAGGCTTTGTACTTCACTCGCATCGTCATCATCCTTCACATCGGCTATATCAGCACAGTGAGGCGGTGGTCACACTGAATGCAACATATTGTACAACGGAGAAGTGCAACTTTTTATGTTTCTTTAACTGTATTTTATTTTGATAATGAACAGGCTGCCATTTCGCAAAATTATGTTTTATTAACAAGGTTCGGGAGAAGCGCGTCAGATACTTAGCCTAATTAACACAGGTGGAGCGCACTCAAGTTAATCAACACCATGATATAAATACAGCTGACTTAACTCTATCCATTGACGGTTTATCAGCATTCGGTTTGCGCATTTTGCCATTATATCTCAGACTCAGCTTCTCCCATCTAAACGACAAGACCTATACTGGGGATTTTTCGGTTCTCCGGGCAAACTGCCGGCCCCAGGATCGCTCCTTCTCTGCCAGACACCGCCGCCGAGCTCCAGGCTTCATCGCGGCCGCTGCTCTCTGCTCGACCAGCCACACGCTCTCCACGACGCCGAGGCTTAACCTCGCCTCTACCGGCGTCACTTCCATTTTTTTCCCTGACATCTTCTTATCTTTCAGCTGAGCCTACAATTCCTACAATTGGAAAGTGGACCGCATTTAAGCCTGAGGCAAACGCTGATTAATTCTGACGCACCGTCCTCGCGAAGGGTAAACAAAGCGGATCTGTACGATCTAAGTTAATCGTCTCCCAGCAATCAGACAACCTCACTCCTAAATCTACTCCAGCAGAGCAGCCAATATTTCGAGCAAAGTTCGCAAGGCCCCGAACTCGCCTCGCTCGACACCACCATCGCCCCGCACAAGTCCCGGCTCTCCTTAAGCACTGGGTCGCAGCGGCAGGCCTTCAACGAGCCTGGGCTGCGCCCCAGATCTCACCGCAGCAAAGCCTCACTTGCGTCCCGATTCGGCTCAACCTTTCACCGCAGCGTCGTATGCAGCCGGGCCTCCAGCAGACGCTAGCGCGAGGCCGCTTCCTCTAGCGACGCAAGCCGTGTTGCAAATTCATTTTTAGGTAAAGTCGCTAAAATTATTATCGAACAAGTGCAACTAGCAACCTAATTCACATGTGACGTGAGTATTGCTAGGCACCTCTCTCCAAGTCTCTAGCCGACTTGCCGCTTGGCTAGCTTTTCAATACTTTCTTCTTTGGGTGGTTAAGAGGAAAATGCACGTCTTTAACATCTAATCACTTTTTAAAGATGCTAAAAGTTGCCAAATACATTTTTTTAATGGGTAAATTCGTTACTATGTGCTTTGGAAAACCAGTTGCTAGAAGAAAAAAAAAAAGAAGAAAAAAAAGGCCATAATAATCGGTCCAAATAAAGTATCAAAAGCAAGTAACCATATGGTTCTGTTGAACAAAACTTTACATAATGCATTATAAACAATATAATGTACATACACATTATACCAAAAGCCTACAAAGGGCACCAATGGCCCGACAATTGTTTCTACATGTCACTGTGCGATCTAATCCTTGTATGGCTAAACATTTAATTCAAATGTCCACTTTATCTTGAATATTTGGCTATTTTTTTTTATGACAGAAATGCTACAGCAATCATAAATACTTGAATGCGGACATCAAAAGCCATTTTTCTGAGTTTTTCAATACGTTCAGCCGTTTCACTGAAATAATCTGTTCAGCTTTTCCCTCATAGGCCGCGTTAATTAAACAAGTGTTCATGATCAGCCCTTTTGATGCCCCACCTTCTCAGTTTCGCATTATTCATGATCAGCCCTTTTGATGCCCCGCCTTCTCAGTTTCGCATTAGCCCATTGGAGTGGCTACTAGGAAAATTCTGGGGTAAGAAACGCCTTCTAATCGATCTGTCAGCTCCACGTAACTCCCTGTTTTCAAGCATAAACACCTCAATTCCTTTACTAATTCCCTCTCAATAGTAGGACATCGATCATGCAATCAATATAATAAAATCACGGGTCTTAGCACTTAGCTGGCAAAAGTCGACATCACCTCAGCTTTCAAAGTTATGCCTATCCATCCAGATTCACGGCACTTATTTGGGATGCTGCAAGAGTGCTACCGGTGGAGCAAATATGTTTCTCCATCGACTACTGGCGAGGCTCACCCATCTGATGCCGTGAGTATTGAATTCCCATCAGATGCTGCAAGAGCCTCCCGGTCGAGCAAACCTTGTCTTTCCGTCAGACTACCGGGGAAGCTTACCCGTCTGATGCCGTGAGTATTGAACTCCCGTCAGATGCTGCATGAGCCTTCCCAGTTGAGTAAATATGTGTTCTTTCAACTACCGGTGATGCTTACCCGTCCGTGCCGTGAGTATTGAACTCCCGTCAAATGCCGCAAGAGCCTTCCGTTCAAGATTTGCGTGTTCTTTCAACTTACTGGTGAAACTTATGTCGAGCTCACACTGCACGACTATCTGGGGTAGCATTCAGTTGTTGCTATGG
>NW_015646563.1:0-887 GCF_001515625.1 Sinocyclocheilus rhinocerous | reverse complement strand
CGTCTGTACGCCTTTCCCCCGATCGCTCTGCTCCCGGGAGTTCTACAGAGAGTGCGTCTATTGCTAGTAGCCCCGTTCTGGCCGGGCCGAGTATGGTTCTCAGACCTGATTTCTCTCCTCGACGGCACTCCATGGGAGATTCCCGTCAGGAGAGATCTCCTCTCACAGGCGGAGGGTATGATCTTTCACCCCCGCCCAGAGTTGTGGAAGCTGTGGGTGTGGCCCCTGAGGGGGCACAACTCATAGCCTCTGGTCTCTCAACCGAGGTTGTTGAGACCATCCTCCAATCTAGAGCTCCCTCAACGAGGAAACTGTACGCCCTGAAGTGGAGGCTCTTCACTTCATGGTGCGGAGACCGCCTGCTTGACCCAGTTAACTGCCCGATTGGTACAGTGCTGGAGTTCTTGCAGGCCCGTTTCTCCGCGGGGTTAACCCACTCCACCCTGAAGGTCTACGTGGCGGCTATAGCGGCCTACCATGCCCCTCTTGATGGTCACTGAGTGGGCAAGGACCCCCTGGTTACACGTTTCCTCCGCGGTGTGATGAGGCTGAGGCCTCAGGTATGATCTCGTGTCCCTCCTTGGGACCTCGCTGTGGTGTTAGAAGCTCTCTGTAGGCCTCCCTTTGAGCCTATCGAGGAGATATCAGATCGTCTTCTTACGTTAAAGACTGTGTTTCTCTTGGCTATATCTTCTCTAAAGAGAGTTGGGGATCTGCAGGCCCTTTCTGTGGCCCCTTCCTATCTCGACTTTGCGCCCGGTCTGGCCAAAGCTTTTCTGTACCCTCGTGCGGGGTATGTCCCTAAGATCCCCTCCTCTACACCACGGCCTGTCGTACTCCATGCTTTTTATCCTCCTCCCTTCAGGGAGCCCGACCAGCAGAGGCTT
>NW_015646562.1:1136-1272 GCF_001515625.1 Sinocyclocheilus rhinocerous | reverse complement strand
GCGCTCTGTTCCGCGGCAGGATTTTCTTTTGAGTTTGAAGTTCCCGCTCTGTGCAGCGCGCAGTGTCACGTGTCAAAACAAACAGGTGCTGTTAGTGATTTCCGCCTCTAGAGGCCGCTCTCGTACTAATGGCAGC
>NW_015646562.1:0-239 GCF_001515625.1 Sinocyclocheilus rhinocerous | reverse complement strand
TATTGTCATTTATTGGGCAAATAAACTTAAACAACTAAATAGTATTTATTCACATAAAAAAGGCCTATGCCCTTCATAACAGCTTTTTGACTGTAATTGGGTATCTGAAAAAAAAACACTATAAAGCTCTCTGCATTTCTTTCATAGATAACAGCAATAATTATATTATAGCATTAGAAATAGCCTTCTACTGTTAAAGAGCTTACACATATTGGAGGACTAACCTATACAGAAAGCTA
>NW_015646561.1:387-526 GCF_001515625.1 Sinocyclocheilus rhinocerous | reverse complement strand
CCGTCTGTGAACTCTCTGCCTGTTCTGTTCCGGCCAAGGAGGCCACCTACGAACTCGCTACCTGTCCTGTCACGGCTATGAAGTCCGTCTGTGAACTCTCTGCCTGTCCTGTTCCGGCCATGGCGGCCGTGAACTCTCT
>NW_015646561.1:0-180 GCF_001515625.1 Sinocyclocheilus rhinocerous | reverse complement strand
ACCCCCCTGCTTGTCCTGTCACGCCTATGAAGGCCGTCTGTGAACTCTCGTCCCGTCCTGTCACGGCTATGGAGGCCGTCGGTGAACCCTCTGCCTGTCCTGTCACGGCTAAGGAGGCCGACTGTGAATCCTCGTCCTGCCCTGTCACGGCTAAGGAGGCCGTCTGTGAATCCTCGTCCT
>NW_015646560.1:0-854 GCF_001515625.1 Sinocyclocheilus rhinocerous | reverse complement strand
GCAACGCTGTTTGATAACCGGCCGCCAGCAGAAGAACAGCGAATTGCGCACTTGAAAACAAAGCCCACTAGATAGTGACCATGTGCTGATTCTGAATGCGTCTTTGCAAAATGGAGCTTTGTGCTATCCTAACTCTCTCATTCGGCACAAATCCAAACCATAATATTCGGCACAAATCCAAATATTCCATAATATTTCCATATTTGCGATGCAACATATCTGAATGCTAAACTATTATTTATTATGTAAATTATAGGCTTTGTACTTCAGTCTCGTTCCAACCAATGGTGACAGGGGCGGGCACGCTGATGTTTGGTTCACTGTATTTTATTTTGATAAAGTACCAACTGCGCTGTCAAGTTAGCAATGCTGGAACTGATGTGTTTTGTGTGTGTGTGTGTGCGCGCGCGCCGGCACGATCACTTCAACTGTTTCCTTATATCAGCAGAATCAACTTTAAACACTTATTGTCTTATTTATAATGCATTACTGTATAAAGGTCTGCTTTTATTTGTGTACACTCACAATGAAAACAAAACATTGTGCTTTTGTAAAATAAAGAAAACAAATAGGATGTCGCTTTCTGCCATTTGAGTTTCCTTTCTGTGAACAAATTTAGCCTGTCACAAAAATGAACTGATATTCTGTGAACAAATTAAGCCTGTCACAAAAATGAACTGAAACTCAGCGTATACGTTACGTGTTGCACTGTTTTTTTCTCTTGTTTATCGGTAAACTAAATCAAATATATTTCAAGAATTTATTCCTTGTATGTATATATGTACTGCAGATTTAATATATATAACATTATGTAATAATATTTAGTATTTTCACATCTAGGTGGAAAAAATTGT
>NW_015646559.1:0-526 GCF_001515625.1 Sinocyclocheilus rhinocerous | reverse complement strand
TTAGCCTGTTTATACAAGACATTATCCCCCTTCCTGTGAGCATCTGCTTTGGCCTGACGGAGCTCCTTCCTGTAAGCATCTTCTTTGGCCTGACGGAACTGTCTGGGTTTTGCGGTGAACCATGGTTTGTCGTTGTTGTAGGTTAAATGAGTCCTGGTAGGAATGCATATGTCTTCACAGAAACTGATATAAGATGTTACAGTCTCTGTGAGCTCGTCCAGATCGGTGGCAGCAGCTTCAAAGCCACTCCAATCAGTGAGGTCAAAACAGGCTTTTAGATCCTGCTCTGCTTCATTAGTCCATCTTTTTACAGTCCTTAATATAGGTTTAGCTGATTTCAGTTTCTGCCTGTAGGTCGGTATTAGATTAACTAAACAGTGATCAGAGAGCCCCAAAGCTGCCCGTGGAACAGAGTGATATGCATTCTTTATTGTGGTGTAACAGTGATCCAATATATTACTGTCTCCGGTGGGACATGTGGTGTGCTGTCTGTATTTTGGCAGTTCACAGGAGAGATTGGCTTTAT
>NW_015646558.1:0-1500 GCF_001515625.1 Sinocyclocheilus rhinocerous | reverse complement strand
GATTGTTTGATGAATAGAAAGTTCAAAAGAACAGCATTTATTTGGGAGGGGGGAATTAAATGTCTTTGCTGTGAATTTTGATCAATTTACTGTGTTCTTGCTGAATTAAAGTATTTTTTAAAAATCTTACTAACCCCTAACTTTTGAACAGTAGTGTATAAATGTGTATATTTAATGCTACTGTTATGTTTACTGCTCATATGCACTAATACAGAGAGACTGGCCTCTATTGGACATCATCTGCTATTGCAGCTACATTCACACAAGCAATGGCTATAATCTAAATGATTCATATTCGTATCTCATTCAGACATTTCTAATCTGAATCCTCAATGTAAAGACACACACACTAGATCACATTTGCAAAGTCCATTAGCAGCTTTAGTGACATTATTGACAGGTTTAAAATCGTACAATCTCTCCATGTGAGATCCAGCACAGTGGCTTAACAAGCTCTTTGATCCTTAAAATCTCAATATTGCTCATGGAAGCATAAAATGTATTTCTGATCAATGTATTTGATTGATTCGGTTTGACTGTGGCCTCGTTAACCAATCAGGTTTGAGCTCAGCCGCTGTACTATTGCGGAGCAGTGTTGTGTTTTTCTCTAAACAGGAGTTAATAACTGCACTCGAGAACAAAAACACACACAAGTACAACTCCACATTACACACCAGGGAACCTTTGCAGACACTTAAGTTACACTAAAGTCTCAAAATGAAAGAAACGACTAGCCGTTATTCAGTGCTAAATGATCTCATATCAGAGTGTGGGTGTGTTTGTGTGTTTATTTGAAATTTAGCTGCGGGTAAATAAAGACGCGGCGCTCATCCACAGGGGTTGATCTTTACGGCTCTCAAATCACTTGTTCACACACAGTTTGAGGTTCCACATTTACAGCACGCAATGACTGTTGGTTTAGCGCACAGACTTGTTATAGCAAGTGAACGTACTAGCTGCTTTTATGCTTTTGTATCAGTGGAGGTTTTGTCAGGTTTGTTGGCCATGTAAACATCATTATTCTGTACAGGCCCATCCCTGAGGAACACTGTATTGCTCAGATGTTGCTCTTTCTTGTCCACGCGTACACGGGTATTTTTATAAACGGAGTTTTTCCTTCTTCCGTTTAAAAAAATCTCCGTCCACGTGAAAACGCAAACGCATGCTATGAAGCACTGTCAAGAGCATGCCAAACCAACAGGTGGCGATATAATCTCAACCGTAAAGCCATGTTGGCCAATCAGAAGCCTGAAAAAGTTTCCAGTAGGCGGAGATAACAGCGCAGGCGCCGACGTCACAACCCAAAAACTCTGGTCGCAGTGTTATCGGTGTAGACAGCGAAACCGGAGTTTTTGAAAATCTTCACCCTGGCAGGCGTTTTCAAAAATGTTCGGTTTCAGTGAACTGGTGCTGCGTTTGCGTGTGGACGAACGGCCTAACAGCATAGAAAAAGCTGCGGTTTTAAAGGGGTCATATGATGCTGCTAAAAAGAACATTATT
>NW_015646557.1:392-581 GCF_001515625.1 Sinocyclocheilus rhinocerous | reverse complement strand
TGTTGAACTTGGCCATTTTCTTAATGATTCCATTATGGCTATCCAAATGGTAATCTCCAAATGTACTCAAAAGCCTATAAATCTTAAATACTTTTGTGTCGGCCTAGACCCTAACACCATAGATGGCATAAAGGCAGTGGTGGACGAAGTACACAAATCAAGTACTTGAGTAAAAGTACAGATCCGTAT
>NW_015646557.1:0-256 GCF_001515625.1 Sinocyclocheilus rhinocerous | reverse complement strand
AGTACCGATAGATGAATGTTTATTTTGCAGTTTTATATAGGCTACTTTTATCATGTAATTTTATATTAGCATATATTTTTTTATAATCCTACTGCTCAAAATACCTGGGATTTTCCCAAAATAACCAATAAGTAAATAATGAATATAATAAAGAAAATATAATTAGATTTTCATAATGATTTTTTTCTTCTCAAACTTTTCTTCTGTGGTATAAAAACACCCCTGGCCAAATGCCCCCAGAGGGCATCACTTCCCA
>NW_015646556.1:0-1115 GCF_001515625.1 Sinocyclocheilus rhinocerous | reverse complement strand
TAACAATTGCATCTTCATTGTTTGTAATTGCGACTTTATATCTAATTGCATCTTCATTGTTCGCAACTGCAACTCTATATCTAACAATTGCGACTTCATTTTTCATAATTGCGACTTTATATTTAACAATTGCAACTTCATTTTGCATAACTGTGACTTTATTTCTAACAATTGCGACTTAATTTTTTGTAATTGCGACTTTATATCAAACAATTGCGACTTAATTTTTTGTAATTGCGACTTTATATCTAAAAATTGTGACACTATTTTGCGCAACTGTGACTTTATTTCTAACAATTGCGACTTCATTGTTTGTAATTGTGACTTTATTTTTCGTAATTGCAACTTTATATCTAACAATTGCATCTTCATTGTTTGTAATTGCGACTTTATTTTCGTAATTGCAACTTTATATCTAACATTTGCATCTTCATTGTTTGTAATTGCGACTTTATTTTTCGTAATTGCAACTTTATATCTAGCAATTGCACCTTCATTGTTGTAATTGCGACTTTATATCTAACAATTGTGACTATTGTTCGCAACTGCAACTCTATATCTAACAATTGCGACTTTATATCTGACAATTGTGACTTCATTTTGCGCAACTCTGACTTTATTTCTAACAATTGTGACTTCATTTTTTGTAATTGCGACTTTATATCTAACAATTGTGACTATTGTTCGCAACTGGAACTCTATATCTAACAATTGAGACTTCATTTTTCATAATTGCGACTTTATATTTAACAATTGCAACTTCATTTTGCGTAACTGTGACTTTATTTCTAACAATTGCGACTTCATTGTTTGTAATTGTGACTTTATATCTAACACTTTACTTTAGGTCCTATCCTTCAGTTTTTCTCATTGAATATCCTGTTTCATTCTGAAATACGTTAATCTAACAATTGTGACTTAATTTTGCGCAACTGTGACTTTATTTCTAACAATTGTGACTTCATTGTTTGTAATTGCGACTTTATTTTTTTGTAATTGCAACTTTATATCTAACAATTGTGACTTAATTTTGCGCAACTGTGACTTTATATCAAACAATTGCGACTTAATTTTTTGTAATTGCAACTTTATATCTAACAATTGTGACTTAATTT
>NW_015646555.1:227-5216 GCF_001515625.1 Sinocyclocheilus rhinocerous | reverse complement strand
CGCTTCCATATCAAAGAAGCTCACCGAACCCTCATCAGCTGAGTCTTTTAACATCAGCTCATTTCCACAGCAGCAGTGTCCGACTTTAACATCAGCTCATTTCCACAGCAGCAGTGCCCGCTTCCGCAGAAGCCACATTCTCTTTTCAGATTCCACAGCAGTGCCCGCTTCCGCAGAAGCCACATTCTCTCTTCAGATGCCACAGCGGTACCCAGGAGCCAAAGTTTCTTTTCAGATATCACAGAAGTGCCCGCTCCCGCAGGAGCCTATATCTTTACTTCCCACTGCCGCAGCAGTGCCTGCTTCCGCAAAAGCCACTTTCTCTCTTCAGATGCCACAGAGGTACCCAGGAGCCAGAGTATCTTTTCAGTTATCACCGAAGTGCCCACTACCGCAGGAGCCTGTATCTCTACTTCCCACTGCCGCAGCAGTGCCCGCTCCCAAAGGAGCTTGTATCTTTACTTCCCACTCATCTCTACTTCCCACTGCCGCAGCAGTGCCCACTCCCACAAAAGCCTGTATCTCTACTTCCCACTGCCGCAGCAGTGCCCGCTCCCACAAAAGCCTGTATCTCTACTTCCCACTGCCGCAGCAGTGCCCGCTCCCACAAATCCCCCTCATCTCTACTTCCCACTACCGCAGCAGTGTCCACTCCCGCAGGAGCCTGTATCTCTACTTCCCACTGCCGCAGCAGTGCCTGCTCCCGCAGGAGCCGGTTTCTTTTCTTCCCACTCATCTCTACTTCCCTCTGCCGCAGCAATTCCCACTTCCGCAGAAGCCTCTTTTTCTTTTCAGATAACACAGCAATACTCGCTCCCGCAGGAACCTGTATCTTTACTTCCCACTGCCGCAACAGTGCTTGCTTCCGCAGAAGCCTATATCTTTACTTCCAACTGCTGCAGGAAGCCTATATCTTTACTTCCAACTGCCGCAGCAGTGCTCACTTCCGCAGAAGCCACATTCTCTTTTCAGATACCACCGCAATGATTCTACTCCAAGCGACATCCAGCACCCCACCAACCTTAAGTTCTGCAAGTTTTGGGGGGTTGTCAATGCCCCACTCTGGCTATGGTCCCGTGCTAATTGCATCTTTTGGGGGGAGAGCTCTGGGTCCGGGCTAAATGCCGAGCTCAGACCCCTCTCCCCGGACAGGGGGAGTACCCCGGGTCGGGAGGAATTACCAAGCTCAGAGCCCTCTCCCCGGACAGCACACCAAATACGCATAACCTTTACTCTGTTTATTATATGTAAGTGTGAACTCGTGAAATTATGTTTTATTAACAAAGTTCGGGAGGAGCATGTTCAGATAATTAACCCGGCCAATTCATCATCAGCAATTACACCATCTATCCTATCAGCTCGAGAGAGAACTTCTATAAATAGCCCAAGCCATCTTACCTTCATTCTCTCTACAGTATTCCAGCATCCCTCCACCACCCTGACCCCTCACCATCGGCCTGTTCCTACCCCAGCATGGGGGGGGAGCACTCGGGGGGAGAGCTCTGGGCCCGGGCTAAATGCAGAGCTCGGAGCCCTCTCCCCAGACAGGGGGAGTACCCCGGGTTCGGGAGGAATTACAGAGCTCGGAGCCCTCTCCCCGGACAGCACGCCAAATTTGCATAACCTTTACTCTGTTTATCATATGTAAATGTGAACTCGTGAAATAGTATCTGTGCAATCAAGTTGACGATATCGCTAGAAATTAAGTGTCCCCAACTAAGCAAGCCAGAGGCGACAGCGGCAAGGAACCAAAACTCCATCAGTGACAGAATGGAGAAAAAACCTTGGGAGAAACCAGGCTCAGTCGGGGGGCCAGTTCTCCTCCGGCCAGGTTGACCTAATTAATGCAGCCTAAAAATCCTTTAAATAATTTGAATATCAGAAATGTGTAAGTGTGTTATGTGTAAACCAGGTTAAAGAGATGGGTCTTTAATCTAGATTTAAACTGACAGAGTGTGTCTGCCTCCCGAACAGTGTTAGGTAGATTATTCCAGAGTTTGGGCGCTAAATAGGAAAAGGATATGCTGCCCGCAGAATCTGCCGCCCAAGTAATGTGATATCAACCAGCACTGGTGCATGATCAGAAATCACTATAGGGTTATATGAACAGGAAGTGACTGAAGAAAGCAATTTATTATTGAAAATAAAATAGTCAATCTGTGAAAAGGAATAAAGTACGGGTGAGAAAAGGGAAAACTGCTTTGTATTTGGGTTAAAAAAGCGCCAAACATCAGAAACTGAATATTGTTCCATAAAAAGATGTATGATTTTAGAAGATTTAGACTGAACAAAGGGCCTGGTTGATTAACGGTCTAATACAGAATTTAGACAGCAGTTAAAATAGCCCCCTAATATCAGCTGGCTAGCATCTAAGTCTGAGAGTGAGAATACAAATCTCTGAAAAAAGGCATCATTGTCTTAATTAGGGCCATATACATTACCCAAAATTAAACAAGTACCACATAGCTGACCAGTGACAATAACAAAACTTCCATTAGGGTCCGAGATTACATCTCCGCCAGAAAAAGGCACAGATCTATGAATAAGAATAGCAACACCTCTGGAATTACTGGGAAAAGATTAATTATACAGCTTACCCTCCCATCCGGTTCGAATTTTAACTCTGCCAGGTATTTATATACACATTTTAACTTCTCACCAACAAGCTCCGCATAATTCACAACACGTGTGTATGCACATGAATTTGTTCTTAACCTTATTCTTGTGTTGATGAATAGGAAGTATTCTAAATGAGCCGCCACGTGCACAAGATTAGTAATTTGCATAAAACACACCCAAACCAGCTCCATATAAGGGCTTTCCGCAACACAGCGCTTGTCTTGAGAAACAAGTATGTCACAACAGAAAAGACCAAAAAGAAAAACTTCACTGATAATGAACGGGAGGTTTTGCTGTCGGAGGTGGAAACCTGAAAACGTGTGCTGTTCATAAGTGTGTCCACAGGCATAACAGGTAACGAAGAAGCATGGGATGCAGTAAAGCAGGTCGTTAATAGTTTCACCAGAAATTTGTACAGTTGCAGAAGTAAAAAAAAAATATAGGGTGAGAGTGGTTTGTGAGATGGCTTAGGTGTGGTTCCAGAGAGTTACATAAATCAACAAGGACTTCTCTCGACAGTCTAAAGCGACTGAATAGACATTCTTCACGCTCAGCAAACATATCTATGAACTCTCTAAAGATGTGTTCTCTCCTGAAAGCATGCGGCGCAATATCTTCAAGCAATTCCTAATGTGCCATGCATCCTAAAAACAAGGTGAGACACAATAATTACCCTTTTTATACGTATAGATCAGGTGATTGTCGTTTGGACCTGTAATTATATATATATATATATATATGTGTGTGTGTGTGTGTGTGTGCGCGTGTAAACTTCGGTTCTTTCTCTTCATGTTTATTAAGCCGCTGAGCTTATATTATGTGATTAATGTACGTGATTATTGCTTACTTGTGGTTTAAGTTTTTACATTTTTTCATACATTTAAAAGGAATTTTAGTACGATTGTTTTCTGTGAATCATGATTTGTTGGTAAAATTGCTTGTACGCACATTTCACACACAAATTTGTGCGCATGCATGCATAGGGAATGAGACCCAAAGACTTGTACGAAGTGCTGATCAACTTCAGTGGCGTTGGATTCTAGAGAGTCCACCTTTTGAGCAAGGTCTGAGATGGTGGATTGTATGTTATCCAACTTATTTGCTAACGTTTCAGTTGACAATCTAAAATCCGCAACAAGCCAAGCTCCGAGTTCCTCATGTAGCAGGCTAATTTGTGGGGAAACTTCACTATCTTTATCAGTCTGTTTACTCTTTCCCTTCGACATTCTGAACGTCACTGATCAATAAATTCAAATGCAGCCTTAAGATGTTGTAACTGGCGAGGCTTTAAGGGTAGAACATAAAAAGTTCGTGGGAGAGCTCCGTGCAGCTGTCTGCTCCTTGCGTGCCATAAACGGAACCTCCTCAACACTTATATTTTTTACTTGATGCATTTTTTTTTTTAGAAAGAGATTTATCAATCTTTATCCATTTAATTAAATCTTTTTTTATAGGCCCAAAAAAAAAAATGCAACAGTCAATAGGTAACATTTTACATTAAGTTATTAATTGGCAAAGGTAAATTGAGATTGTGTGTGTGTCCTCCCTGAATTATTTTCCTTATAGTAGATGAGTGTAGTGAAAAACTGAGTATTATTTTTTTTCTCAGTGAAGACTCTTAATTGCAGGGCTATAGCTTGGGATTGTGAGCCCCCAGAAAAAAACATTGATGTTTCACCGCCCTCAACTATTATCATATATGGCATAAGACATGGGCAACGTCCACATCTGATGCCTTGTAACCTAATAGGGATTTCTTAAACAAATCACACTAATAAATAAATGAAAATAATAGTTTTTTTTGGACATAAAAAGAGGACCACAATGGAAATAAGTATATGACTTTTTTTGTGTATTTTATAATCTATGAATTGTGTGGAGCTTTCTTGTACATTTTTATAAAACTTATCTAAAAAGCAAACAAACATCACCAAACATCAAGAAATTAATAATTTATACATTATTATTAAGAAATTATGCATTTATACATATGGGGGTACACAGGTTGTGGCACAGGGATTAACTAGTAAACTTAAAAATGGCACTTCATGACATAAAGGTTGCTGACCCCTGGTTTAGGCGGACACTTTTTCCACACTTCTTGTGTGAACTCAAGTGACAGTTAAGGGATTTTTGTTGTTTGAAACTCTTTCCACACTGATCACATGTGAACGGCTTCTCTCCGGTGTGAACTTTCATGTGATACCTGAGGTTTATTTTTGTTGTGAAGCTCCTTCCACACTGAGTGCATGTGTAAGGCTTCTCTCCAGTGTGACTTCTCATGTGGACTTTAAGGTGTACATTTTCAGTGAAGCTCTTTCCACACTGTTGGCAGGTGTAAGGCTTCTCTCCAGTGTGAATTCTCATGTG
>NW_015646555.1:0-197 GCF_001515625.1 Sinocyclocheilus rhinocerous | reverse complement strand
GAGTATTATTTTTTTTCTCAGTGAAGACTCTTAATTGCAGGGCTATAGCTTGGGATTGTGAGCCCCCAGAAAAAACGTGTTAAAAGTTGTTAAAAAAAAGATGTTTCACCGCCCTCAACTATTATCATATATGGCACAAGACATGGGCAACATCCACATCTGATGCCATGTAACCTAATAGGGATTTCTTAAACAAA
>NW_015646554.1:330-535 GCF_001515625.1 Sinocyclocheilus rhinocerous | reverse complement strand
TATGGTCTTTTTATAAAATAAATTTTATACATATTGTTACATCTCGGCCTATATTGAAAGATCACACACGCACAATCATGGCCTAGGACTTGTGTGCTCTTCTGATTAGTTAAAAACGCGATGTAAAAATGCTCAAGTGCTTGGCGAACAATATTATTTATTTTCTTTTTACTTTCTGAAGTTTACAGCTATTTTGTTGTGTCTA
>NW_015646554.1:0-224 GCF_001515625.1 Sinocyclocheilus rhinocerous | reverse complement strand
ATTTAGATAAGATTTAGCTAACTCTATTTGCTTAAAGAGGTTTTGTGTTTGATAAATAAAACCAAAAGCTGAAGATTTTTGTGGTGTACCTTCAATCAGTGTCTTTGCAAATCTACACTATCACTAAAACTGATTGATTAACCTCATTCTTTTGTCTCTATAAATTAAGAGACATTTGTATAGATGTGCGAACATAATCACCTGATTTTGTAAATGTGGCCAAT
>NW_015646553.1:0-4283 GCF_001515625.1 Sinocyclocheilus rhinocerous | reverse complement strand
GATGATCAGACATGTGTGTGTTCGATCTGCACTGTGACAGACCACGAGAACCACAACACTGTTCCTATAGAAGACGAGAGTGAAGAGAAGAAGGTCAAATTTACTACAAAAAAAAAACTGCTTTTACAAGGCTCATATCATGAAGAATAAAATTTTTAATTTCATCTTGTGAAAAAAAAGAATACATTTTTAAAACATATTGTAAATTTCCTCAGAAGACAGTAAATCTGTGTTATGATAAATGTGTCTGTGTTGTTCTCTCTATAGACTGAACTGATGAAGACACAGAAAGACGTGCAGCAGATGATCCAGAACACAATCAAGAAGATTCAAGACATCAAACACTCAGCAGAAGTCAGAAAAGTGAGTTCATTTAATTAAAATTAAATATGTTATACGTCATTTAGTTGCATCTTTACAAGTGTCCTGATATACAGTCCAGACTTTTCACTGTTTGTGTCACTCAGCTTGTCTGTGCTTTTATAGCAAATTATCTCAAAAGGGAAATATGTATAATTAATTATAATGGCTTTCAGAATTAACTGTAACAGAATTAATGTTACAGTTATTTAGTTTGTTCGTCCACCGAGCAGACAGTATAATCATTTATCAGCTCTAGGAAAGATAAATGATTAAGAAAGAATAGCTTTCCTACTTTTCACAGCACTAGCAGTAACTTATCATGCAGCAAGATCAACGTTCGAACTGTGAGCAGCAAACACAATAATAAACGTTACTATGACTAACATACTACTAAACTAAGCAAAACACATACATACACAATGAAGAGAAGTAAGGAAAGAGAGAGAGAAGAACAAAGACTGGCAGTGTTTAAAGTCAGTTATCCAGATGCGTGTAGAGAATGAAGAGTCTTCATGAGTTCGTTAGGTGAGCTGGTTCTCATCAGGTTCTTCCAAAGATCCACAGATCCAAGATTCACGGAGAATCGACAAAGTTACTTGAAGATAAAACTGCCGGAAGATCAGACTGTATCGGGATGAATCTGGGAAAGCGTCTGTCTCAAAGGGATTGAGCCCTGATGGGTTTGGGTAGAGATCTTTTAACCTCCCTAACTCTCACACCTCTCCCTGCTGGACTGACCAATGCAGAGGTGTGAATTTTGAGTGGAAAATGTTTCTTTGTTTTGCCCAACACCTTCCTTTGCATGTCTATGGGGGTCTGGTGGACGTGTGCAGTATTAAAGCAAAGTGTAGTAAAAAGAGTAAGGTGCAACATACTATATACCCCATTATAGGGATCCCAAGAGGATTATTTTGAGTCATGCCATGGTTGGAGAACATTAAGGCAAGGATACAAGCACTTTACTAGCGCAACTACAAATTCATAACTAAGATAATATAACCTAGGGACATTCATACAACACAGGAATACATTATATACATTTTGGGACAGTTTGTGGATAAATGGAGCCAATGTTTATTGTGGGTTTCTAAGTCTTGTCTGTGCCACATGAGCAGTGGCCAAATGATGATGAAGGGGAATGTCTTTGAAGCTCAAAGAGAAGGCAGAAAACTGTCCTGGTTAACATCAGTAAAGATAGCAGAGGTGATAACGATCTTTGAGCAAGATGTTGAAATTAGACATGCTGGCATCAAGCCTGTAATTTCATTCTAAAAAGGGAAGAGGCAAAGTTTGCAATCCCTGAGACATGATCCAGCATCAGCTACAGTTTGTTCCAGACAGACTGTCAGTCTGTGTATTAGTGATGGGGATTTTACAGCCACTCTTTCTGCAGGTTACATCATTACACCAGTAGGTGGCGACAAGCAACTGTCTTTATGAGTGAGTCATTGATAGAGTCATTCATTCAAATTATTCATTCAAAAACATTTATTCATTCAGGAACAAATTACTTTACCACGGAGCCCCTAAAGGGACCTTTGCCAAAATAAAAAATACACAGACTTTCGCGTATGCACGAGAAACTTTTCTGATGCGCGCACTAAATTGTCCGGATTATGTGAACTATAACCTATTTCCTTTGTGCATCACTGCAATTGTACTGTGAAAAATACGAGAGTATGGGTGCACATGAATTAATAAAGACCTATTTGCTCAAATGTTGGCTTTTTTAGGGCAGTATACCTCTAATATCACGTCCTGTGTATGTCCGCTTTAACGCACCCTCTGTGATGGCTCAATATAGCTGTGAGCATTTACCAAGTTCAAGGGTCCATAAAAAAGACTGACTGTCAAAAGGTGCTCAAATTTTGGCTTTTGTTAGTGCAGTACGTCATATTTCAAGGCCTTATGTCCTCGACCGAGAAAGTGAGCTGTGAAATAAGCTCAGTGTGCATTGTCCTATATTCTCAGTTCAATGGTTCATTAAAAACGATTGGTTGTTAGGGCAGTGTATATATATATATATATATATATATCAAAACATTCTTTATTAAACCACTTTGTCAGATTTAATGCATCCTTGCAGATGGTGGAGAAATGCTGAGTTTCTTCATTTAGTATAACAGCGCTATATATGGACAAAGCGTCTCGTTATATAAAGGCGCTTCAGTAAATGACAAAGGAATAAGAAGCTGGATTCAGCCTCATTCTCTATAAACTGCTCTAATGGAATACAAAATTAAAGCTCAATACACACAGCCATATTGCACCATCAAAGATTCTCGTGCGTATCAGGATCATGGACTGTCTGTGTCATGTTTTGCCCCTGTTTCTGTTCCCTTATTTTGTCATGTTCCTGTCATCGTTTTGTTAATTAGTTTGATTATGATTCCATGCACTTGTGTTCCCCTGAGTTTGTCCTCTGTTTATAAGCCGCAGTCTGTTCAGTTTGGTTTTGTCCGGTCTACTTGTTGAATGTCTTCCTTGTGCTCTGTCTCCCCATTGTTCGTGCTAACTCCTGCGTCTCCTCGTTCCTCGTTTCCTCCAGGAGAGATTGTGACAGTGCGCACGCGAAAGTCTTTGTATTTTTTATTTTAGCAAAGGTCCCTTTAGGGGCTCCATACTTTACATTCTGTTGTGGCTTTGTTTGAAACTATTTCAGTAGTCGGTGTGAATACAGACAAGGTAGCTGACAATAATGTGTCTAAAATGTGAGATACTTAACTTCTTGTTTATTGAATTGTTGTATAAAAGCAGTAGCATACTCTAAATTGCGCTGTTGGTCTGAATATCAACACAACTGTGATTACCAGATCACTTTTATATTATTTTATTTATGGTTTTGAAGTTCTTAAACACAGAAAGAAAAAAAACAACAGCTGAACTGTCACAGTTAGCAATGAATACAGAGCAATTCTTGAAAATACTGAAGATAAACACATTTTAAAAATCATTATTGCTTTATAAACCAGATAATTTACAAAGTAGAGGAAAACAAATATATGGGAAAAAAGGAAGGGTGTTACAGAATATACCATCATTAGAAATCTGTTTGGTGAGCTAAGCTCACTAAAACATAACCGTTTTAGAATAATATAGTCCAGTTAAGAAGTATTACCTTTTTGGCTGCAATCATGTCCATCATTAGAGCCTGCTGGTGTGTGGTCAGGTTGAATGTTTATTCCATATGCTCTTGAAAACAATTCAAAAGATATTTGACCAGAAATCATACAAAATACAGCTAAACCAAAATAAATGTGCCAATGTCCCTTCTGCCATCCTGCACCTATCACATTGAGGTGATATGAAGTTTATACTTCAGTTGAGGGATTTTAAAACTCCTTAATAGTGACACAATTTTTTTCCTTTAGAGGTTTTATACTGAACTGCTGGAGATGATGGAGGAGCAGCAGAAAGCAGCAGAGAAACAGGAGCAAGAGCTGATTGAAGAGCTGGAGCAGGAGATCACTGAGCTAAAGATGAGAAACACTGAGCTGGAGCAGCTCTCACACACTGAAGATCACCTCCACCTCCTACAGGTCAGTCAACATGATCTCTCTGATCAATGATAATGCAGCATATGACACCAGAACACTCCCCATGCTGAAGGATTTCTCCTCTCTCCTGCTGTAGATTCACTCATCCCTGTGCAGCCCTAGAAACAGCAGGAACTGGCCTGAGATCAGTATGAAGACTCATGAGAGTCTGGAGACTCTGAGGAGAGCTCTGACTCAACTGAAGGACACTATAGATGAGAATCTCACACTAACTGGTACATCAGTACACACACTGATCAGATAGAAACATGATGATGTACTCAATTCTTTAAATATAAGCTTAAGATCTGCTGATGTTTTTTTGTCATTAGTCTCTAAAGAGCTGAAGGTGATGCAGCAGTATGCAGGTACAGTGTGCTGTCT
>NW_015646552.1:0-509 GCF_001515625.1 Sinocyclocheilus rhinocerous | reverse complement strand
TCAAATGTTGTACAAAGAAATAGATAGCTGTATAATTTTAAATTCACGTACATCACTGAGGTTTCCTATTCTTCGCGGTATACCTCAAGGTTGCCCTTTGAGCCCCTTTTTATTTTTATTTGTTGTAGAAACATTCTCCATAGATATTTTGCACAATAATAACTTTGCTGGCCTTAATATCTTTAACAGAGAGATTAGAATCTCACAATTAGCAGATGATACTACTTTATTCTTGAAGGATAAAGAGCAAGTTTCTCCAGTCTTAACTACAATTAATGCCTTCTCTAACGCTTCTGGGCTCAAACTTAATTTATCTAAGTGTGAAATGATTTGCTTATTTGACACTGTAGAAACTGAAATTGAAAATATTCCAATTAAAAATGAAGTGAAATATTTGGGGATTCATATAACGAAAAATTTAATTAGTAGACAGTTTCTGAATTGTTCTCAACGGTTATTGAAAACAAGATTTCATCAACAAGCTTTGTTAGCCTGGAAACTGGTTTACA
>NW_015646551.1:0-1175 GCF_001515625.1 Sinocyclocheilus rhinocerous | reverse complement strand
GTCTCTTGCTGCCTCATGGTGCTTTCACTGCTGTTTGAAATCTAATCAAATCATTATTCTTAAAAACTCTATTTATAACAAACATTTTATAACACAACTCTCCATGACGTAAAGCTATTTATCATATTTTCATTTTAAAGGATAAGTTATGCATTTTTATTTGCCAATGATGATGCTGAAGGAAACTGAGTCTCTCTGACTGAAGGAACTGTGCTCTTGTTGAACTGAATTAAATCAACACAACCAAATTGAGCTGAATAATGACTCTATTGTCTCTTTAGAGCAGCTTTACTGAATATGTGCTTGTTTCATAATTGGAGAGTTTTGTATCATTCACATGTGTCTGTAGCAGAAGTGTCAGTGTATCACAGCTGCTGTTTCTCTTGTTAATAAACAAGTCAGATCTGAGCTGTCTATGTAGGGAGCGATGAAGCTCACTAGACTCTGAGTCTCCAGAGGTAAATGACTAGTTAAATCTGTGATCAATTCTGTTGATGTTTTTTAAATTACATTTCACAGTATTTTACTGGCATGATTGTTTTACTGCTTGAAGTTTCTCAGTCTTGGTGTTTGTCTGAGTGTCCAGCAGATGGCGCCAAATCAGCTTTGATTTGAGACTGAGACGCTTTCATTCATACAGAGACTTCATCAGTCTGGTCACGTGACTGTTATTATAGCTGTAGAGTCCAAGCTGCTCTTTCAATGAGTGAATAGCAGTGGCGGCTGGTGAAAAAAATTTGAGGTGGGGCTGTGGCACATCAAACAATTACAGCAAGCGTTGCAATATGAATTATTGCAATGCAGACATACGTTTTTTCGTCTTATAGTTATGTGAATAATATCAACATTGAAATATTCTTTTAGGAACAAGTATCAAGACACACCCTTAGAAACTGAGATAGAAGAGTACATTTATAGGAAATTAATTGATGAATTTGTTCACATTTTAATATCATGTGTTGTCTTATAGTTCTGTGAATAAAACCAACATTCACATGTTTAAAGGTAAGATAGAAGAGCGTATTTACTTTACATTGATTGATGTATTCGTTGACATTTCAATATCACGTGCTGTTATAGTTTTGTGAATAAAACCAACATTTAAATGTTCTTTTATGAACCAGTAATACGACACAGCCCTTAGATTTGAGATGTATTTTTTATACATTTCACAA
>NW_015646550.1:2359-4667 GCF_001515625.1 Sinocyclocheilus rhinocerous | reverse complement strand
GGCTTAACATTTTAAAACACATTATCACCTGCACACTAAATAAATCAATTAAACAGATTTTTTTTCCTGAAATACACTGAATATTTGTGTAGCCTCACTAACATAAAGCGCTCTGTAATTTTTGTCCTCTTCAAGCTTCTGACAGAAGGCTTCAAATGTTCCGGAACTGGAACATTGTTGTCGTTTAAAATGTTCCTCACAGCCATCTTCATCTGCCCGTTTTATGAGAACAGCCTTCATTTTTGCCAGGTCTTTCATGATGACAGTTTGCCTCTCTTCCAACATTTGGATATGTTGGAGCATCTTAGTATTGAGATCTGAAAAAAATTAATAATCAGGTTCACTCATAGTTAACTCTTATTTTCTCAAGAATGTGTTTTTTTGTTGTTGTTGCTCCTGTTTTATTTAATAATGTCTAATTAACATTTCACATACCAAACAATTTCTCCATGGTTTCTTTGGTTCCTTCTCTGCTACTAACAAAATGCCATACATGAAGTCAGATAAATAGCACTTCTTTATAATCAATTAAACAGAATTATTGTTAAAGAACGCACATCATACCAGATGACAGGACGGATATTGGGGAGCTGGTGTTCACCTGAGGATTTTCATCGGAATCCAAGTTATGTTGTTGACAATAATGAAATTGTGAAAGAACAAAACAGAAGCGAGTGGCTTTACATCAATACATGGTGTTTGTTTGATATTTTAACTGATCAGCATACCAGGTGAAGCAGGCAAATTGAAAGTGCTTGCATGTCTGCCGAGTCACTTGTTCCAAAGTCCATGTGAAAAGAAAAGAAACACATATACATATATACACCGATCAGGCATAACATTATGACCACTGACAGGTGAAGTGAATAACACTGATTATCTCTTCATCACAGCACCTGTTAGTGGGTGGGATATATTAGGCAGCAAGTTAAGCAAGAAGAAATTGTTATGGCTAGACGACTGGGTCAGAGCATCTGGTTCTGATGGAAAGGTGTCAGAATACACAGTGCATCGCAGTTTGTTGCGTATGTGGCTGCATAGCTGCAGACTAGTCAGGGTGTCCATGCTGAGCCCTGTCTAGTAAAATGTTCCGAGAGTTGTCATGATATATATATTTCAATGTATTGACATCATAGTTCATTCATGAATTTATGAATTTATTTATTTTAGTCTTTGTATAGAGAACAAAACACTCCTGTGCGTCAACAACCAAATACAGAGTGGTGCCACTGGCCTTCGACATCTCCAAGTCCTCTGAGCATGAGCCAGGCAGTCATTGGCATTTTGATTGATAGGAGCCTGATTGCTTTCCGCAGTAGGAGCAGGTTTTATCCAGATGGCTGGGTCTCCAGCTTTCCGTGTAGTAGGTGGTGCGATAGATGTAACATCCGCATCAAAGCTGTTTCACTCTGTCCAGCTACAGGCCATCACTGACCACCAGGGGAAGTTCCTCTGTATTTTAATGGGAAATCAGGCCAGCCTTACAATGTAATTTAGTACGTTTTTTGGTTATTGCTAAAATTACTTTATCAAATGTAATATTTTACAACAAGCTCTATTTTCCAGACTCAAATACAAAAGCCTCCCAGAAATGCTGGCATGACACAGAAATCTCGAAATGGAGGACTCATCCAATAATAGGCCACAGAAGCCAAGGACATTTCAGTATGAAATTGTGGTAGGTCTTCAAATCAGTTAGAGTAAAATGATTTTTTTTTTCTATAAGATTTACCAATTCAGGGGGAAAAAAACTTGTCAAAACCTGTTCCACACAAATGTAAGTTGTACTATTAGTGACTGAGTGAATCATGTAACATTTTATTAACTTTCCTGCTTTATTTTGCCTTCTCAAAAATCTCTGAAAATGCAGAGCAACCTACTAGATGTCATTTTAAATTTCTGTTATATTTTAGATCAGCCATTGCTCAAAACATTCCCGCAAGACAAATGTTTGCGTGTGTTTATGTATCAAAATACAAAATATAATTAAAATATATTTAAAGCTTTATATTTTTCTCTGTGACCCACAGAACGACAATTGACAAGATGATCTGATATATTCTGTAGAAGGAACTTAATGTGTGTGTGTTTTAATGTTATTAACTATTTTAATAACATTAAAATGTTGATCTATCTAAAATAGTTATTTTTACAGCAGGAGTCATTAGAGTCATCACAGACACAATTAAATTTTGTTACATGTGTCAATTCATTAGTGTGTATGTAATATTTTGAATCCTAAGTATTTTGTTTTTTATTTCACAGCAGCGTCAGATCTCTTAAATGAGCTACAAAACACAACTGAGGA
>NW_015646550.1:0-2301 GCF_001515625.1 Sinocyclocheilus rhinocerous | reverse complement strand
CTCTGCATTTGGAAAAGAGAGACATGCATCTGAGAAGAGCTGTTAGTGTCCAGAAGAGAGTGGCTGTTGTGTCGTGACGTTTAGGTACTCGGGGTGGAATACGGGACCATTACTCATCTTTTCGACTTAACCATGCATGCAATCACACAAGAGTTCTGCAAAGCTGTCTGCCAGCACATTTGGTATGCTTTTCAAATGCCAATGAGGCCAAACAAACAATTGATTATTTTCTCCATCAATGGGGATTTTCACAAATAGTTGGTTGTCTTGATAGTACACACATACAAATAGATTGACCCTATGGCCCCAATGCAACGTCCAACTTTAACCAAAAAGGGTTTTACTCTTGTTGTGATGCAGGCAGTAGTCGACCATAAAGGAATATCCCAGAACGTGTGCATGGCTGGCCAGGCAGTGTTCATGATGCCTAGATTTTTGCAAACTCCATATTGATCAGAAAGGCAGAGAATGGCACTCTGTTTCCATCCTTCCCAACACAATGCATTGCAGGAGTCGACATCCGGTTATTAATTTCAGCTGATCCAGCATACCATACCCCCTGCTTAACTGGATACAGGAGCCGTATTCAGACAATGGCCACTTGCCAGGTGCTCAGAGGACTTTCATTTTAAATTGAGCCAAAGCAGGATGGCAGTGGAGATGGCTTTTGGTTGGCTTAAAAGAAGGTGGAGGAGTCTTGCACACCGAAGTGAGCACACTATCAAGGGTGACCATTTCTGTGAACGAGCAGGTGAAACCATACCTGTGGCAGACGATGTGACAGAAATACCTCAACAGCACCCAATGAAGTTGAGCCAGAAGCTACAGATGAAGCGCAGGCCATCCAACTCGCACAATATCTCATGGTAAAATGCACAGTGAAATGCGCAGAAAGGTGTGTAATTTCTGCCATTTGTGCAACTGTTTCAGGACCCACCCTCCTAGGTCCCACCCAACACTTGATATTGGTTGAGTCAAAAGTTGACACGTGTGACTAATCAAATGAATGTTTTAAAGTAACAATGTTTTTAAAGCACATTGATCCTAGAATTAATAGAAACCTCAATGCACAATAATAACCCTCAAATGCAAATGCTAATTTGTAACTGTGCCAATACTCATCAGCTGCAACAGAAAAAATCCAGCACTGCTTCCTAACATCTTTATACAAATTATTCATGGAAAGTCAACAATTTTAAAATATAGGCATTTATTAATTACAATTAATATGTTTATATATTCAGTTACATAAAGTCAACATAACATTTTGAAAATAACTGTATTATTGCTTGACTAGTCACAGTACATCCTAGTGCCCATATATCACTCCCACAGACCACCCATTCCATTCACTAACTCCGGTCCTGTCCCAAATGGCACCCTAAACCCTCACGGTGTTCCTCTGAGTCTACACTTTCATTATGTAATACCACTTTAACTGTGGGGTGTAAGTCTGCTGTGGAGCTCGCCTCAGCGCAGGTCGGCAAAAGTGCACATTGAGGGCGCACAGCAGCCGCAAAGGGGGCGCTTGCGAGCACCCTTCTGAAAGCTAAAATGACCAGTAGGACACCTTATGGTCTCGTGGACTTAACAGACATGCACACATGACAAAGACCGCAAGTGCACATGAAGTGTGCCATAGGGACAGGGCCTCTGAAGCATATGGCACACGAAACCATAAATGTTCTTGAAGTAGTTAGTTTAAATATGAATCCCAAGGAGGAAAGACATCAGCAATGATCTTAGAGAAGCAATTGTTGCTGCCATCAATTTGGGAAGAGTAATATGGCCATTTCCAAAAATTGGAAGTCCATCATTCTACAGTGAGGGAGATTATTCACAAGTGGAAGTAATTAAAAACAGACACCAATCCTCCCAAGAGTGGACGTCCCAACAAATTCAAATTCGGTCATGAAACAGGACAATGATCCCAAGCACACCAGCAAATCTACAACAGAACGGCTAAAAAGAAAAGAATCAAGGTGTTGCAATAACCCAGTCAAAGTCCAGACCTCATCCTGACTGAAATGCTGTGGTGTGAGCTGTGCATAAACACATGCCAACAAACCTCAATAAACTGGAGCGATGTTGTAAAGAAGAGTGGGCCAAAATTCCTCCAGAACTATGTGAGAGACTGATAAAGTCATACAGAAAATGATTACTTCAAGTTATTGCTGCTAAAAGTGAATCTACAGGCAGTTGAATCATAGGGTCCTAACTTTGTCACCCATGGCATTTCCATCTTGGCTTTATTTTTGCCAAGTAAGTAATGACATGGTGTGATATGTCATGTGTTGTTGT
>NW_015646549.1:0-449 GCF_001515625.1 Sinocyclocheilus rhinocerous | reverse complement strand
ATCAAGACTCAAATATGCAAAATACGTAACTTTAAAGTCAGTTTTTTTTCCACAATCTGCACCAAACAAATCACATGTTGAATTAATATTAAGCACGCTTAAATAAAAACATCAGGACCACATTGAAATGTCCTTTCTAGGTTTCTAGAAATGTTCTCCAAATCAGTCTAATTTGATAGACTTAACCATTGTTTTAAAAAAATGTAGGGATGCACCGATATGAAAATTTTGGCCGATAACCGATAATTCTTTAAATATGAAAGCTGATAACCGATATGTTGGCTGATAAATCTAAATCCAAATTTTTATATCATTTTTGAGAACCTGATTACCAAAAAAGTATCACCATTAAAAGCTAAAGCTGATCACCGGGAAACTGAAGCGCTCTATTAACACTCTTATTTGCTTAACCAAACGCATTCTATATGAGATAAATCAGATTTATATGC
>NW_015646548.1:0-8143 GCF_001515625.1 Sinocyclocheilus rhinocerous | reverse complement strand
CCAAATGAAGGCGAGAGTAGTGAAACTGTTTAGCATCTCCCTGATGGGGGGGCATTTGACATTTAGCACCCATCATATAAGTGTAACGTCTGTGACCAGGACTGTAATTTATATGCAAATGTCAAAAGCTAAAAGGGTCTCTTAAGCCATAAAACCCAAAGATCATGCATGATTCTACGCAGACGCTACAACAATGACGGAAAAATATGAAATTTGTTTAGAGATTAAAAATTTACTTCTCCCTGAGAACTCTATGTTTTGAACAATGTGTTTTCTATTTTTTAGTGTATTGTTTACTGACTGCTTGAAAGTGTATATCGTATTGATCACTTTGTTAATGATTTGAGAGCAGTGTTTGATTTTGAACACAGGTAAAACTGTTTTGAGGCGAAAGTTTCATTTTGCGAGAGGAGTCAGAGGTTGTTTAAATAGTGCTTGAATATGAGGTTTTGTGTTTAATGTTTTCAGAAAATGGAGCAAGGTTTCAGAAATTGTGTTTTAGCAATCGAGAAAAACTGTAAGTAAGTTGTGTGTGGATCTTATTTGAGGGAGCTCCAGATGCATTTCCTACCTTGTGAATCTTCTCGTGCCAGATAAGCATTGGTGGTTCAGTGGTAGAATTCTCGCCTGGCACACGGGAGACCAGGGTCAGATTCCCGGCCAATGCAAGAACAGCCTTCTTTTAAGTAAGGTGTGTGTGGTTCTTATTTGAGGGAGCTCCAGCTGCATTTCATACCTTGCGCATCTACTCGAGCCAGTCAAGCATTGCTGGTTCAGTGGTAGAATTCTCGCCTTCCACGCGGGAGACCCGGGTCTGATTCCTGGCCAATGCAAGAACAGCTTCCTTTTAAATATGGTGTGTGTGGTTCTTATCTGAGGGAGCTCCAGCTGCATTTCATACCTTGCGAATCTCATTGAGGCAGTCAAGCATATTCAAAATATAACATATACATATATAAACTTAGCCAAGAAAAAGTGTGTTTTTCAGGATGCTGCACTTTACAGATAATTAATGGAAGCACTTTAGACAATGCTTTTTCATGCTTGTTTAATGAATTACAAGCAATTACTGCTCATGAAAATCTGAAGAATTTCTGAAGGCAATAACACTTTACATGCGGCAGGCAAGAAAGGTCAGGGTTAAAACAACTAATGACAGTAAACATACCTGTCTGTTGTCTCTGAAAAACACCAGAAAAAATATGTCCAGGTTTACGGCTGACCTGCATGAAAGTGGGATAAACTGCAATGTCAGTATTGTAAGATCCCTAAGACAGCGCTACAGGGGCACAGATGGACCGCTGATCATCATGGCAGTGTCAAACAGCATGTAACCCTATGTCCCCCCCACCCCAGATGTGTTTGAGAACATGCAAGTGCCTTGGTGGAAGAGCAGGGTAACATCTCCCAGCAAGAACTGACAAATCTGGTGCAGTCGAGGAGGATGAGATGCACTGTAGTTCTTAAGGAAGCTGGTGGCTACAGAAGATAACGACTCTGACTTTTGACATTGACCTCCCCCCTTCTCCCCTCTGTTCAGAGACTCATTAGTCCATTTCTTTTCATCAAATGCCTATGGAACTTGTTCAGTTTATCTCTTCCTAGACTTGCACATCTCCTATTTCCAGTCACGCATTGGTGGTTCAGTGGTAGAATTCTCGCCTGCCGTATGGGAGACCCAGGTCCGATTCCCGGCCAATGCAGAAACTGCCTCCTTTTAAGTAAGTTGTGTGTGGTTCTTATTTGAGGGAGCTCCAGCTGCATTTCCTACCTTGCACATCTCCTCGTGCCAGTCAAGCGTTGGTGGTTCAGTGGTAGAACTCTCGCCTGCCACGAGGAAAGTCTGATTCTCGGCCAATGCATGAACAGCCTCCTTTGAAGTAAGATGTGTGTGGTTCTTATTTGAGGGAGCTCCAGCTGCATTTCCTACCTTGCGAATCTCATTGAGGCAGTCAAGCATATTCGATATATAACATATACATATCTAAACTTAGCCAAGAAAAATTGTGTTTTTCAGGATGCTGCACTTTATAGATAATTAATGGAAGCACTTTAGACAATGCTTTTTCATGCTTGTTTAATGAATTACAAGCAATTACTGCTCATGAAAATCTGAAGAATTCCTATAAGGCAATAACACTTTACAGGCGGCAGGCAAGAAAGCTCAGGTTTAAAACAACTAATGACAGTAAACTGACCTGTCTGTTGTCTCTGAAAAACACCGGAACAAAATATGTCCAGGTTTACTGCTGACCTGCATGAAAGTGGGATAAACTGCAATGTCAGTATTGTAAGATCCCTAAGACAGCGCTACAGGGGCACAGATGGACCGCTGATCATCATGGCAGTGTCAAACAGCATGTAACCCTGTGTCCCCCCCACCCCACATGTGTTTGAGAACTTGCAAGTGCCTTGGTGGAAGAGCCGGGTAACATCTCCCAGCAAGAACTGACAAATCTGGTGCAGTCGAGGAGGATGAGATGCACTGTAGTTCTTAAGGAAGCTGGTGGCTACAGAAGATAACGACTCTGACTTTTGACATTGACCTCCCCCCTCCTCCCCTCTGTTCGGAGACTCATTAGTCCATTTCTTTTCATCAAATGCCTTTGGAACTTGTTCAGTTTATCTCTTCCTAGACTTGCACATCTCCTAGATCCAGTCACGCATTGGTGGTTCAGTGGTAGAATTCTCGCCTGCCGTATGGGTGACCCAGGTCTGATTCCCGGCCAATGCAGAAACAGCCTCCTTTTAAGTAAGTTGTGTGTGGTTCTTATTTGAGGGAGCTCCAGCTGCATTTCCTACCTTGCGCATCTCTTCAAGCCAGTCAAGCATTGGTGGTTCAGTAGTAGAATTCTCGCCTGCCACGCGGGAGACCCGGGTCCGATTCCCTGCCAATGCAAGAACAGCCTCCTTTTAAGTAAGGTGTGTGTGGATCTTATTTGAGGGAGCTCCAGCTGCATTTCCTACCTTACGCATCTCCTTGAGCCAATCAAGCGTTGGTGGTTCAGTGTTAGAATTCTAGCCTGACACGCGGTAGACCCAGGTCTGATTCCCGGCCAATGCAAGACCATCCTCCTTTTAAGTAAGGTGTGTGTGGTTTTTATTTGAGGGAGCTCCAGTTGAATTTCCTACCTTGCGCATCTCCTCCACCAGTCAAGCATTGGTGGTTCAGTGGTAGAACTCTAGCCTGCCATGTGGGAGATTCAGGTCTGATTCCTGGCCAATGCAAAGACAGCCTCCTTTTAAGTAAGGTGTGTGTGGTACTTATTTGAGGGAGCTCCAGCTGCGTTTCCTACCTTGCGCATCTCCTGGAGTCAATCAAGTGTTGGTGGTTCAGTGGTAGAATTCTAGCCTGCCACGCGGGAGACCCGGGTCTGATTCCGGGTCAATGCAAGAACATCCTCCTTTTAAGTAAGGTGTGTGTGGTTCTTATTTGAGGGAGCTCCAGCTGCATTTCCTACCTTGCACATCTCCTCGATCCAGTCAAGCATTGGTGGTTCAGTGGTAGAACTCTAGCCTGCCATGTGGGAGATTCAGGTCTGATTCCTGGCCAATGCAAAGACAGCCTCCTTTTAAGTAAGGTGTGTGTGGTACTTATTTGAGGGAGCTCCAGCTGCGTTTCCTACCTTGCGCATCTCCTGGAGTCAATCAAGTGTTGGTGGTTCAGTGGTAGAATTCTAGCCTGCCACGCGGGAGACCCGGGTCTGATTCCGGGTCAATGCAAGAACATCCTCCTTTTAAGTAAGGTGTGTGTGGTTCTTATTTGAGGGAGCTCCAGCTGCATTTCCTACCTTGCACATCTCCTCGATCCAGTCAAGCATTGGTGGTTCAGTGGTAGAACTCTAGCCTGCCATGTGGGAGATTCAGGTCTGATTCCTGGCCAATGCAAAGACAGCCTCCTTTTAAGTAAGGTGTGTGTGGTACTTATTTGAGGGAGCTCCAGCTGCGTTTCCTACCTTGCGCATCTCCTGGAGTCAATCAAGTGTTGGTGGTTCAGTGGTAGAATTCTAGCCTGCCACGCGGGAGACCCGGGTCTGATTCCGGGTCAATGCAAGAACATCCTCCTTTTAAGTAAGGTGTGTGTGGTTCTTATTTGAGGGAGCTCCAGCTGCATTTCCTACCTTGCACATCTCCTCGATCCAGTCAAGCATTGGTGGTTCAGTGGTAGAACTCTAGCCTGCCATGTGGGAGATTCAGGTCTGATTCCTGGCCAATGCAAAGACAGCCTCCTTTTAAGTAAGGTGTGTGTGGTACTTATTTGAGGGAGCTCCAGCTGCGTTTCCTACCTTGCGCATCTCCTGGAGTCAATCAAGTGTTGGTGGTTCAGTGGTAGAATTCTAGCCTGCCACGCGGGAGACCCGGGTCTGATTCCGGGTCAATGCAAGAACATCCTCCTTTTAAGTAAGGTGTGTGTGGTTCTTATTTGAGGGAGCTCCAGCTGCATTTCCTACCTTGCACATCTCCTCGATCCAGTCAAGCATTGGTGGTTCAGTGGTAGAACTCTAGCCTGCCATGTGGGAGATTCAGGTCTGATTCCTGGCCAATGCAAAGACAGCCTCCTTTTAAGTAAGGTGTGTGTGGTACTTATTTGAGGGAGCTCCAGCTGCGTTTCCTACCTTGCGCATCTCCTGGAGTCAATCAAGTGTTGGTGGTTCAGTGGTAGAATTCTAGCCTGCCACGCGGGAGACCCGGGTCTGATTCCGGGTCAATGCAAGAACATCCTCCTTTTAAGTAAGGTGTGTGTGGTTCTTATTTGAGGGAGCTCCAGCTGCATTTCCTACCTTGCACATCTCCTCGATCCAGTCAAGCATTGGTGGTTCAGTGGTAGAACTCTAGCCTGCCATGTGGGAGATTCAGGTCTGATTCCTGGCCAATGCAAAGACAGCCTCCTTTTAAGTAAGGTGTGTGTGGTACTTATTTGAGGGAGCTCCAGCTGCGTTTCCTACCTTGCGCATCTCCTGGAGTCAATCAAGTGTTGGTGGTTCAGTGGTAGAATTCTAGCCTGCCACGCGGGAGACCCGGGTCTGATTCCGGGTCAATGCAAGAACATCCTCCTTTTAAGTAAGGTGTGTGTGGTTCTTATTTGAGGGAGCTCCAGCTGCATTTCCTACCTTGCACATCTCCTCGATCCAGTCAAGCATTGGTGGTTCAGTGGTAGAACTCTAGCCTGCCATGTGGGAGATTCAGGTCTGATTCCTGGCCAATGCAAAGACAGCCTCCTTTTAAGTAAGGTGTGTGTGGTACTTATTTGAGGGAGCTCCAGCTGCGTTTCCTACCTTGCGCATCTCCTGGAGTCAATCAAGTGTTGGTGGTTCAGTGGTAGAATTCTAGCCTGCCACGCGGGAGACCCGGGTCTGATTCCGGGTCAATGCAAGAACATCCTCCTTTTAAGTAAGGTGTGTGTGGTTCTTATTTGAGGGAGCTCCAGCTGCATTTCCTACCTTGCACATCTCCTCGATCCAGTCAAGCATTGGTGGTTCAGTGGTAGAACTCTAGCCTGCCATGTGGGAGATTCAGGTCTGATTCCTGGCCAATGCAAAGACAGCCTCCTTTTAAGTAAGGTGTGTGTGGTACTTATTTGAGGGAGCTCCAGCTGCGTTTCCTACCTTGCGCATCTCCTGGAGTCAATCAAGTGTTGGTGGTTCAGTGGTAGAATTCTAGCCTGCCACGCGGGAGACCCGGGTCTGATTCCGGGTCAATGCAAGAACATCCTCCTTTTAAGTAAGGTGTGTGTGGTTCTTATTTGAGGGAGCTCCAGCTGCATTTCCTACCTTGCACATCTCCTCGATCCAGTCAAGCATTGGTGGTTCAGTGGTAGAACTCTAGCCTGCCATGTGGGAGATTCAGGTCTGATTCCTGGCCAATGCAAAGACAGCCTCCTTTTAAGTAAGGTGTGTGTGGTACTTATTTGAGGGAGCTCCAGCTGCGTTTCCTACCTTGCGCATCTCCTGGAGTCAATCAAGTGTTGGTGGTTCAGTGGTAGAATTCTAGCCTGCCACGCGGGAGACCCGGGTCTGATTCCGGGTCAATGCAAGAACATCCTCCTTTTAAGTAAGGTGTGTGTGGTTCTTATTTGAGGGAGCTCCAGCTGCATTTCCTACCTTGCACATCTCCTCGATCCAGTCAAGCATTGGTGGTTCAGTGGTAGAACTCTAGCCTGCCATGTGGGAGATTCAGGTCTGATTCCTGGCCAATGCAAAGACAGCCTCCTTTTAAGTAAGGTGTGTGTGGTACTTATTTGAGGGAGCTCCAGCTGCGTTTCCTACCTTGCGCATCTCCTGGAGTCAATCAAGTGTTGGTGGTTCAGTGGTAGAATTCTAGCCTGCCACGCGGGAGACCCGGGTCTGATTCCGGGTCAATGCAAGAACATCCTCCTTTTAAGTAAGGTGTGTGTGGTTCTTATTTGAGGGAGCTCCAGCTGCATTTCCTACCTTGCACATCTCCTCGATCCAGTCAAGCATTGGTGGTTCAGTGGTAGAACTCTAGCCTGCCATGTGGGAGATTCAGGTCTGATTCCTGGCCAATGCAAAGACAGCCTCCTTTTAAGTAAGGTGTGTGTGGTACTTATTTGAGGGAGCTCCAGCTGCGTTTCCTACCTTGCGCATCTCCTGGAGTCAATCAAGTGTTGGTGGTTCAGTGGTAGAATTCTAGCCTGCCACGCGGGAGACCCGGGTCTGATTCCGGGTCAATGCAAGAACATCCTCCTTTTAAGTAAGGTGTGTGTGGTTCTTATTTGAGGGAGCTCCAGCTGCATTTCCTACCTTGCACATCTCCTCGATCCAGTCAAGCATTGGTGGTTCAGTGGTAGAACTCTAGCCTGCCATGTGGGAGATTCAGGTCTGATTCCTGGCCAATGCAAAGACAGCCTCCTTTTAAGTAAGGTGTGTGTGGTACTTATTTGAGGGAGCTCCAGCTGCGTTTCCTACCTTGCGCATCTCCTGGAGTCAATCAAGTGTTGGTGGTTCAGTGGTAGAATTCTAGCCTGCCACGCGGGAGACCCGGGTCTGATTCCGGGTCAATGCAAGAACATCCTCCTTTTAAGTAAGGTGTGTGTGGTTCTTATTTGAGGGAGCTCCAGCTGCATTTCCTACCTTGCACATCTCCTCGATCCAGTCAAGCATTGGTGGTTCAGTGGTAGAACTCTAGCCTGCCATGTGGGAGATTCAGGTCTGATTCCTGGCCAATGCAAAGACAGCCTCCTTTTAAGTAAGGTGTGTGTGGTACTTATTTGAGGGAGCTCCAGCTGCGTTTCCTACCTTGCGCATCTCCTGGAGTCAATCAAGTGTTGGTGGTTCAGTGGTAGAATTCTAGCCTGCCACGCGGGAGACCCGGGTCTGATTCCGGGTCAATGCAAGAACATCCTCCTTTTAAGTAAGGTGTGTGTGGTTCTTATTTGAGGGAGCTCCAGCTGCATTTCCTACCTTGCACATCTCCTCGATCCAGTCAAGCATTGGTGGTTCAGTGGTAGAACTCTAGCCTGCCATGTGGGAGATTCAGGTCTGATTCCTGGCCAATGCAAAGACAGCCTCCTTTTAAGTAAGGTGTGTGTGGTACTTATTTGAGGGAGCTCCAGCTGCGTTTCCTACCTTGCGCATCTCCTGGAGTCAATCAAGTGTTGGTGGTTCAGTGGTAGAATTCTGGCCTGCCACGTGGGAGACCGGGGTCTGATTCCCGGCCAATGCAAGAACAGCCTCGATTTAAATAAGGTATGTGTGGTTCTTATTTGAGGGAGCTCCAGCTGCATTTCCTACCTTGCACATCTCCTCGATCCAGTCAAGCATTGGTGGTTCAGTGGTAGAACTCTAGCCTGCCATGTGGGAGATTCAGGTCTGATTCCTGGCCAATGCAAAGACAGCCTCCTTTTAAGTAAGGTGTGTGTGGTACTTATTTGAGGGAGCTCCAGCTGCGTTTCCTACCTTGCGCATCTCCTTGAGCCAATCAAATGTTGGTGGTTCAGTGGTAGAATTCTAGCCTGCCACGCAGGAGACCCGGGTCTGATTCCGGGTCAATGTAAGAACGTCCTCCTTTTAAGTAAGGTGTGTGTGGTTTTTATTTGAGGGCGCTCCAGTTGCATTTCTTACCTTGCGCATCTCCTCCAGCCAGTCAAGCATTGGTGGTTCAGTGGTAGAATTCTAGCCTGCCA
>NW_015646547.1:0-982 GCF_001515625.1 Sinocyclocheilus rhinocerous | reverse complement strand
AATTACACTGATGAGGCCTTATCACTTTTAGGAGAGCAATTGGATCCAACGAGCAGAATGACATGGCAAAATCGACTAGTCAGAATGACATGGCAAAATCGAATAGCTTTAGATTATTTGTTAGCTGAGAAAGGGGGAGTGTGTGTTATGTTTGGGGATCAATGCTGTACTTATATACCAAATAATACTGCTCCAGAAGGCGCATTCACTGAAGTAATGACCAAATTGAAAAACCTAAGGATTGAACTTAAAACTAACGCTGGGACAGATAATAAAATGGGGGATTGGTTTGATCTAAAGTTAGGAGCATGGGGAGCATGGTTAGCTAAATTAGGAATGTTTTTAGGAGTTGCAGTATTAATAGGAGGATTACTGTTTTGCTGTGTGCTTCCCGTACTGAGGTCACTAGTTGTCCAAGCCACAGCTAGGTAAATGGAAATTCTAAGATGTCAAGATAATAAGAAATTGATTTTGAAGAGTAACCAAAATGCACATTACCAGGACTGGGCTTATGCACCCAACTGGAAGTACAAACATTGACATATGATGGAGACTCGAAGGACGAAGAAGAAGTATAAAGATGAACCATACCCTGGGTGTAAGTGCTAGCCTAACCTCTGCCCAAGGGTGGCCCTCTACGATGCGCAAAGTGTCTGGGCTGAAGATCAACTATGCTATTTTTGTGATGTTACATGTTTTATGTCTTGAATTTTTATTTCTGTTGTATACTACATAACTGTGACAACCACAGGCAAGCGCTGAACCAATTGCACGCTCATGCTTATAACATTGTTTTATCTTAAATGAGGGATTAGGGAGACGGATCTTTTACTCCCTCCTAGTCAAGTGTGGGGGGAGAGGTTTGGTCCTGCTGCTCCGCCAGAGTGCTGTTGCATAATCTAGTCATTGGTGATAAAACTGTATTTAGTCACTAGGTAGTAATAACCAGGGGTGTGGACTCGAGTCACTTGACTCGAGACTT
>NW_015646546.1:0-480 GCF_001515625.1 Sinocyclocheilus rhinocerous | reverse complement strand
GTGTAGATTAGTCAATCTTAAACGTAACTGGATCAACATTGTATTTTAGGGCTGTCAGAATGGCTGAAAAAGTAAATTCGAATTTTGTACTTTAATATGATCAAAATTCGAATTTAAAATGCACAATTTCAGTTTAGGGTGAAGAAAAGCTTTTGGCTTCTCTTCTGAGGCCACAAGAGGGCGCATCAAGCAAATATTACTAATGCACGTTTATTCAAAGCATAAGATAACATGACTATCTGTGGAAAAAAAGTGCATACTGTTTAAAATGATGTTTATAAACCAATTATAATTAAGTTGCTTAAACAACTATAAACAAAACAGCATAATGTGTGCATGCATAGTTTAATACAAAGGGCTGAAAGCCAATCACACAGAGTACATTTTTCATTTAAAAACACGAGTTGCAGTGGGATTGGGGAAAAAACCCTGCCATAAAGTCTTAAAGGGGTCATATGATGCGATTTCATTTTTTCCTTT
>NW_015646545.1:0-985 GCF_001515625.1 Sinocyclocheilus rhinocerous | reverse complement strand
CAATGTTTAGTGATTTGTTTAATGGCTATAATTAAAACAAAGTAACATTAATATTGAGTTAATAATAATAATAAGGCGTCTGGTTTGTTTTGAACAGATGTATAAACGCTTCTCGTCACAAATGTGGGAAGATGCTTGATTCACAAATGTGGGAAGATGGTTGATGTGTGTTGTGTGTATGTTGTGTGTGTTATAAGCCACTCAAACTCTGTTCAAGCATGAAATCAATCCATTTGAGATGTGTTTGAAAACGCAGCATGTTTTTTACACTCAGCTTTGATTTGTTAAACTGTGAAGCTGTTTTTGGAGTAAATCAGCTGAGCGTCTGTGACAGTGAGATTTGTAGTTGTAGAGATTTTATCACACGTTTAGCAGCACATTTGAACTCACGGAGAAACATCTGTTCAGGTTTAGTTTTTCTCCCACAAACACAAGAGTTTCATCTTCTCAAACCCTTCAGTGCAGGAGCTCAAGTCCTGTTCTGTGGAGCAACACGGTCTCACTCCCAACTCGTCACGTATGGACGCTTGGTCAGGATCCTGCAGGGAATCCCAGACTTCTGACCGGAGCCCGCTGCGTTGAAATTTGACGTGTTAGGAAGCATACCGCAGCGACTACGAGAAATAGTAATAAAAAAGAATAGGCTACAATAAATTATTTATGGCAGGGTGAGTGGCGCCCCCCAGGTCATATTTACCGAGCTCTCCAACTGATTTTTTTATTGTAAAAACCACTGGCTGTCTGATATCAAAGTGCCGTCTGTGAAACAGCGTTCAGCGGTGACTTTAACAACGCTCCATGAGCAGTATGCACTTTTTAGTGTTTCCTAGGTAATGCTGGTATTTTTGTCGGAGGCTTGTTGATGTTGATAAACATATTTAATGTGCTGTGATTAATGTGTGTTAAACAATGATTAATCAGCGCAGACCTATTAATCAACGATTAAAACGCAAACCTATTATTTATTTATTTATCTATTTATTTA
>NW_015646544.1:31069-31255 GCF_001515625.1 Sinocyclocheilus rhinocerous | reverse complement strand
CGAGTTTTACTGCAGGTTTGAAAAGACTGGTCTGACACCCCACACTAATTCCGACCGTCTCACAGCGCAGCCATCAACACCCTCCCCCTCCCTCCCCCCTACTGTTTCTCAACCTGTACTCAAGATCTGTGAAGATGATGTAAGCAAAGTCTTCAGGAGACAGAAGATAAGGAAAGCCAAAGGCCC
>NW_015646544.1:28692-28925 GCF_001515625.1 Sinocyclocheilus rhinocerous | reverse complement strand
ACTGATCTTCAACAGATCACTGGAGCTGTGTGAAGTCCCCTCCTGCTTCAAACGCTCCATCATCCCTGTAGAAACCAAAAATCACAGGACTTAATGACTACAGCTCTATCTGTCAGTGGATCACCAGCTTCCTGACAGACAGGCAGCAGCTAGTGAGGCTGGGAAAACTCACATCCAACACCCGCACCATCAGCACCGGAGCTCCTCTGGGCTGCATTCTCTCCCCACTGCTA
>NW_015646544.1:20663-28566 GCF_001515625.1 Sinocyclocheilus rhinocerous | reverse complement strand
GGGCTGCGTTCTCTCCCCACTGCTCTTCTCCCTCTACACAAATGACTGCTCTGTCAAACTCCTGAAGTTTGCAGACGACACCACAGTCATCGTCCTCATCCAGGACGGCGACGAGTCTGCTTACAAACAAGTATTTGAGCAGCTGGCTGTCTGGGGCTGGACTATACATCGTTTCAGCATCGATATCGCAATGTGTGCATCTGCGATAGTCACATCGCAGGATCATTTTCGCGACAGGCTTGTGTCGCGCCGCCCCGCAACAGCTAGAGGCTGTCTTCACTGGACGCAACAAAGCAACCGTTGCAAATCATGTGAACTTTGATTCTATTTATGACGTACTGACACAGTTTTGTAAAAAATAGCAACATCATATGACCCCTTTAAAATTGTCCTGGCTATTCCAAGCTCTATCATTGCAGTCAGCGGGTGTTGTAGTTAAACAGTCCGCAAGACATCAAATAAAAAGCACCCATCCATAAAAAAAAAAGTGTCTCAAACGGCTCCGGGGGGTGAATAAAGGCCTTCTGTAGCAAATCGATACGTTTTTGTAACTAAAATATCCATACTCAAAACGTAATAATCACTTGAATCTAGCTTGAGCTCACTGTTGTAAACAGAAGCAGTTCCGGGGGAATGACGTATGAGAAGAGGAGACTTGTTTTCCTTTGCTAAAGTAAGGAAACTTTGCTTCCTTTGCTCCTGTTAACAAACGTTGCTTTTCACGAGACTCCACCGGCGCATGCGCAACGCTGACCTCATACGTCATGCTCCCGAAACTGCTTCCGTGTAGGACTGTTGGCGCAAGCTAGATTAAAGTGATTATTACATTTTGAATATGGATATTTTTCTCACAAAAACGCATCGATTTGCTACAGAAGGCCTTTGTTCACTCCCCACAGCCGTGTGAGAGACTTTTTTTTATGGATGGATGCTTTTTATTTCACTTCTTTTGGACTGAAGCACTGCAACACCCGCTGAGTGCAACGATAGAGCTTGAAAGATCAAAGACAATTTTTAATACAACTCCGACTGGATTCGCCTGAAAGAAGAAAGTCATATACATCTAGGATGCCTCGGGGGTGAGTAAAACACAGCCTAATTTTCTTTTTTTAGGTGAACTAACCCTTTAATTCTGTTCTTGCTTTAGGGTGGGTTTTCTGTGTTAATCAGTTACCTTGTTTTTTTTTGATTGATTAGTTTGGTCAAGTGTGTCTCATTTTCTTAAAGGGGGCATAACACACACAGTTTCACCCAATCTCATGTTTATCTTCAGTACCTATAGAGCAGTGGTTTTCAAACCCTGAGACTTAAAAAATGGGTCGCCAGGATGATTTAAGGAAAACGTATATATGTGTGTAACAAAGTTCAAGAATCAGGGAAGGAGGAAGTGGGAACCGGCCAACTTAACTTTAATAGCTAAATAAACAAACAACAAAACGAAAAGTAAGCGCCAGCCTCTTTACGGCAGAATCCAATGTGTATTTGTGATTGGCTACAATGTTCAGCGCTGCAAAAACAGCGCGCAATCACAGAAATATCTGTTGATTTCTGTAACCCAATGGCCAATTCAGAGGAGTTTCATTTAGTCAGAATCCACTCACCGCTGGTTCAGTCCTGAGTTCTGGAAGCTTGCGAATCCTCTCATTATAATGTGCAAAGTGTAGATGTAAATAAGAGATTAATTGTGCCGTGTTGAGAAATTCATTGATTATAGTGAATTTTATGAGATTACAATAAACGAGTGAGATAAATGAGTGACAGCTTTTCAGCGAATAAGGGAGCGCTTTGCGCGCGTTCTTTGCTACAGTATATTCCATTCAGAATTTGAATAAAAGTTTCGTTTTTCATGCTGCTAAGAGGACCATTATGTGGCGTACTTGCTGTTTCGGGAGTGGCATATGCATATTCTCCCAAAATCACAATGACTGATAATTATAACTATGGACTGGACAAAATATGATATGTAAAAATAGATGTGCATGTAGGCAAAGCACCCTAACTATTTTCAGAAGCACCGACAGTGATTGGATTTTGGAACAGAGCATCCTTCCGGAGCGCTGTGGCGCAGTTGTCTTTCTTTCTTTTTCTATATATATATATATATATAGAGAGAGAGAGAGAGAGAGAGAGAGAGAGTCTCGTCAATTTAAAAAGAAAAAAATAGGGTCGCCCTTAAAAAAAGTTTAAAAAACCTCTGCTATAGAGTAGTACTGCATCCTTCATATCTCCAAAAAGCCTTTAGTTTTATCAGATTTATAAAAGAAAGATACAGGTTCACGATTCTCTCCAAAAAAAAACGTGCTCCTGGAAGCGTGCCGTGGGCGGAGCTAAAGAGTTAAGAGCACTTGCGCACCGATTGCTAACAAAACAGAAATTTGATGCAGTTTCACTCACCACCTGCAGGTCTGAATCATGACAGGGATCTTTTATCGCTGGGAACGCTCCATCTTTCAGTATCAAATGATGTGCATATCCAGCGTCGTACTGGGCCTTGTTTATAAAACGTTCGTCAACAAACACACTTGCGAAACTCCGTTGCTGCCCCGGAAAAAACTAATTGTAACCACTGTTCACATAGTGCTGGGTTCTTTAGGAAGCTGAACAAGGTTGTCTTTCCCTCACAACCCAAAACACACTTTTTCCATTGTATAGCTGAGACTGTATCTGTATGTTTATGTGCATTAGAATAACCGACTAATAAAAAAAAAAGAAAGAAAAAAAAGAATTAAATCTGTACGTTAAATCTAAGTAAAATAGCCTTCACAAATAACACAGACTGTTTCTGATTAAATAAAGCAGTAATTGATGTCATAAAATCATGAGTATGTTTTGATTTAAAGGTCAGAAGCTATAGCTTACATGAATAAAAAAAATAACAAAATAAATAAAAATTCACAAACATGACGCTTGTAAATTAAATAATTTTATATATACTGATTTATTCATTAATGTGTAATATGTTATAATTTTTAAACAAATTATAAGCTCTAAAAGATTTAAATAATTTTTACAACTCTTTTGCTTTAGACCATCTACAAATGTTAAATCTTAAAATAAGGTTAACACTGCATCTTTCTGGGCAAATAAAAAAAAGCGATTGATATATAGTTTATTTATAGTTATTTTCAAAGCTAAAAAACCTCCACTATTGTTTAATTCTAACAAATAAGTTCTTGTTAAACACTAACCAAAATTACAAATATTTAGCTTATAATTTCTGCACAGGAAAGACTTGGCGTTGTTTTCAAACAAAAGGAAATATATCGGTATCGGTCAAAATGAGTTGAAAAATATCGGCATATCGGATATCGGCAAAAATCCAATATTGTGCATCCTTACCTTATGCTCGGAACTGATTCGAACAAACCGTTTCGAAATCATTGAGAAATGACTATGTATTAATGTATATTCTGAACATAAAATTACAATGTTTTCTGACTTTAGATGCATTTAAACCTGTTGCAGGGGACTCTAACACAATATTAGGACATTTTAAAATACCATATGACCTGCTCTTTAAGTTGGAGTGCACGTCTGAAAAGTCTCCCGTTTGATGGGGTCATAAAGACTAAATAAATGTACTTCTTGCCAAGAAAAGAAGAGACAGAGGCAGCAATTGTGGCGTGCCCCGCCCCTGCGTTAAACATTTTTAACATGTTAAAATAAAATAAAAATAATCGCCTGTGTTAATGTGTTAATATTGACAGCACTATTAGCACATTCTAACTAAATAACTAGTTTGGTCATGAAACAATGTAAATCTTGTGAGCATCGGCACTATGAATGAGGAATCAAGAATAAATCCTTACCGCTTTGTTGCCATTTCATTCTGCAGGTTTCTGGATCACTTGTGTTCTCTTCATCATCTCCTTCCAGTTGCTTTGTGGAATTTCTACAAAGAAAAAAAAAGTTTATTTTCAACAGACAGAATATATATCATCCAACAAAACATCCTGTCACTCACAAATGAATTATGCATTTATATAGCGCTTTTCTACGTACTACTTTACATCTAGAGGTCTAAAGCACCAGTGCACTAACTCACGCTAGCCATAGGAGAAGAGGAGTGGGAGATGGAGCCCCATTTAATGGATGGGGATTATTAGAAGACCATGATTGATGAAGGCCAATGGAGCGAATTGGATCACAGTCCCACTCTTTACGAGGAGTGCCATGGGATTTCTAATGACCACATAGAGTCAGGACCTCGGTTTAACATCTTATCTGAAAGATGGTGCCTATTACACTATCACAAGGTGAGCAGCGCCCCCTGCTGGCCTCACTAACACCGCTTCCAGCAGCAGCCCAGTTTTAACAGGAAACTTCCACTAGAGGGTGATTTGGCTGTAAATAACTTACACAGAAGAGTTTTTGTTTCTCAGCCCATGAACATGAACTACTAACCGTGATCTCAGACTGTGGTGATCTGGTTTCTCCACTGCATGGATCCTCATGTGTATTTTCAGCTGACTTTTAAAAGCGAAACTCTTCCCGCACTGATCACACGTGTGAGGTTTCTCTCCGCTGTGGATCTTCTCATGTGCTTTCAGATTTGTTGACTGAGTGAATCTCTTGTAACAGTGTGAACACTTGTGAGGTTTCTCTCCAGTGTGAACTGGCTGGTGACGTTTTAATTGGCTCGCTGAAATAAAACTCTTGTCACACTCAAAGCACATGTACTCTCTCACACCAGCATGTATTTTCTGATGCGTTTGTAAATTGCTCAGCAGTGAAAAACTCTTTGCACACGCAGAACATGAATGAGGCTTCTACTTTGTGTGAACTCTCAGGTGTCTTCAGGTTTGATGACTGAAGAAATGTTTTTCCACATTGATCACACGTGAATGGATTCTCTCCAGTGTGGCTTCTAAAGTGAATCTTAAGACTATCTTTTCTTGAGAAGCTCTTCCCGCACTGATCACATGTGAACGGTTTCTCTCCGGTGTGAACTTTTCATGTGTACTTTAAAATGTGCTGATTGTGAGAAACTCTTCCCGCACTGATCACATGTAAAAGGCTTTTCTCCAGTGTGGATTTTCATGTGAATTTTCAGGTTTCCTCTTTCTTTGAATTGATTTCCGCACTGATCACATGTGAACGGTTTCTCTCCGGTGTGAACTCTCATGTGACGCTCAAGACTTTGCTTGTATGGGAAACTCTTCCCACACGGAGTGCAGGTGAATGAATTTTTGGCTCTTCGTTTCTTTAAAAATGTCTTTTTAGTCTTCGAGCGACTCAAAGGTTCGTCGTGATGTTTCTCCTCCACTTCACTCAGTTCTTCTCTCTCCTCGCTCTCTTCCATCAGCTCTGAAATGAAAGAAAATGTGTTTAATTTTATTTTTAGTACATCAACATTTAAAGAGAAAAACATGAAGTGAAAAGACATAAAAGCCTTATAAAAGTTCATCATAATGATGACAACATTTTAAGTTAATTATCTACAGTATGTCCCTGAAAATCTACATGAACATATGGTACAATATTAATATTTACATTTACATTTTAGTCATTTAGCAGATGCTTTTATCCAAAGCGATTTACAAACAAGGCCAATGGACGCAATCAGAATCAACAAGAGAGCAATGATACACAAGTGCTATAACAAGTCTCAGTTAGCTTAACGCAGTACACATAAGGCTTTTTTTGTTAATTATATAATAAATAAAAAGAAAACAAACCGACTGAATAGATTGAATGATAGTGTTATAGGCCTTTTTTTTTAAATAGAAAACAAGCAGTTAGAAGTAGCAGTAAAGGGTCAGTTTTTTAAATAAAAAGAAGACAAAATGGAATTAGAATAACAATACTAATTAATACAAATAATTAGATCAACAACATTATATACTATCATATTAACATTAAAAAAAATATGCAAGAGTGGCATAACATTGACACCCACTTTAATTTTACTTTAAAGTTTTTATTTATTATGGGCCAGTCACACTAGACTATTTATACGCATGTGAATATGGGGCACCAGAAACACAAGATAGAAGTACTAATGTAAGACTCAAAGCTATTTCATACTTAACCCTGTAAGGCCCACTTTTGTAATATTACAACATCATTTTTAGTTCGACTAAAAAAAAAAAAAACCCTGCTCATGGTTTTTTCTCTCAAAGACTACACTTACGCAATTAATATGTCTTATTGCTCAGCCTTGCAATGCAATTGGATACTAGATTTTAAAAATATGTCTGTTTACGTGGACATGAAGTCACACAACCTGCGAACTTCTCGTTTTTCTGGGCTGGATAAATCAACATTCAAGTAAGTATTTGTTATATGTTGAATTTGTTTGAAAAAAGATGCACAGAGTGTGATGCCATATCACGATCATTGCAGTGTCTGTAGAAATTTCACATGCTCAGTCTAGATTGACCGGCTTTAACTAGAGTTAAATTAAAAATGTTTATTAGCATTATCTGTGTCCTACATGTTTCACTCAACCCTGTTACTTCTGACATGAGAAACCAAGAATAAACACCAACCTGTTAGTTCCTCAGTATCTTCAGTGTGTTTGATTCTGCAGGGCTCTGGATCTCTCATCTTCTCTCTGTCCTCTTTAATAAACTCAGTCTTCGATCAGATTTCCACTCTGATGCTCGCCTGCAATCTTCCAGCATTGATTGGTGAATTGCAATGGGAGGAGCTTCACTGACGATGAATTCCAGAGTGGGAGGAGCCTCACTGATGATGGGAGGAGCCTCACTGATGATGAATTCCAGAGTGGGAGGAGCCTAACTGGTGATGGGAGGAGCTTCACTGACGATGAATTCCAGAGCGGGAGGAGCCTCACTGATGATGGGAGGAGCCTTACTGAGTATGAATTCCAGAGTGGGAGGAGCCTCACTGATGATGGGAGGAGCCTCACTGGTGATGAATTCCAGAGTGGGAGGAGCCTCACTGATGATGGGAGGAGCTTCACTGATGATGAATTCCAGAGTGGGAGGAGCTTCACTGATGATGTGTTTGCTGTAGGAGAAGCTTGACTGATGACGTGATTGTTGTGGGAAGAGCTGATCTGCCAAAATCAAAAATATATCAGTTACTGGGTTCGTTTTTTATACTAATTGTCACATGTAAGCATTTATGTGTGTCTGTCAATCAGTCTACCATAAAGTAACTGACACTAATTCACAAAATCTTTTTATTCCTAACACTATTCTGCTGCTTCATTAAAATACATGCAGATATCTAGTAGAAATAATTTTTCCAAGTATAAATAATGGTAAAATAAGCATAAAACAGTCATCAGCATAATACATGAGGTGAAAACAGGAGCTATTGACATGAAATACAGAGTGTTTTCAGCAGCTGTTAATATTGATGAGCCTCAATCAACACTCATTCAACAAGACATTCAGGATCATCAGCAGATCATCTCACTTTATTCTGAGTGTTTGCTGCTAGAAACACATTATTTGAGTCTGGATAGATGCTAAAAGCCTATTAAACTCTACTGCTCTACTGAAAGACAATACTGTTATTTCTCAAAATATGACATGCATAAAACATCAATAATACGAAAAATGCACTGAAAATAGCCATTTCCCTGTTGAAAAAACCAGCATATGCCGGTTAGGTATGTTTTGACGCAGGGATGCTGGTTTAAGCTGGTTTAAACTGGTCCTTTGCTGGTTTATGCTGGTCCTTTTGCTAGTTTATGCTGGTTCTTTGCTGGTTTAAACTGGTCCTTTGCTGGTTTAAGCGGGTCATTTGCTGGTCATTTTGCTGGTTTAAACTGGCCCTTTGTTGGTTTAAGCTGGCCCTTTTGCTGGTTTAAACTGGTCCTTTGCTGGTTTAAGCTGGTCCTTTGCTGGTTTATGCTGGTCCTTTTGCTGGTTTATGCTGGTCCTTTTGCTGGTTTATGCTGGTCCTTTTGCTGGTTTATGCTGGTCCT
>NW_015646544.1:15505-20277 GCF_001515625.1 Sinocyclocheilus rhinocerous | reverse complement strand
TGGTCCTGTGCTGGTCCTTTTGCTGGTTTATGCTGGTCCTTTGCTGGTTTATGCTGGTCCTTTTGCTGGTTTATGCTGGTCCTTTTGCTGGTTTAAGCTGGTCCTTTGCTGGTTTATGTTGGCCCTTTTGCTGGTTTAAGCTGGTCGTTTTTGCTGGTTTATGCTGGTCCTTTGCCAGAGGTGAAGAGCTAGAAAAAAGTCCGCACACTCAAACATCAAAGCATCACTTGTGATGCTTTGATGTTTGAGTGTGCGGACTTTTTTCTAGCTCTTCACGTTTGGGAAACCTTTTTTGGTCTACGCACCTCAGTTGGATTTTTTTGAAGGCGCGGTGAGTCTCTGGCTGCTTCTCTGGTCTTTTGCCAGCACATGACCATCAAAAACCAGCAAAGGACCAGCTTAAACCAGCATCCCAGCGTCAAAACATACCTAACCAGCATATGCTGTTTTTTTTCAACAGGGTTGTTACATTTATAAAGCGCTTTTCTGGGTACTTTAGATGGAAGGGGGGAATCTCCTCAACCACCACCAATGTATAATAATGACACTCATCTTAATCAACCACTACAAATAAATAACTACAGCAGCATGTCCACATGAATCTACACATAGCCTGATTTTATGATAACCACATTCATTTCAGTAATGAAATTAGATAAAAATAGGACAATAATCATAATTCCTTTTAAAATAAAGAACACTGCAAAGCAATATATACAGGTAATGTTTTCATTGTCAGACTTACCCATATTTATCTATATTAACAGATTTAAAATCTCAAGTGGCTCATTGTAAAGTATTTAGCTGTATCTGTTCCATTTTTAACAAAGATGTCAAAAGAGTAGCAATAAACCCACAGCAAGATCGATCCCATCAATTCCCTCACAGATCTCAAACTTTGACTTTTGACTTGCCATTCAGTAACAGTTATCACTGCAAACATTGAAACAATCACAAAAGCACTCAAGATCGGTCAGGTCTGAATGAGTTCAACACTATTTTCCTCACATGCTCGCCACTGCTGCATTAAATGTTCATTTCAGTAGAAAGACGCCAGAAAACTAAGATGCACGCGCTGAACCCAATGAAATAGCCAATAGAGAAATACGCCTGCAAAAATGTTGCTTAAGCAAACTGTATAAAGTGTGTTTGATGGTTGTGTAAATATGCGAAATACCATGAACTGCTGGCCTCACCTCTGAAGACTCGACGCGGACTGAATCAACGAGGTTAATTCCTCCAGTTTGTGTGAATATTCATTAGTTCCTCCATTGTGGGCCTGTCCTTGAGAACTATGGAGTAACCTTTGTGCCAATTAAAATGAATGTAATTTTTCGGGTGAGTGAGGGAATGGCAGCATAGTCCATCGTCTCCTCCAACGATTTTACTAATAGTCCCACTAAATTTTGAGAATAAAATAAAAACTTTAATTAAAGCAGTCTATAACAATGGAAACGAGAGAAGAGCAGGAAATTGAAGGTAAACAGCAAGGAGGCGCCGGCGCAGCACATGCGTTAGCACAAAAATACGATGCTAATCGCCAACGGTCTCACCCGGATAATGCGCAGATCAATCTGGAACGAATCTTGGAGGAGATTCAAAACTTTTGCAAAGAGAACAACAAGTTTTCGTCAACTGGACGAAATTAAGATCGAATTAAACGAGACAAATCAAAGGATCGGTCACGCAGAAGATCGCATTGAAGAAATTGAAACCCGAGTGCAAAATGTGAAAGTGATAAAAATACAGTCGCCAAGAAGATCAAGAAGGCAGGTCAAGAAGAGACGCAGAGAAGAATTCCATGACTGACTACGTTGAACAACTGCTGCGAGACACTTTGGATTTTCCTCCGCATACAGAACTGTACCAAAACCTGGAAAGAATGCGAGACCCAGATCGATCGTAGTGAAATTCCTCAGGTACAGAATGAAAGAAGAAGTGATCCGGAAGGCTTGGGCGAAAAAAGATGTCTTTGTGGGCCAACAAAAAATGTACTTCGATCATGATTATCCTCCTGCGGTTCGTCAGAAAAGGAAGGAATACTCAAGAGGTGAAAAAAGCGCTGAAAGACAAGAAAATCCAATTCCAGACTCCATATCCAGCAAGACTATGCGTGTTCTACGAGGATGGGACCCACAGTTGAAGAGGCCTATCTGGATATGGTGAAAAGAGGATTCCACGTGGAGAAAACACAGCTGAGGGAATCACGAATGGAACAACTCGAACACACGTCTTGGGAGACTGCGGCACAACAAAAGACCCTGAGATCGACAGACATCAGAGAACGTCTACAGGCTTGTAGAAGATAACTGGAGTCTACCTATGCCATCTACAACCAAAGAATACTGGAGGTTATTCATTTGTTTGGACTGTAAGCCGTTAGATATGTGTTGATTTTACTTCTCTCTTCGTATTGTTCTATGACAGCATAATACGTCGGACACGTGAGTTATGTTTTCATCTATCTCATGTAAAGACGGTGAACTGGGGGGCCCTGAGCACCACGGTGGAAGAGAAGGCTAGATGTCACCACTAGCTTATTCCAGGGTCGTTTGTTTGAGACCCCTATCTTGGAATCTCAATAGACCAATTATAGGTTTGTAAACATTTAGGATGCGCGCGCATCATGGTTGCAGAAAACCCGGGAGAGATAGCCTTTACGGTTAGAGAATTTCACGGATAGGGTACAAAATAGTTAGGTTTAAAAAGATTATAAATTATATTGATTAGATGCCATTTTCAAAATGTTCTCCGCATATTACAAGAGCTTGTCACCCAGCGATAAGCACTGTTATTCAACGAAATTGACGTTAGAGAGTGCGATAGTCTTACAGATCCGAAACAGGGATGAAGGTTTTTGTGGGCGGAGCCTATCTGGAGGCAGAAAACGACGGTTTTCAAGCTGCAGTCTATGGAGCCATGGAATAAAAGAATAAAAAAAAGGTAAATTTGATTTTATATTTCAAAATTCTGACTTTATTCTCGCAATTCCGAGATTATATCTCACAATTCTAATAAGGAAAAACAACTGGTCATTCTCTTTTTTTCCCTCAGAATTGACAAACTCACTATTTTTGAGTTAAGTCGAGTTATAACGTCCGAATGAGGAGATATAAACTTGCATTTGCGAGAAAAAAAGTCAGGTTTGTGAGATAAAATAAATAAATGTTAATAGTAAGGTTTAAGTAATATTTCTAATAGTAAGGTTTAAATACTATTTCATGCTGTAACTGTAGGGCTAATACAATACGTCCCCTATGAACAGCATATGTGAATATTATGTAGACCTATTGTTTAAATCGAATTTATGCTTTAAAAGTAGAGTAATCATAACAGTTTTCATCCATAGTATGTCCATTTAAACGTCTGCGTTTAGCTTCAAATGGCGTCTTTGATGTCCGTTTAAACGTCTGCGTTTAGCTTCAAATGGGGTCTTTGACGACAGTATTCTATAAAAATTATTTGCATTCCGATCTTGACATCAAAAGGCACAAAAATATTTTTTTCTTTTATTCCATGGATTTTACCCATTTATCTCCACTTGTTCCCAGTGTTTTTCTACAACCACTATGCGCGCGCAGCTGCAAGTGACGTAACTGTGACGTCTACTCTGAATTGGTCTATATGTTCTTATTTATTGGTTTGAATATTGTTCTCCAGGGACTGTGTCTTTCCTACCCTTTAGATTTTGATGTTGAATTGAACAGACGTAACAAATAACGAAGTAAAAGTCATTTCCTTCAATGTGAATGGTCTACTTAACCCTATTAAAAGGAAAAAAAAAACTCAAGTAAAATGAAAAGAGAAAATGCTCATATAGTATATTTTCAAGAGACACATCTAAATAACACTGAGCATGAAAAACTGAAAAGAATGGGATTTACTCAGATCTATTACTCATCATACCATACAGGGTTATTATTCTGATCTCCCATATGGTTATTTTTGAAAATAAATATGAATATGTTGATAAAGAAGGCCGGTTTACATATGTTACATTATCTAATATTTATGCCCCACCTGGTAGTAATATTAATTTTTTTCAAAAGATATTTCAGATTATGGCCTCTGAAACACAGGGCATATTGATTTGTGGAGGGGATTTAAATATACACCTACAGCCGGAATTAGACTCTACAAACAAGAAAACAACAACTTCTAAAACCATCCATTGGAAAATTAATGCATTGATGAATGATATTGGCATAATTGATATATGGAGGGACCTATACCCAGATACTAAGGATTATACACATTTATATAGACCTCTATCTGTATTAAATGTTGATTATAGATTGTTTACATCAATTACGGCCAGAAGAATGGAAGAACTCATGCCCAACCTAATAAATCAAGACCAGTCAGGCTTTATCTGTCAGCGTCAAACACAAGATAATATTAGATGCACGTTGCATGTTATGAATCATATCAGGAGAAATAAATTCAAAACAATGATTTTAAGTTTAGATGCTGAAAAAGCCTTCGACTCCGTTAGCTGGACATATCTCTATAAGGTTTTGCACAGATTTGGTTTTCATGAAACTATAATCAGAAGTATACAGGCACTTTATGATAGACCAACTGTAAATCTGGGAAAAACAAAAAAACTAAAAGATCATTTGAATCCATTGGTAGACCTACTTAAGAAGGCACACACATCAGGTATTAGATATAAGATAGTTTCCCAGATATACAAGAGTTTGGAAAATATGAAAACACACTCTACAACTTATATCAAAGTGAAATGGAGGACAGAATGTGGAATAATCTTT
>NW_015646544.1:5342-8648 GCF_001515625.1 Sinocyclocheilus rhinocerous | reverse complement strand
AAAAAATACAAACTTATATATATTTTAACCACAAATGCTCATCTTGCACTAGCTCCGCGATGCACTTCTATAAACTCACGCATGACGTAATCCCGTTGGAAAGGTCGCGCACGGTTAGATCTTCGTCTGTGTACTCCGGTTGAAACTGCAGTTTGGACCTTCAGCCCACTGGTCCCCATTGAAGTCCATTATATGGAGAACAATCCTGGAATGTTTTCCTCAAAAACCTTCATTTCTTCGCGACTGAAGACAGAAAGACTAGAGTAAATTATCAGGAAATTTTAATTCTGGAAGTGAACTACTCCTTTAATTTTGGTGCATCACTGAGTTGATATTTTGCATTAATATTCAAAACTTTAGATGCTTTTTGTTGCAGCCATTTCAAATGTTCATGTTCAACATGATATCAGAGCTGGTTTCTTCCAGTGTTAAGGCCCTTGGAAAAAGCCGTACCCAAGGTGCAGTCTTGAGTTTCACACCCTGTTAAACACACTTTATAGAGTCTCTACAGTTTGTCAGGACTCAATCATAGACTGTTTCTGTCCAGCCATGCTTTCAGTAGTGGGACGTTCCTGTCCATCCAGAGGATGTTCTGCTGGATTTTCTGCAGGGCCTGTTGAACGCTGCGGAGCCCAGAGCCCTGATCCTGTGCTAGTGACCCGAAGAAAGACTGAACCTACAACACAAACAAGTGCTCTTAGAGTTCTACTGACACCAATCAGCGCAAATGCAAACGCTTTTGTTTACATATGCCATTAACCTTTCACCCATGATTTATGTCAGCTCATGTGACCTCAACATGTTCACAACATGAAAAATAACCACTGTAATATAGAATAAAACTGTGTGCACATAATATTTCTCAAAATATATAAATATGTCTCAAATTCAATCATCAAATACTTGGTGGGGAATAACAGTATTGTTAACATTAGTAAATGCATTAGCTAACATGATCTAAAAAATTAACGATATATTTTTTAAAGCACTTATTAATCTTTGTCAATGTTAGTAAAAAATATAATTGTTCATTGTTTGTTCATGTTAGTATGGAATCTTGCTTATGCCATGGAATAAAAAAAAGGTAATTGCAACTTTTTTTCTCAGAATTGAGAGATATAAACTCGCAATTGCGAGTTAAAGTGCAATTTTGAGGGGGGAAAAAAGACTGATATAGTTTATATCTCTCAATTATGACTTTTTAACTCGCAATTGCGAGTTTGTATCGCTATTCTGAAAAAAAAAGTCAGAATTGTGAGATAAAAAGTCGCAATTACCTCTTTTATTTTTTATTCAGTGGCGGAAACGGGCTTCCACATAAAGCAGAGGTAAAATGCTGAAAAAAAGAAAGAATATAATGAATATTAAAAAACAAATACTACTACTAGTTTTAGGTAGAGTAGGCTATCACTTACATTCGGATGTCAAAGCCTTCTTAAAGTTACTGTAATAAATAAATATATAATTTTGCAAAAGAAAATAACAGACGCATGGAAATATATTGTGAAAAAATGCATTGCAAGTTATTTCATGGGCTTCTTCGGTTCAGCTGTATTTCCTGCGTCTCTGTCAGCAGCTCCCTTCAGAAATATATATATATATAACATTTGTGATTAGGTCCTAATAAGAGACACAGTATGAATTTAGTGATTATTTCAAATTGGAATCAGAATCAGACTGATGAAACGTTCCTGATGATACTTTATCTAACTTTTTGAATATGTTAATGACAGCCCATTGGGTGGCTTTTAATTTGGCTAGTTTAATTTTAACTTGTATAAAGAATTTTAAAAATTGTATTAATTTATGAGCCGTTTCCCTGACAAAATTCAGAATAGTCAGAAGTGTTTGTGCTTCATTAAAGACTAAGGCCTGTCATTTGTATTGACGACCTCTAGGTCACAGTATTACACCACCATCTATCACCAGATTGCTGATTGATGAAACTATGGGGAAGTTTTGGATGTGATGTGATCAAAACTTCCCCATAGTTCCCCCCAAAAGTTCCCCAAGACTACAAGCTTCAAAGCTGTACATTTACAACAATCATGTTAAACCGGTTTTGAAACTCCAGACATGCATGACTTTCATGAACACAGACAAACATGCACTGGATTTTTAAGTTTGTGTTACTTCCTCATAAGAAATAAGTTACAATCATGTGAATGTCTTTCAACATTTCAGTAAGCAAAGTTACTGAACAAATTGGGAACGAACTGCTCTGGTCTGCTCTGAACATTTTTGTCTGGCACATTTCCGTAGTATGGACAGTTTTATGATCTTGTCACAGTATAATGCAGACTTTGCAAAGAGACCGTTATTGAAGGACTAAGAGTTCAAATGATATGGGATACAACAGCAAACTCACAGTCATTCTGATCACCAGATCACATTCATTTAAGCATTTATTAAAGGCATCTGGAAATAAGCTCCAATATTAGAACAGCTAAGGAGCATTGTCAGGCATGATGTGGAGTGGGTTCACTTCAAGATTTCAAAAAGTAAACAAAAACAAAAAAATGTGTTTTCTCCCTCATGTGCCCATATTTGGTCATTCCTGTTCCTGTCCTCGTTGTTTCATTATTAGTTGATCTCCCGCACCTGTCTGTACCTCGTTATGTTGTGTATTTAAAGTCTTATCTGCCCTGAGTTCAATTCCCCTGTCACCACAAAAAGAGTCTACACATGATCACATAGCAAAAAATAAATAAATAACACCATGCACATACTAACAATCCTTGTTTATTGAAAAACTGGACATGTTTACTAATATATCATACTCCAAAACATAGCAGACACACACACACTGCAACATTCCTATAAGCAAACAATTTCCACTATCTTGATTTACACTGTAACATTTCAGTACCATTTTATTTTGCATATTTTATATCATTTGACTTAATTAGCAAAACATATGGGTTTATTTTTATCTTTCCTTTGTAAAACAAATGTTACAGTAATTCACATTATAGACAACAAAATCTTTGTAAAGCTACCAATTTGTTTAAATACAACGTTCGGATTTATGATGTTCACCTCTGTTAAGAGTTGTTACAGTACTAATGCTGTTACTACATTAGTACAATTGTTACTCTATATAACAATGTTCACATTTCTGAGGTTAAACTTTTTTAACCTGTTATTATGCTATATTATATAAAAATGTATGCTTCACACTGCAAATTGAACCAATTTTGGTACAACATATCTGATACATTTTACATTACTACTCGTGTACTTTATCTGTTCTACTACATTTGTTTTATCCCCTTTGAAAAAAAAAATTTATTTTTGAAAAAAAAC
>NW_015646544.1:3717-4662 GCF_001515625.1 Sinocyclocheilus rhinocerous | reverse complement strand
TCTCGCAATTCTGACTTTTTTTCTCGCAATTCTGACTTTTTTCTCTCGCAATTCTGACTTTTTTCTCTCGCAATTCTGACTTTTTTCTCTCGCAATTCTGACTTTTTTCTCTCGCAATTCTGACTTTTTTCTCTCGCAATTCTGACTTTTTTTCTCACAATTCTGACTTTTTTTCTTGCAATTCTGACTTTTTTTTACCTAAATATGTGATAACATTAAGGGACCATTTGAATGGTTTAATAAAATTAGGCTCTGATATATTAGGTGAGCCTAATGGTTTATCTCTGACTTATGAAAATTAACTTTGCATCTAGAAATAACTCCAGATTGTTTGATCAAGTCAGTTAATTCAGGTAATGATATTTGCGGATTAGTTATGGTTAGCAAAATGTCATCCGCATAAAGCAGTATGTTTTGTTGTCTGTTACCAATACTAACACCTTAGATTTTTGGATTATTTTGAATGTAAATTGCCAGGGGTTCTATTGCTATGGTAAATAATAGAGGGTCCCTCTATGAAGCACAAATGAGTCAGAGAGAACGCCGTTAGTTAACGGCAGACTAATGCGGAGTTCACAGGATTTTCAAAGTCTTCGGATCATCATTGTTTTCACACTGCGTGACTATCTGGGGTAGCATTCAGTTGCTGCATAGCGATTCTCTCAGATCGTGTCTTTGATAATTCACACTGCATGATTGTCACAAATCCAATAATCCGATGGTAAACTAAGTTTCCTTAAAACATAACGTGCGTTGCAACTCTTTGATCTAGATTAGTCCCACAATGAGCGGAATGTTTTGATGAAGTTATCCCTTAGTCCAATGATGAGTAATTCACAATACAGTAGAAAAACGGAGAGACAGAAACAAAAAGAGTTCTTCAACAAAACAAAGCAACATAATTGGCATATAACAACATCCCATAATTTCATCGCTACTTAAGCA
>NW_015646544.1:0-1826 GCF_001515625.1 Sinocyclocheilus rhinocerous | reverse complement strand
CACACACACACACACACACACACACACACACAATAGCAGCCATTATAATCCTATACTCCAACATTATAAAAACAATACCATTTAAATAATAAAGAACCACGCAACACAACCCTCAGTTATCTGAAATAACAACTATTGCAGTTTTTCTTCTCCTTTCCCTTTTAAACATCCTGCCGTAATTGCTCATTAATTAATTTTAACAGACAATGGGACAAATGAGTATTTGTATTGATTATGCCTACACAATGGAACCCTGATAGAATTCATCAGCGCATGCTCAGGGAACAACACCTGTGACGAGTCCAGTAAAATAGGAAGATGTGCACTTCTATTACTTATTAATGGGAGAAAGTGCAACACCCAATATGGCGAATAAGACCCGCCTTCTAAATGAAAGAGCCAATCGTTCATTAGTAACGTCATCGTGTCACTGATGACCTCTTCCTTTTCTTAACGTTAATCTGCCAATAGTGGTCGTCACACCAGCCCACAAACCCTACAGCAGCTTTGTAGTCGTTAATCTCTTGTAAGCAGGTGTAATAATACAGTGTCATCTGAAACTTTCATAATGAATTGGTTTGACTGCTGACTGACGCAGTCATTAGTATAAAGAGTAAACAGAAATGGTGAACTCGCACACCCTTGTGGGACACCTGTGCTACTTACTGCAACATCAGACCGAACTGAATTAAAATAATAATAATAATACCAATTAATAATGAAAGAACTGACTCCTAAGTTAACTAATTTCTCCAATAGTTTGTGAGGTTGAAATAAGTTAAATGAAGAACTAAAGTTGATTTAAAAAAATAAAAAAAAAACGAGCATAAGCAGCCGGACTCTCAAGATGCGTTAATGTAGAAATTGCATCGTTAGTACCACGATTACTTTTGTATGCAAATTGGTACTGATCTAAGGATGGCTAAAACTTCCTTAAACAGCTCTGCTATTATAATCTTCTCAAATGATTTCATAACATTTGATGTTGAGGCCACTGGCCTACAGTCATTATTGTCCTGAGGACACTTTTTTTTTTGCAATTGGGATTATGATTATTGGGAGTATGTTTTTTCCAGAGCTCTGGTACTATGTGCATATCAACTAAGAGCTGGAAAAGGCCATACCAGGCAGATGTGTGCTCCTCAGCAAATGTCTTTAAAAGAAAACATGACATACCATCTGGTCTCGATGCATTGTCAGATAATAAAGTTTTAGAAACCCTTGTAACATCCCCTTGATATATTAATATTCTGTCATCATCAACATCATAATGTACTTTACCTAAAATTTAATCACAATCCAATCAAATTTCATATACAAGTTATTCAGTTCATTTGCCCTATCAGTTTCGTTACCGGTGAACAATGGCTTCCTTATCGGGGTCATGTTGGTCACTCCCTGAATTAAATTCCACAGTTCTTTTGTATCAGATTTTCACAAATGTTGTTCAGCCTGTTCCTTATATTGTATCTGTGCTGTCCTCAGTTGCTGATTAAGATCCTTTTGTGCTGGCCTGAGCCCCCCAGTGTTCCCCAAACTGTAGGCCATTTTCTTCCTCTTGATGCAATCTTTAATTCCCCATTACATATGGTTCGTTATTCAGATACCTCTTAATGACTCTCTGAGGAATAACTGAATCCGCACAGAAGGAAATACAGTGCCGTGAAAAGGTTTTTGCCCCCTTCCTGTTTTTTTTAATTTATTTAATTTTGCATATTTGTCACACTTAGTCCCAAAGTCTTAGAAATGGCAAATAATACGACCCTAGTGTAACATACAGTAGTTCAAGATCAAGATTGCACATGCTTTCTTTTATCGCCAAGTTA
>NW_015646543.1:0-1663 GCF_001515625.1 Sinocyclocheilus rhinocerous | reverse complement strand
ATTGAAAATGGGGGAAAATCTCATTATGAAATAAATGTTTTTTTTCTCAAATACACGTTGGACAATTATTGGCACCCCTAGACATTTTTATGAGTAAAATATCTGTGAAGTATATTCCCATTCATATTTACAATTTTGAGCATACCAGGGTGATTTTGAACATGAAATTATCCAGCCATGGCATCCTGTTTCACAGGAATATAAATAGGAGGGAAAACAAAGGCCAAATTCCCTTAATCATCCATCACAATGAGAAAAACCAAAGAATATATTTCTGATGTGCAGCAAAAGATAATCGAGCTTCACAAATTAGTGAAGTGGTGCCTGGAAGAGGACGTGTGTCTATATCGTCCTAATGCACGGTGAGGAGGAGAGTTTGAGTGGCTAACGACTCTCCAAGGACCACAGCTGGAGAATTGCAGAAAATAGTTGAGTCTCAGGGTAAGAAAACCTTAAAAAAAAATTATTATTTTTTTTAAATCAAACAGCACCTACACCACATGTTGTTAGGGAGGGTTTCAAGAAAAAAAAATCAAGAAAATAAAATGCTCTCATCCAAAAACAATACCCAGCATATTTTGTTGTCAGATACGACTGGAACTTCAAATGGGACTGGCTTCTATGTGTCATAAATTGTGTCCATAGACTTCCATCCGACTGCCACAAGAGGTCGCCTCTTCAGCATATTGACTCTCACACCACACAGACTGATACATGTCACTCAGGACTACATTTCCCATCATCAATTGCACTGATTGCACACAGCTGTAACCAATCACACGCTCACCTGAAAGCTATTACACGCATTATATAACACCCACACCAACAGTATTTTTCTGCATTTATCACTCTCCTAGTGTTAGCTGCTTTACCGAGCCATTCCGTGTTTCTGTTTAGTCTCCAGTATTGTATTGTTTAGCGTTTATCACTGTGATAGCTGATAGCTACTTTACGGAGCCTGCTCTAGTTTTCATAGTCTTGTCATAGTCTTGCCTTGCCTATTTTCCTGGTTCCTGATTCTTGCCACGTATCTTGGATTAACCCTTTGCTTGCTGTTTCGGACTGTGTTTGCTCCTCGCCTGGATTTATGCTCACGTTTACATACCTGTTTGCTGTTGTTCGACCCTGCCTGTGTTTTTGACTGTTTATTAATAAAAGCTTGCACATGTATCCGCACGCCTCTCGTCTCGTCGCCTCCATTACACTATGGTCAGATATAACTAAAAAATTAGCTTTTTATCAACAAACACTCAAGATGGGTTTGGTGCACACATGGATAAAAAGTACCCCATGTGTACAATGAAATATACTGCTGTATTTTTAAAAGGGATGCACCGATACCACTTTTTCCAGTACTCGCCCGATACCGATACTTTTATTTTCGGTACTTGCCGATACCAAGTACCGATACCGATATTTTTATTGCATTTGTAAATATTGGGTACAGAAACCAAAAGAGTATGTATAATGTTAGTTGGTTAACTTCATTTATCAAATAGATACAGTCAAACCAAAATTTATTCAGACACCTTCAACATTTCTCACATTATCACAGTTTATTCGCTATAGTTTAGAAAATGGTAATAAAATATGACAAGAACTCTCCAGAGTTATGACAAGAGTTAAACTGTCAGAACAAATTCATCTTGATAATGTTAGATAA
>NW_015646542.1:0-1363 GCF_001515625.1 Sinocyclocheilus rhinocerous | reverse complement strand
AATGGAGAGGTACCTATTGTGGATAATGTAGTTTCCTCTGTTGTAACACTGTCAATTGTAGATGATTCTAATGTCAACATGCTCGAAGGGGTCAAAATTGTTGTAGATGTTGATTGAGCTGTCCTTGTAGGATCTGCTTCTGTTGTAGAACTAAACTGGTTCAAAGTTGTTGTAGATGTTGATTGAGCCGTCCTTGTAGGTTCTGCTTCTGTGGTAGAACTAAACTGAGTGGCTTGTGTCTGCTGGCTTGTGTTTTGCTCTGCAGTGGATGTAGGTATTTCTGTTGTTGATGAAGTGAATTCTGATGTACTTTGTCCTTCTGTTGTAGTAGATGGTGAAGACGGAGAGGTACCTGTTGTGGATAATGTCATTTCCTGCGTTGAACCACTTTCAAATGTAGATGATTCTATTGTGGACGTGCTCATAGCGGTCATAACTGTTGTAAATGCTGATTGAGCTGTTGGAGGTTCTGTTTCTGTGGTAGAACTAAACTGAGTGGTTTGTGTTTGCAGGCTTGTTGTTTGCTCTACGCTGGATGTAGGTATTTCTGCTGTTGATGAAATCAGTTCTGATGTACTTTGTCCTTCTGTTGTAGTAGACGGTAAGGATGAAGAGGTACCTATTGTGGATAATGTAGTTTCCGGTGTTGAAGCACTTTCAAGTGTAGATGATTCTAATGTTGTCATGCTCGTAGGGGACATAGCTGTTGCAAATGTTGATTGAGCTGTCAATGTAGATTCTGATTCTGTGGTAGAAGGAAACTGAGTGGTTTGTGTTAGATGACTTGTTCGTTCTACATTAGATGACAATATTTCTATTGTAGATGAAGTGAATTCTGATGTACTTTGTTCTGTTGTAGCAGACGGTGAAGATGTAGAGGTACCTGTGGTGAATAATGTAGTCATAACTGTTGTAAATGTTGATTGAGCTGTCATTGTAGGTTCTGTTTTTGTGGTAGAACTAAACTGAGTTGTTTGTGCCTGCTGGCTTGTTGTTTGCTCTACACTGGAAGTAGGTATTTCTGTTCTTGATGAAGTGATTTCTGATGTACTTTGTTGTGTCATAGTAGATGGTGAAAATGGAGAGGTACCTATTGTGGATAATGTAGTTTCCTCTGTTGATTCTAATGTTGACATGCTCGTAGAGGTCATAACTGTTGTAAATGTTGACTGAGCTGTTGTAGGTTCAGTTTCTGTGGTAGAACTAAACTGAGTGGTTTGTGCCTGCTGTCTTGTTGTTTGCTTTACACTGGAAGTGGGTATTTCTGCTGTTGATGAAGTGAATTCTGATGTACTTTGTCCTTCTGTCGTAGTAGATAGTGAAAACGGAAAGGTACCTATTGTGGATAATGTCGTTTCCACTG
>NW_015646541.1:4900-5632 GCF_001515625.1 Sinocyclocheilus rhinocerous | reverse complement strand
TATATATTATCATCGTGAAAAGGTTACATGGCCTCGTCCCTTGAGGGAGTTGTGATTGAGACTCAGCCTCAGTCATGTTGCCAGATACACGTATTATAAGCGTCTATGGATTTTTTTTTAACTTAATTTAGTGATTAAACGTCTATGGATTTTTTTTTAACTTAATTTAGGAAGTGAATAAAGTGGGAGATTGCAAGTTAGGGACAGCGATATCTTTATATTATTTCCATAACTCAAGATTTGGACTCATTGCGGTTTATTTATTTTTAGATTGTTTTGTTTGTTTTTCAATATCTGGCAACGCCGGCATTTAAACTGACAGTAATCAAAAACGACCAGGTTAAAAATAACGTGGGCAGGTTGCAATTTGGTAACACAAACGTAATGATCATCATGATATATTATCTGTAAGACAGATGTACTGAATACGGACACAAAGAGAAAAGAATAGTCGCGCAAGCAGAGAAAATACTGTACCAGACAGACAGCATAGGCACGGGAAGTGGGTGTGCTGGGTGCTGCAGCAGCACGCCCTGTTTTTTCTGTGGGCAACTTTAACTGTTGGGAATAAAAAAAAAAATTGGAGTGTCTATTTACATTAAGTGCAAATAGCCCGCCTTGTTGGCAGAGGCTTACATTAATTCCACAGAGACACACACAATCACACAGAGACAGACAGACACACACACTCTCACACACACACACACACACTCAGACAGACACACACACACA
>NW_015646541.1:0-552 GCF_001515625.1 Sinocyclocheilus rhinocerous | reverse complement strand
ATTATTATTATTATTATTATTTCTGCAGTTTAGCGCCATCTGCTGTCAGAGAGTGAAAGTGCGCTTTCATCCAGAGCGTCTCTCGCATGTTCCGCCATGTGCTTCACGTCCGCTTTACATCAGAGTGCTCACGGGTCTTTCATCCAGCATACAGTGGTGTTGTGCATTTTGACCAGTTGATGGGAAAAGTATTCTTAAAATGCATTCAAAATTCGAATAATTTGTAATATATAATTATTCACAGTATTTAGAAGTGCCCACGATAACAATATCGTGCATATTCATTACCGTGATATATCGCATTACCGAATACCGGCACAAGTCTAGGCCAGAATCAGCTGCAATGTGCACCATACCTTTATTTTGTGGTTTAGTCAAATATCTAACTGCATGAGACTATTTATTCACAATCTATATAGAAAAGGTAAGAAGGTAAAAAAAAATTGCATGAAAAATTGCATAATTTATATATTTTTATTTTATGCAAATAATTAAGGGATATGGTGGCAAGGCTTAAAGGGGTCATATGATGCGATTTCAATTTTTCCTTTC
>NW_015646540.1:0-6747 GCF_001515625.1 Sinocyclocheilus rhinocerous | reverse complement strand
TTGAGGTGACAAAATGCAAAACATCAAGAAGCATGGATTATATATCTTATTTATAAAAATAAATTTTCTAATTTCTTTGCTTGGCTATTTAACATTTACTAGTTTCTTATGTTGAACATTGTATTGAATTGTTTAGCCTTAGTGTAAATGTGAAGTTTGTTTTCTATTTCAGAAAAAGCAGCCTGGGAGTAACACTGGAGATAGAAGGGAGTCACAAACTGCTGACAATACTCAGGTAAGCTCATGATATTTAAATAATAATGATTCAGGTCTAAAAAGTTATTTTAGGTAATTGCTCATGTATCTAAAAAACAGCCAATGAAGACATGCAGGTCATGTAAATGAGCGAGCGCAAGTGAACCAGTATATATTTTTTAAAAATAAAAATACTCACCCATGGAACACAAAAAGGTTAAGTAGAACTTCTGAAGCCTGTGTGAGAATCAGACCAAAATATAAGTAATTATTCCTATATTAATTTCAAATGATAAAAAAAAAATGTTTTCCCTCTGCATTTGGTTTTGCATGTATATTCAAAGAGTTTCAGTAAGTAACACATTTCAGTCAGTTCCTCACACAAAGCTAATGTATGGCTTTAGAATACTTGCAATATAGTAAGTATGACCTACCTTTTTCTCACTCTGATATTCCTGATTTTATTTTCATTTGGGCATCAGAACAATCTCGAGTGAAATGGTGCATGCTACAGAAACTGAGAATCTTTGAGTGTACTTTTGTTTAATTATGTGTGGCAGTATTATAAAATTCAGTGCTAATTTGGTAAATGTCCTCAATTGTATTAGATTCAAATGTATTTAATTAATTAATTTTATTTAATTAATTAATTAAATTAATACATATGCTATTTTATTGTTGCTTCTGCTATTGTTCTAGGAAAAAAATCATACAAGCAAGAAAAAAGGAAAGGGGTTTGGAACTAATGGCCGTGATCCACTAAAGGTTTGTTGCATACTGACATATCACTGAATAAATTGTTTATGGGTGCTCATGAAAAAGTGTGTGTGTGTGGAATTTCTCTATTTCTCTACAAAATAAAATGTTTTAGGAAGTCTTGTTAGCTGCTTTAAAAATCCATATCGCTCTTTTTGCTCCTCATTCATTATGATTTACAATATGATGGTAAAATCATTTACACTGGTGATCTCATATTAGCAATTTGACAACATTTCATATTCATTTACTCAGGAAAGAACAAACCGTTTCTGTAAGGAGAAAGTAGAAGAAGGATAATCAAAAAGTCATCTGCAGCAGGTATGAGACTTTTAATAATGTTTTAATAAATAAATAAATGCAAGGTGAGACTCATCTCATGTAAGTGAATAAATGTACCTCATAAGGTGTTTTGGTAACCAGGGTTATACCTGTTATCTAAATCCATAAAAAAACACTATTTTCATAACTTGAAATAAACTAAACATTAACTGAAATAAAATGAAATATAAAAAAACGTATTTTAGTTCACATTTCTCATCTTTATTTAGTTTACGTTGAAGTACTAAAATAACTTTAAACTAAAACTAAATGAAACTAAAGACTAAAACCTAAAAAACTATATAGAATTTTTTTTTTTATTACAAAAACAACAATTACTAAAACTTTAAAATGAAAATATATTAAAAACACTATATAAATAAAATCTATTTCAAAATATTAACAAAAACTATAATAGCATATCATTGATACTAAAATAACACTGCTTGATACTTAACAGCTGCAATGCATTATATATTATTATTATTATTATTATCATATTTTAGGATGGGTTATTGATTATGAAAAATAAAGATTTACCAGTAATTAGTGATTATAAGTTTCTAAAAATCTCAAGACTGATCTTTTAATCTAAAACAGTTTCACTGAAAATGACCAGTAGTGCACCTCTTGTCCTGCAGTCTGCTCCACTTCATGAATAAAATAAAATGGAAATTAAATCAAATGAATTAAAATAACTGAATCGAGAGCTTGTGGAAACAAATTAAATCTGGAAAATTATTGTTATTATTTGTATAAATTATAATATTACTTGATAATCATTTTACTGAAGTCCTTTATTCAGGTGTTTAAATGAATGCTTTTGTGTATTACTGTTCTTCTGAATTCAACAGCGTGCTGAAGGGCAAAGCCACACTTTTAATTTCCGCTACAAATATGAGAAACATGCAGTGGCGTGTGATACATCCAAGACTGTGCTCGATGCTCTTAATACAAACAAGATTTTCAGAAAGATTAAAAAAGACAACAAGGAGAAAGAAATAGTGATCCAGAGATCCAAAGGAGCAGTTCCTAGAGCGGCTGTCAAGACCGATTTCCCCTGCTGTCTTATTGAAAGACATGAGCTCTTAGATGTATCCTTCATTAAAAATCATGGAAATGTTGCTACAACGAAAAAAACAACTGGAAGGCTTTCAATCTCCAATGAATCAAAAAGCTTAGTGATCTTTTACATTAAAACAAAAGGAGGGAAGAAAGTGAAACGCTTAATGAAAAACAATGAGCTAAAGAAGAAGGTTGAAGATGTTTGTGTGTACGCGTTCAAAGAAGACAAACTGAATGCTGCTCTTCGGCGTGACGGACGATTCATCAATGCCATATTCAAGAAACAGTGTGCACTCTATAACTTGGAGAGCGAGACAAAATATGAAATGTCAAAGACCGTAGAGCATCTGGATGGAAAGCATTTTGAGATCATTGTTATCAGTGACAACAACCAGCCAGATAGCCTTGATTTTCAAGATGGTGTCTTGAGTGATGACAGCACTGAAATGAATGAAGCTTCAGCCGCTGATTTGAAAGAAAACGTTGATACTAATGAACATCCCATCAACACTGAACAAGAAGAAACACAGAAGAGAAACACAATGAAATCCACAAATCCTGCAACTAATTCTCCTAAAATAATTCCACACTCCAAAGAGATTCTAGCAATACTTCGTGCTCAGTTTAAAGATTTACAGGAGACATTAAAGCAGAGAGAGAACCTGAAGAACAAATCCGATATCCTAAAGTTCTTTAGAGCAGAATATGATAAATGCGTTCAGAGTTTCTTGGAAGTAAAGAAAGTGAAGCAGCTCATGAGACTCTCTGACTCTGTGTGTCAGATTCGAGTGGAGGGATCCGCCAGAGGAACCGGCTTCTTACTCTTTGACAGATTCATCCTCACTAATGCTCATGTTATTGGAGAATTTGACCCTTTCACCAGGAAACTTTCAAAGACCTTCACAGCAGTATTTGGCTATGAAGATCTGGAAGCAAAGGAGACCAAGTGTGTGCCGGTCAAGGAACATCTTGCAGCATACTATCATGGAAAGATCAACACGGGCCCATATCTTGACTTTGCTCTTCTTGAACTGAAAGACGCTGATGAAATCACTGACTGTCCTGGATTGCTCAGTCGATACATTCATGGCCCCCCTCCTAACCGTGGTGGGATCTGCATTGTGGGACATCCGGGTGAAGGGGTCAAGAAAATGGACCCCTGTTTCATCATTGGGAAAGAGAATCTACAAGAGGCTGCAGATAAACACATCTCTGAGAATGTCAATTTCATTCACGTGATGACACAACAGTCTTTGGCAGAGAAATGGGAAATGCATGACAACCAGATCATTTATAACTCTTGTTTCTTTCACGGATCTTCTGGCTCTCCAGTTTTTGACGAAGACGGCTATCTGATTGGCGTGCACACCGGTGGCTACGCGTACAAAGGAGAAAACTGTAAAACTAGGAGCCTTATGGAATACGCCTATTCCATGCAGCCCATCCTGGAAAGCATCATCACACAGGCCAAGAAAAGTGAGAGATCCGACATCTTGAAATCACTCTCTGAATATAAATCTTTAAATCTTAACTAGGAAGACTGATGTTGACATGGAAGAAGATCCACAAAATCAGGAAGATTTTATATGAGTAATGGGACAGTACAATCTTGAGTCCTGATTGATGCCGAATCCATCTATTTTTATGAAATATAAAACTTTTCATTTATCTTGAGGTATTCAGGCATGTTCAACATACAATTTCATTCAATGATGTATCAATTCTGTATGATCATTGGATGCCTTTAGGCAAATGTGTCCAACTATTCATCCTTATCATTAGTTATGAGTTTTTATTTTCATTGTTAATCTGTTCTTTGTGTACCGTACATTCTGTTTCATTATGTAGCAACCAGAAAACAAACTACATCTTTGTTAGATCAGACAGCATTATTGTGTTTGTATAATTCCAATGGATAAATGATATTTTGCTTAAATTCTAGAAATCCTCCAAAGTGATAGATCGACACAAAATGAAAATTCTGTTATAAATTATTCAGTCTCATATCATTTCATACCTGCACGACTGACTTTCTTCTGCGGAACACAAAATATATTAAGAAAAAAATTGTTTGGAAAAACAGGAGTAAAAAATGACAGCATTTTTGGGTGAGCTATCCATTAAAGGGTTAATAATAAACATTGTTCTTCAATATTTTTTAAAGTCTGGGACTGCAGAGCAGGAGAATCAGACCGACTGCGAGATGGAAGATACTGATTGAAGTCCACACATCTATGCTGACATTTCTTTGGGTGACGACTGCAATAGCCTCAAATCTGAGAGATTTTTTAAATGTCATTATGGGTTTTCACTTTTCATATAATTTTTAGAGATGGCATGTTTAAAAGCCGAAGTTACACCCGGTTTCTCTTATTTTTGATAAATGTAAAGTCATGTATATTATGGGTGACAGTGGGTTCATTCATTTGGTTGAGACTAAAAATACATTTACAATTCATTATTTATTGTATTTTCTTTATATTGTTATTCATGTATACTTGCTTATTCATATATCCATTCATAAATAATTTCACTCATACAACAAATCATTCATTCATATATCTTTATATCCATGTCTATATTCTTTTTACTTTATATCTTATGTTGATGTTTTATGCTGATTTCACATTGATTTAGCTTAATATTTTGTCTTTGTTGTAAGGGACCATGTTCAAGCTTCCACGTCAAATCATCTTTGAATCACACAGATACACCAAATTAACTGATTTGACAGAATCGCTGCAATAAGAGGCAACAAAACACAATCAAAATGTGTATCTCCACTAAAATACATAGTTTTAGAATGACAACTTTGAGGATTAAATTCCAAAACTCAAACAGCAAATTCCAGATCACTGTTCTTTATTCATGATGAATGCAGATGTCAATTACAACAAATAAAACCATTTAACAAAAAAATATAGCTTTAATGGTTATATCACCTACATTTAGCCTATTATTCCATTAGCGTGTACCTTGTGTGATTCATGTGTTGTCTTGATTGTTCATCATGTTGGGAAGCTTCTAGGATCTTCAGTTCAGCTGGGTTTGAAAAATACTGTGAATGTCCTATAAAGAAGAAATGAGAAAACATTGTTTGTTTTTGTTTTTATAAATAATCTCGAAAATTCAGTCAGAATTTTGGTCACCCAGATGCATGAGGTCTCACTGGGTCCTGCACTGCACTTCATACCCTGACCTGTGCAGATGCAAATGTATTGAGCCATTTTCATAGCTCTTAGCTGGTCTCAGGGGGGCTGTAGTGATCTCCCTTTTGCTGTTAAATTCATGGTATATTTGTTTATTTGTTTGTTTTTGAATATATGCAAAATAATTTGTAGTTCTGAAATACCACTGATAAATCTTCTGTCAGTATTTTATGGTTAAACGTAATAATCAAGATAATAATAATAAAAAAAAACGTTTCCTGTTGTCACGTCTGTTTTGTGTTTTTGTTCAGTTTATATTTTCATGTCTTTTATTTTGAAATTGTCTTCTTCTTTGGAATTTTTTGGCGTATTCCGCACCATAGGCACATACCGCGACCAACTGTTTCCAACTGTTTCTATTCTTACATGGATGATAGTCCCGCCTCTATTCATATTTTATTTTTTTATTATTTTAAGCAATTAATAATTTATTAATTTTATTTCGGGCTCACCCAAGCTGTATTTCTGGCTGCTGTGTGTTCAGCTCCCATGCCAAAAAACCCAGCTTGTGTATTTTGAAATTTTCAGTAATGTTCCTGTTTTTGGTCATTCGTTTCCCTTCGCTCCTCTTGTTTCATGCAGAGCTGTAGAGCGAGAGAGTTTATTTTTTATTTTATTTTTTTTATTGCAATTGAAAAAATAACAACAGTTAGGAAATAACATGGGGCTAACGGACATCATCACATGAAGTTAGACAAGCTATACAAAATTAACAAAATATACCAATGATAAGAAGAAGAAAAAAGAAAGAAAGGAAAGACTTTTAAAGATAGCTTACAATAGACTCAAGAATGTTAAAAGTTTTAGAAGCCTTCGAGTTCAAAGGATTTGACATATTCTTAAAAGAAGTAAAAAGGGACTTTATATCAGATGAAAACATTCTAAAGTTAGGTTTGCAATGAATGGTTCTGGCTTTATGAAGGTGAAATTTACCCAGAAGACAAAGCAATAAAACAATATTGTAGCATGTTCAAGCATGTTGTGTTATAGATAACAATGTGCTTAATGTTAGGTTGCACTGTATTCATTTTTGTGTTGCGAACTTTTATTGGATGTTCGAGTTGGATGTGAAAAGAGGCTCCGCCCCTGTGTGTGTGTAAGGGGAAAGAGAGAGAAGGAGGGGGAAGAAGGAGTGCCTCGCTGGTTCAAGTTAGTTATGGGAAGTTCGGTTCTTTTCCGCGAACCGGTTCTTTCGGACAGT
>NW_015646539.1:34556-46349 GCF_001515625.1 Sinocyclocheilus rhinocerous | reverse complement strand
ATCACTGAGTCTTGTCTAATGATTTTCTTCAACATTTTCAATGTTCTTTTCTGCAACCATCTCAACTGCAGATAGAGTGGATTTTACACATAAATTCACTAACACACAAACTATAAATGTTGAATCACTACTTTTTTTGTCAATGAAAGAAATGCTTATGTTCATCAAGGTAATATTTAATTAAAAGTAATCAATTCATTAAATTTTAACCAGTGCTGACAAAGCTTCAGCCCTCAGCAGCAATTACTCTATTCTAAACTGCGTGCATAATTATGAGGCACGTTCATATTCTGATCATATTTTTTTCCCAAGCACATTTTACCAATTCCAAACCACATCAATCTTAATAACTATTATTAATTTTGTATTTAATCATTTATGAGTGATACATAATTGTCCATGAAGGCTGGAAGTGAAAACTCCTTATATCCATGTGTGCAGAATTATTAGGCATGTTTTCTTTTACTGATAAAATGAACCAAAAAAAGAGGTTTAACTCAGACTGAAAAGTCAAAAATTTATAAATCCCCATGAGAAATATTAAAAACTAATGTAGTACAGAAATTGCAAAGTTAAGGCATGACCACTGGACAGCAAAATGCTTATTGGGACAGCGGGATCAGAAAAAACAAAAAAAAGGTGGAGAAGAAAAGACACATGTTTTTTATTCCATCTCCTATCTTGAAAAGTCTTGCAGGATTGACTAAAAATTTGATCCTAAAACTTACTGCCAGATTCTTGAAGATAAGTTCTTCAAACAAAGGTACAAGAGGTCCTTCAAGAATCACTCACAACTTATCCGTCTATGAAGCCTATAAAAAATTAGTCTTCATGTATTTCAAAGTACTTCAGCTCGCCCACGCAGCTTCTTATCAAATGCAAGTAAACTTTTGAATAATTTAAATTAGTTTAATTTTATATTTTATTTAATTATATTACAGCATTATTCAGCATTATTAAATATAGCATTATGTATTATGCCAAAAATAATGCTAATTTAAATGTTTCAAATGTTTACTCGCATTTGATAATATGATGTCGTTAGAGTTAGAGTTATGTGTAACTCTAAAATTTATTTTGCCAAAAAACGACATGAAACCAAATTCAAGGTTACTTGGGCTAGAAGTGGGTTACACATAAACCGGACTATATCGGGTCTATACTTAACCGAGACGGTGAAATTACGGCTATTGCTTGCTGGGTGTCCTCCATAAAAGGCACTGCACACACTCGAGCATTACTGTTCTGGAACAGTGTTGTAAATAAACCTTAACCATTGATTCTTAATCGTCCACTTTTGGAAGGCCAAATAAAGTGCTTTTGCTTTCACATACACACAGCGTCTCCACAACATGGCGGAAACAACACCTTCTTTCTTTGCGTATATATTTGGGCGGCATTATGCAAAATTTTCACATAGTGTTGTAGACACGATCGGGACGTTTTCGAAAAGTCTCAGTCAGCCTTTTAAACAGAAAAAGATCCTGTTGTTAGGAGATTTTGAGCTTTGCACCTTTGCAGACCTTATACATGCAAAAACAGCTACATAACAAACTAAAGAAAAAGGCTAACTGCTAAAAGTCCCCGAGATGTGCGTCTATATGACATCACGGGAATATGGTGGCACGCAGCAAGATGCACACAGTGATGATAATCATTCACTCAAATAAATGTATTACATGACAGCACATCATAATAAAATCTCGCCGCAAACGTTTGCGGAATCAAATGTGAAACACGCTAAATGGCCCTCTCACACACGCAATAGCCTTCAGTGCTAGCAGTATATAACAGCATTTTGCATCTTTGATTCGGTTGGGAGACTATTTTGACAACTCCACGTCCAACTTTGTGTTTCAAATTTGTTTATGAAACTTTTTAATGTTTTCTTTTACTCATATGTTTGACCAAGGGTAGACTGATAAATAACAAATAAATGGCATACTAAACGTTTTATATATTCTGCAATCAAACTTATGAATAGGCACCGCTGAACAAATACTGCAACCTGCAGGTGTTATTCAGTTTTATTTAGAATGAATTTAGAATTATTTTAGAAATCTTTTTTTTTTTCTTCAATTAGTTAATGCTTTAGAGAACCAAGGGACAAAAAATCAAAACATAATAAAATCAAATACTTGAAAACTTGCAGATAATTTCGTGTTTCTAGATGGTTCCAGAAATGACTAGTGATAAAGTGTCAAATCTGTCTCATATTTATAATCTTAAATCACATATTGTATAAAATATGAGTGGGAAAATGGGAAACAGTGAACATAGTTTTCATATAGTACTCATTGCATATATATAGAGATAATAATAAAACAAAGTTATAAAAAGTTTATAAAAAATAATAAAAAAGTATATAAGCAGCTTGTATAGCAGTACAGATTTACTGTCCTCTAAAAATAACTCAACATACAGCCATTGTTGTCTAAATAACTGGCAACAAAAGTGAGTACACCCTAAGTGAATATGTCAAAACTGTGTCCAAAGTGTCAGTATTTTGTGTGAGCACCATTGTTATCTAGCACTGTCTTAATCCTCCTGGGCATGGAATTGCACAGGTTGTTGCTGGGATCATCTTCCACTCCTCCATACTTGAACTAAAATTAAAATGAAAACAGACAATATAAAAAATATATAAATCAAACCTAATTTAAAGTATGAGTAGCATAGTACATATAATATTTTAATGATTTGCTCTGGTTTTAATACATTGGAAATTTAAAAAGATAACTTTAAGTGTAGGAGCAATCTTTTCAGTATCAAGCTTAATACACTCTAACAGTATAAACAGATCTTTAGTCATAAAAATTCAAGTTCATATATGGCTGGAATTATGTTTTAATTAAGAAGGATATTTCTTACCAAGGCTAGTCTTGACTTCACTGTCTGTTACATGGCGCCTCTCTGAGGACAAACTACGAACTACAACAGCAACTGTTACATAATGTACTTTTTTTGTGATCCCCTTCTTGGGTCTTTGTTTGGTTGCACATTTATACATATTTTTTCCCCCTTTATATCAGTGTCATTTGTTTCACATCATAATTGGTTTTCTCTCCTTGTTGTACGTTTTTAGTCAAATTGTTTTATTCCGAACAACTTTATTATTATCACCACAAAATGGTGTCTCGAGTATCTTTTGAAGTTTACAGTCTGGGAGGATTAGGATGAACATAAACCAGACAATAGACTAAATTTTCTTTGGTTTATTTTGATTGTTTTATTCAGTAACAGCATAAATGAAGGCTGTGTGTTCGGCTCAAAACAGCAAATACAAATGATACAAGCTGAAGCTTCTCTAATAACATATCAAAGAACTATAAAAAAATCAAAAAGGTCACACAACAGTGATTAATCATGAACAGAGTATCAGATTTTACAATTTCACATTCACATCTGGTCAGAGACACAGATGGGCAAATTCACTTCAGATAATACAAAATATAAATGGATACAAGATAATGGTAATTATTTACTATAGCAAGACCAGTTATAAGCAAACAGAAAAGCAAAACAATACTGAAGTAATATAAATGTGTAGATAATTCCTGCAATAAATGTGTCACATCAGAGTTTTAACAAAGAGATTGAACAGACGACGTGACACTGGACAGTTCTTGAATTAAACACTTCATCTTCTAAAAGTGAAGAGAATGTTACAGTGTCAGAGAGACTCTGATCTGACCTGAAGAATAAACATGCTTGTGTTATACATATGAAAAAAATAAAAATAAAATCACATTAGTCAGTGAAATACCGGATTAGTACACACGCATTCTTAGTCTATACATGACATTTTTGCATCAGATATTATGGCTAATAATTGCTGAAATAGCAAGTGGTTTATCCAGTATGCATCATATGCACTGAGTAACAGGTATGGAATATGAAATTTTAATTCGATTTATTTTAGAGGAGCAAATAAAGATGAGAGTTAGTCTACAGATCAATGTGAACATCCTTCAACTTCACAATAAATGAAAAGTTTCTGTGTTCTATACTGTTGTTTAACTGCGCGGCTCATCTGCATACAAACACATCTACAGCTCGTTCATACGGGGGATTTGAGATGCTCACATGAGGAGAAATCTGATGTTGATTTATTTTGAATGTTGACAATGAATGGACAATTCAGGAGTTGGAAGTGCCCACACTCATCAAACGCATCTCCTCTGGCTCAGAGGGATCTGAAAGAAAACACACGAGAGAGATCATATTAAAGGAAAGCTTGGTTTTTGTATATATAATGAGGAATTGTAGTTTTAAGAATTTTTACTATTACCACATTCATTTACAATTATACACACAGTCTGTTCTAACAGACATCGAAAGTGTCATCTGTTAGTCATACAAACTCACAGTCCTTCATCTAAACGATTGACAGTGCTGATCAAAAATAAGATCGTTATTATACTGAAAGACATAGATTTGATTTACTCACTAGAGATTTTAACTATGAATAAATGTAATGAGGTATTTCCACGTCTGGTGATATGTAATACATAAAGTCCAGTGTCCAAGGGTCTGATGTTCCTGATGGTCAGTGATCCGTTCTCATCCAGCTTCAGTCTGCATCTGTATCTCCAACCAGCACCAAATGTTGGGGTTTTCTTTTTCCCTCCTTGGATTGCAGCTATGTGACTGTATTCATGTTCAAACTTCCACAGGATCTCATCATCTTTCTGTATTCCAGTAACACCAGTCTCCAGAGTGACAGATCCTCCTTCCTTGACCTCTTTTATTTTTATTTTATCTGTCTTTGCTTCACACAGAAGCAGAGAAACACAGAACAAAAATTAGAGCAAGAGAACAAATGAACCATAATGAAAAGTAGTAAAAGCAACATGGATCATTCCCTCCATGCATAAAATATACTATTTACTCATTTTAAAAAGCAAATAAATGTAATTTCTCATATAGGTTATATACATCTAAATGATGGTAGAACTTATATGAATGGTCCCATGTATGCTGTGATCTGTGTGTTGTCATATTCTCTGATTCATGTATGATCATCAGGAGAAACACATCAGTGTTTAATTGTTTATGCTAGAAAACTGGTTATTGTTTATCTGTTGTTGATTCATTGTCATTTGTTTTGTATTCCTGTTTGTTTTCTCTCCTTATTGTATGTTTGTTCCAGTCTAATGGTTTTATTCTTATTAACTCTAATTCAAGTGGTAAACTTGAGAAACTGCAGATACATTTTTCTATCAAAAGGCAGTTGCAGTTTAATTCAATGATGTTCTTATGCTAATGTGTTTATGATTAATAAGGTGCCGTCACTGCATGTTTTGCTGTCAGATAGTTGTCGAGGTCTTCAGTGGTTCACAAACACACAACACATGGATCTGGTTTAGTGCAAACCTGTACTGAAGCTCATTAAAACTTGATTTTAAAGTGATTTGAGATGAAACTGTGCCTCATATTATGTTTTTAATACTTGTGCTGCAGACTGCACATATACTGCAAGCTATAACTGAATCAAGTACAGAGTGAGAGTGAAAATAACTGAATGGGCAAAAACAACATCACTAAGATAAATACCAAATCACATGATTCATTTACTTGACATAAATAAATAAATAAATAAAAACCTCACAGTCCTTCATTTAAATTATTCACACAGTGTTGATCTGACATAGAATCACTGTTACACAAAGATCTGAGTTACTCACCATAGACAGTAACATTGAATATCTCCAGTGTCTGGATGTTATTTTCAGATCTGATGATCTGGAGTTCGTAAAAACCGGAGTCTTGTATTCGTATGTTTTTGATGATCAGAGGTCCAAGATTTTCATTCCAATCCAATCTCTGTTTGAAACTCTCAAGAAGAACATCAACAGGTGCAAGGGGCTTTCTTTTGATTTCAGCTAAAGGAGATTCGTTAAACAGCCACCGTATGCTGTCTTCTTTAATGATTTCAGTACCAGAAGGGTGTAGAGGGACAGTTTCTCCCTCAATCACTGAGAGTGTCTTGTCTTCATGTCACAGCAGCAAACAGAGAAACACAGAACAGATATTAGCTGGAGAATAAAACCAATGGAAGCAGAAAGGAACAAAATCAGCATGATCATTTGCTTCACATCTGTCTCCTGCCCAGTGATCGATCATTAAAGCCTCTTTACACTGAATCAGATTCACACTCACACACGCTTTTGTATTTTATTTTAATTTCTGTTAGGGATTTTAACCAGAGGTTTTGTTTGATATGGTTCTGTTTCTTATTTTGCCTTTGGGACACCCTGAAGCTACTGCTCAGCATTTCTTGTCATTTAAATAAATCTATAACTTCCATTAATCTACGTTTAGATCTCTTTGGTTGAAAAGCATCATAAACTTGACTGAGCTGGTTTAAGCTGGCCTTTCAACCAGACCAAATGGATGAGACCTCCATCTGTTATGATTGAGACATGTTTATTCATCTAAATGGGGACACTGCACAGACTTCTATTGTTAAAGCTATTAATAAATACTGTAACCTAACCCAAACCCACACAGTAACTGTAACTGAAAACTTCTGCATTTTAAAATGTGTGGACTACCTATGCATTTCATTGTCACACAAAGAATAAAATAGGTGTTCAAAGTTGTATAAAAATGTATTCCAAGTCCTTCATTCTACAACAATGTTTCTTTTTTGTTTCTTTTTAACCCTGCTTTTATGATGAACAAACTGGGCAAAACTACAACACAACACACATAAACACAAAATGTTTGAAACATGATTGTGAACAAACACTTTCAAATCTTTACTCTGGCACAATAAAGCTCTTTTTTTCTTGCTGTATCAGCTGTTATACTTACATCTCAACTTTGGTTGAGAGATTTTGCAGCAATGGTAAATCATATAAACAGCAGCTGCAACCACCAGCAGAACCACCAGAAAACCAATCAATGCTTTTTCAGTTGTAGACAGACCTGCATCTGTAATGATAAAGAGCAGGTGATTTAATGCGCAAGATAAGCTGTCCGCAAAGCGCCGAAAATTACATTGTGTTTGATGCAAAACCAACTCGACTAATCAAAAGAAAAAAAAACGCCGTAACTGTATATTTTTATGTTTTCTCAAGCAAAGCTAATTTTAAAAGTCCACTGAAAACATATCTTCTTACATTTTTGGTCATAGACAACATATGTTGAAGATATACGTTATTGTCAACGTGCCTAAGTGGTAAATTAAAACAAAATGTTTATAAAAACATGGGCTATATAACATTTAAAAATAACAAATATCAGGAAAAGAAAGAAACATAAATCCTCTGAACTTTTTGAACATTATATGTTATTGTTCCCTTTGTTTTGCGTACGCTCGTGTCACTTACAGTTAAGTCCTTCTCTAATTTTATTGTTGTTTGCAACGTTACGTGGCAATATTTTAAAGATATTATTAGAGTAAAGCTGCAAATTATTTCATTAACCTCAGCTGCCTCCGTAATATTTTTCTGATACATACAAGTGAAAATCAATGCACGGCATAAATTATAAATTAATTATTATTAATTATTCGGCAGAATATTAGCGAAAGTGGTTTCCTCCGTTATCTCATACATGACGTAAGCGTGCTCCAGCCCGGAAAGTTTAGTGCAAGTGTGAGTGCAGGCCAGCGGGGGAGTGGGGAGGGGGGATAATCACGCTCGGGCTCGGTTCAAGGCATCCATGCCTAGTGTGAGGGCAAACTTACAAAATCAGCAGGGGATCAAATAAATATTTTCCCCGCTGTAAGGGATGGTTGACCATTAGTGATGAACCTGTTAATAAGCAGAATCACAAGAAGTACAACTGACTTTCAGCCACAACCTTAGATGAATTCAACTGCAAAATTTCTCAAGATATGAGCAGAGTATGATTAAACAACTTCACAATGGAACTTGTACAATGGAATAGAGTTTAATGGAACTTGCGACCATAGTTAGTTAACAATGATTTTGGGAGACGCACCCCAGTTTGACTTTATTTCGGGCATGAATTATGCAGCTGAACTGTCTTAGTATTTTCTTTATTAACTGATGAAGTACAACAGTTTAAAATACAAATTTTATGTTTAACTATTCAAATGTAGTGTAGAGTTGTGAACACTTGTGTTCATTTAACTTTAGAATTGTTCTTAGAGCTCTGATCTAAATAAGACCGCTTTTATTTTGACAGATTTGATCTACTCACCAGTGACAGTAACAGTGATTCTCCTGAGTATGATGTGTCTGCTGCTGCTGATCTTCAGTTCATAAAGTCCAGAGTCTGTGGTTTTGGCATTTGTGATGGTCAGAGATCCAGTCTGATTGTTCAGCTTCAGTCTGCCTTTGTTGAATCGTTGGGCTGCTTTATTGATTTCAGCTATGACAATCTCTCCAAACATCCACAGTATCTGATCATCTTTCTGTATTTCAGTAACATTAGTCTGTAAAGTAACGGTTTTTCCCTTCGTCACTAACTCTGACTTCACTGCATCTGTCACAACAACAAACACACGAAGAACAGTGAGGAACAGCGACTCAGGCATGAATTAAATACATACAGAAAGATTTTTCACACTTCTCACTTACACTTCTCACTTAAATTCTATTAGTCTATAAAGCTCATTTAACTCTCAGTTGTTTTAATTAAAGTATAAATTCTGCAGCAACACTTTACTGGTCATAAAGGCATATTTCAAGTCTAACAGGACATTTCCATCAAAGGAATGACTAAGAGAAGAAGAGAAATGTGTTCATCAGATCAACTGATCAAATGCAGGTGAACATTGGAAGGGGGTCCCCTCCGTCCGTTCGCCGCGGGGCCCAGTGCGACCGCACCAGTTGCACCCCCCTAAGGACGGCCCTGGATGCGTTTCCCAAAAGCAACTATGGTTGCAAGTTCCATCGTTACCGATAGAGTTTAATGGAACTTGCAAGCTAGTTAATGCTTTTGGGAAATGCACCCCAGTTTGACTTTCTGTCAGACATCTACAGAAGTTCTTATTGAGAATTAACAGAGGTTTAGCTCTAGGTAATGTTGATATTTAATTGAAAATGTTTCATTTTTCTCTTGAGCCATGACTTTTTAATGGGTTTCTCTGTCTGCTGTAACGGTGCTTATAAGGCACATTCAGTAAACCATTCCTGAAAATTAATACTACACTCAGGGGCACCGTAACGGTGGGGAAGGTTAGGACGATTCCAAGGGCCCGGCGAGGGAGAGGGGGCCTGGGACATGTTTTTTACCGAGGGGTAAAAAATAGTGATGGTGAGATGAAGCCTCAAGTGGCTGAGTTTAACAGGGCAGAGGACTGTGAATTTACAAGATTCGAACCGCTTCCTGAACCAGTCTGGCCAAGCGAGGCTTCGGACGTCATCAATGACGTCATTGCTCTAAAGCGATACAAGCCTCGATACGCGCTTCACTGAAAGCTGCCGGGATTTCTAGACACATGCTCCGAAGCCTCGGCACAGAACGTAACATCACTAGTAAAAAAACATTTCTCGTTAACAGGGTCGTTTAAGCGAGGAAAGAGTTCGCCTTGGTCTCCAAACTTCCACATTATCTGATCATCTGTCTGTATTTTAGTAAGACGAGTGCGTAGAGTGACAGAATCTCCCTCCATCACTGACATTGACTGCACATCATCTGTCTCAACAACAAACACATGAGAACAAACAGAAACAGTTTTGAGAGATTAATCTTGTAATGCTGTCTTGAGTATAAAATTAATCTGAATTAAAGTGAACATGATTTCTACTGAGGGGGACTGATTCCGATAAGATCACTACAAGCAGTAATGCCAACTAAACTGTTTCAAATTAATTTCCAGATCATGGGCTCTGCTTACATGTATTGGGTTTAGAATATGGATTTTTTTGCATTGTATCATTAGTATTTTTTTTATTTATTTTTTATTAAAATGTTACATAATGTAGCTGTACATGCATAGAGATAGAATTTTATTTTGGTCATAAATTTCAGTTAACAAATCTCAGTGAGTCTTGTCTAATAAAGCTGATTTAACCCTCAGTTAATGTTCATCATTTATACAGCAGCCATTTGCTGTCAGAAAGACACATCAGGTCTAATAAGACATTTACTTTTAAGTAATAACAAAGAAATGTGTTCATAAGATCAGATATTTACTGGCGTTTGGAAATGTACTAATTGAACAGAATGATTCAAAGCTCAATTTTTCATTTAATTCAATTTACCAAATGATGTTTGAAATTATGTATGGAGATAAGCACTCAATTATGAACACCACTACTGTATAATGCTTTGAGATTTTGAGAAAAAAATAAACTAACAGTACCACATACATATAGTTTCTTAGCCTTAATTCAGTGCAAATAAGTGTTCATCTAAACTTCACAAAAAACTAATCTAAATACATTCATTATTTAATTGATGGACTCACCCCTGACAGTCACGTTGAATGTCTTGTGTATGGTGTGTTTACTGCTGCTGATGTCAGCTTTATAAAGTCCAGAATGTCTGGTTCCAATGTTGTTGATGGTCAGAGATCCAGTCAAACAGTCCAGCTGTAGTTTGTCCGTGAATCTCCCATCAGCACCATCAAATGTGTTGAAGATCCCAGCCGTTCTATTGATTTCAGCTATAGGAGATTTCTGCTGTCCAAACCTCCACTGTATCACATCATGTATATCAGTAAGACCAGTGCGTAGAGTGACTGAATCTCCCTCCAGCACTGACACTGGCTTCACTGCATCAGCAGACACAACTGCAGAACAAACAGAAACAGTTTCTGTCAGTTATTACTTTTCAAACAGTCACTATAAACAGATCTAACACAGATCACTGAGTCTTGTCTAATGATTTTCTTCAATATTTTCAATGTTCTTTTCTGCAACCATCTCAACTAGTCAAATGCAGATAGAGTGGATTTTACACATAAATTCACTAACACACAAACTACCATTCAAATGTTGAGTGACTAAAACTTGTCAATGAAAGAAACCAATGCTTATGTTCATCAAGGTAATATTTAATTTAAATAATCTAATTAATTAAAATGTTAACCATTGCAGAAAAAGCCCAGCCATTACTCTATTCCAATTAGAAAACACACTGTTGCATAATATTTGAGAAATCATACTAATGTAATGACTTGGTACTCTGCAAAGCTGACACTTGCAGGTCAAATTGTGGTCATAAAAATGGACAAACGTAAGTATATTTATAAAAACACATCAGTCTGTTGTTATTTTAATAGTTATAGAATATTCCAAACACTACACAGACCATTACTGGTGCTCAGATATAAGCTTCACTGAACAGGACACACTAACACTGTTACAGTGAAGAGAAGACCGAGATGCTGCGGCTGAATGAATCTGAGAATTGAGGAGTTCTGGGAAGAGTTTAATTGAAAGCAGGGCTGCAACTAATGCTTATTTTGTCGATTTTTTATTTATTTTTTTATTATTGACTAAAAACACACTATTCCACATTCTGCCCAGTGTCCTTCAAACAAACGTTCCAAGTGAATGCTATGAAAACATGCAGTGCTATCACCTGCCATAATAAAGAGAAAACACATTTTAGGAATTTTAGGAATCTGTCAAAAAATGGTTTAAATCAAAAATGTTTTATTGTCATTTATTGGGCAAATAAACTTAAACAATTAAATAATATTTATTCACATAACAAAAATGGCCTCCTATGTCCTTTATAACAGCTTGCATTCTTGCTGGCATTGTTTATGTACTTTTTGACTGTAATTGGGTATCTGAAAAAAAAAACACTATAAAGCTCTCTGCCTTTCTTTCATAGATAACAGCAATAATTATATTATAGCAT
>NW_015646539.1:14539-24686 GCF_001515625.1 Sinocyclocheilus rhinocerous | reverse complement strand
AAACGCTAATAATGAAATCATAAAAATATCCAATTAAAATAGACATAATTTAAAAATAAATATATTATATTTGACATTTAATTTAAGTTAAAGTGTATTTAATATTTTATCAAATAAAATATACTGCAGGATACTGCAGATACTGTACTGCGTTAGGCTAACCGAGACTTGTCATTTGCACTTCTATATTGTTGCTTTGAGATTTTGAGAAAAAAAAAAAACTAACAGTACCACATACATATAGTTTTTTTAGCCTTAATTCAGTGCAAATAAATTTTCATCTAAACTATTCACACAAAACTAATCTAAATATATTTAATATTACATTGATGGACTCACCGCTGACAGTCACACTGAATGACTGTGTATGGTGTATGGTGTATCTGCTGCTGCTGATCTCAACTTCATAAAGTCCATCATCTGTGGTTCTGGTGTTTGTGATGGTCAGAGATCCAGTCTGATTGTCCAGCCATAGTCTGCGTCTGAATGTGTTGAAGATTCCAGCTGTTCTATCGATTTCAGCTATAAGAGATTTCTGCTGTCCAAACCTCCACTGTATCACATCATGTATATCAGTAAGACCAGTGCGTAGAGTGACTGAATCTCCCTCCAGCACTGACACTGGCTTCACTGCATCAGCAGACACAACTGCAGAACAAACAGAAACAGTTTCTGTCAGTTATTACTTTTCAAACAGTCACTATAAACAGATCTAACACAGATCACTGAGTCTTGTCTAATGATTTTCTTCAATATTTTCAATGTTCTTTTCTGCAACCATCTCAACTAGTCAAATGCAGATAGAGTGGATTTTACACATAAATTCACTAACACACAAACTACCATTCAAATGTTGAGTGACTAAAACTTGTCAATGAAAGAAACCAATGCTTATGTTCATCAAGGTAATATTTAATTTAAATAATCTAATTAATTAAAATGTTAACCATTGCAGAAAAAGCCCAGCCATTACTCTATTCCAATTAGAAAACCATAATATTTATAATATTTGAGAAATCATACTAATGTAATGACTTGGTACTCTGCAAAGCTGACACTTGCTGTGGTCATAGTGGTCATAAAAATGGACAAACGTAAGTATATTTATAAAAACACATCAGTCTGTTGTTATTTTAATAGTTATAGAATATTCCAAACACTACACAGACCATTACTGGTGCTCAGATATAAGCTTCACTGAACAGGACACACTAACACTGTTACAGTGAAGAGAAGACCGAGATGCTGCGGCTGAATGAATCTGAGAATTGAGGAGTTCTGGGAAGAGTTTAATTGAAAGCAGGGCTGCAACTAATGCTTATTTTGTCGATTTTTTATTTATTTTTTTATTATTGACTAAAAACACACTATTCCACATTCTGCCCAGTGTCCTTCAAACAAACGTTCCAAGTGAATGCTATGAAAACATGCAGTGCTATCACCTGCCATAATAAAGAGAAAACACATTTTAGGAATTTTAGGAATCTGTCAAAAAATGGTTTAAATCAAAAATGTTTTATTGTCATTTATTGGGCAAATAAACTTAAACAATTAAATAATATTTATTCACATAACAAAAATGGCCTCCTATGTCCTTTATAACAGCTTGCATTCTTGCTGGCATTGTTTATGTACTTTTTGACTGTAATTGGGTATCTGAAAAAAAAAACACTATAAAGCTCTCTGCCTTTCTTTCATAGATAACAGCAATAATTCTATTATAGTATTAGAAACAGCCTGTTACTAAAGAGCTTATGCATAATGGAGGACTAACCCATACAGAAAGCTAATAAATTACTTTGGTAATCACCAGTACTGTTAGTTTAGAGCAGCAGTGGCACAAACCATAATTTGTTAAAAACCTTACATAAATTTGTTTTAATAAATTTGTTAAGCATTGTATATAGTGAATATAGTTTAAATCTCTGCATTAACATTAAAATAATAATAAAGATGAATAAAATCTCAGTTGTAACCAATAGGTAAGAGTAATGTTCTGCAGGAACACGTTCACTTTGACCACAGGCACGTCTTACTGTCATTTCTTTATCCTGTTAAAGGCGATTTTGAAGCGTCTGATATTTATATTTAGAAAATTACACGCTGTTATCCCTTTACAGTTCCTACTCTCATAAAATACTCGCAATGCAAGTTGACATTTAAACCTTAATTTAACTTTCAACAACAGATATTTCAGCACAATGAAAGTTTTTGCGCTGATAATTAATTGTTTCTCTTCAGTAAAGACAGACTGTCAGCACGGACCTTTATGCAAAAATGGAAATGCTCGCGTGAATTTGTGACATGACCGACCGTTAACAGAAAGTTTTTTTTTGCGCTGAGGACGCACACGCATCGGTCAAAGCGCCTGACAGGGCAAGCCATTATGCTAATGCATTAGCTTAAAAATAAAGAATTCTCATGTTTTGGGCAGCTTGGATAACGTAACTCTCCCGCAGCATCTCATTCTGTTTCCTCCACTATTTTAGATGCATTTTGTCCATAGAAATGCGTAAATCAGTGCTTTAATTTGACGCGACCGGCTGAAGTTGGACGTGCACTGTGGGCAGACCCGATTAATCGACAATGAGAATCGTTGTCGATGATTTTCATAATCGATAATAATCGATTTTATCGATTAGCTGTTGGAGCCCTAATTGTAAGATCTGTGATTAATGCCCTTCAGGCCAGTAACACATGGGAATTACTCCTGAAAAAGAAACGTCAGCTGAATATCTTAAAAAGCTAACTGCAAGAACACATATGATTTGCAGAGCTGCCACTGCTGCACACAGATGATTCTTGAATGAACAAGCATTCTTCTTTGAAGAACAACTAATATTATAAAGGTTTTCACTGTCATTTTTATTGAATTGAATGTGTCTATGGTGAATAACAGTATCCATTTCTTTTAAATACATACACATTTCTTGGTGATTCCAAATGGTAATATATGTAGATTAGACTAAAGCCATTTCATGCTGATTTGAGAAAATCTGATAAATATACACTACTGTTGTACATTTGGGAACACTATAACTTTTTTTTTTTTTAAAGAAATGTATACTTTTATTCAGCAAGGATACATTAAATTGATTTAAAAAAAAAAAGTAAGTAAATCTAATGTTCCTTGAGCAGCAAATCAGCATATTAGAATGATTTCTGAAGGATGTGACACTGAAGACTGGAGTAATGATGCTGAAATTTCAGCTTTGATCACAGGAATAAATTACAATTTACTATATATTCACATAGAAAAAGGTTATTTTAAATTGTAATAATATTTTAAAATATTACTGTTTTACTGTATTTTTAATTAATTAAAAGCAGCCATAGTGTGCAACGAACCACAGCCTGACCTGCTGCTGCGTATGCCCTGCCATTTAAGCGCGATGTATCCTGGAGGGGCTTAGATGGCAAGGAGGGAGTATTAAGGGAGGATGTCTCGCCCGAAGAGAGATAGCTAGCCAGCTTAATTATTGATCAAATTCAATATTGTATGGCCTCTAGACCTACATGTCTTCCCAAGACACACACACAAAACAAACAAACAAAAACAAATAATAAATCGTCTCAAATGGTCGCTGTTTTGAGAGAAACTATTCAAAGACTGATAAATCTTTTACCAACAAAATAAAATTATTTCACTTTCATTTTACCACAGAATTTAAATAAATCTGAATTCTGTTGGGTTTTCCAATAATAATGAAACACTTGCATTAAATAATAAATGATCAGTTTGTCAATTTCCTTGACAAACACATAATCAGATAACATTTATATATTTTTTTATATGTGTCATTTTAAACTGAAATACTTTGTAAATATTTGCTGACAAACTATAAATGAGAATTTGCCAGTACAGTTTTTGCATCTGTAACAATACAAATTTCAGAGAACTTAAATTGTTCATACACTCTCAGAATTTTTTTTACAAAAGCTGTCACTGGAGTGTTGCCTTTTTGAAAGGTACGAATATTCATGAAGATACTTATATGTACACTTCAGGTACTTGCATGCATCTTAGGGGTAAATAAGGGATGCAAACAGGTAAGGGGTAAAAAAAGGTGAGAACATTGTGTGGATAGAGAAAACCTGCCACAACTAGGGGTCTGAGGTATTCTTGGCACAGAAACTTTTTGAAAGATATTTGCTTTACATGCAAAGCTGGACTGGGAAAAAAAAACAAAAAAAAACAACCCTGGCGTTTTTGGTCCAAGCGGCCCACCACTACACCAGAATTGGTCCAGTTGGACACCACCCATACATACACATTGTCATTCAAAATACACACACATTAACTCTGTGCGTGTTTATGTGTGTGTATATTTACTGTGTATACCTGTTTAAGTGGACCAGTGTACTCACTCACTCTTGACTCTCTCTTAATAGTCAGTCAAAGTTATGACTACTTGAGGAGACCATGCAGTATAGGCATGCACCGATCATTATTTTATAGCAAATTCCGACTGCCATTTTTTTTACAAGCAAATGGGCTGATTGTGATACTGACTGCTGATTTTTTCTTTAAGCAAGAGACAAGAAAGGTTGAAAGTCTACATAAACAAGATGTTTATTTGCTCTATTACAGGCCTTAAACAATATCTGTAGCTATTTAAAATTAGAGGCAACCACTGCTTTTCCAAAGAGATGCTACATACATGGTGCATGAGCATTTATTTTTTATTTAAATTAAATTGCATAATTTCAAGATTTAAGGCAAACAGAATGATCTTACTTTAGCTTTGTGAAATTGTGCTAAATATGCAAATTCATTCTTTGACAGCCACAATATAGTGTTTTCTCGGTTAATGCTGTAAAAATCAGAGCTGCGCTTATGAACACTACTTTAATATGCATTAAACAGAGGTAAAATGAAAAGAAAATTCCATCGGAAATTTTCTGAAAACAGTCTAAGATTATTTTTCTTACCCCACTGGCAGATAATTTTACTTGTTTCCCCCAGGAAACAAGACTAAATATTAGGGGTGTGACGAGATATTTACCCCACGAGACGAGACACGAGACTGGGTTCACGACAACGAGACGAGACGAGATTTTTAGACTTTTTAAAAGAAATTCTCAATGATGAAATATATAGGAAAAATAGTCTTTTATTCAACTGAAAAACACAAAATGCAAAAAATGTAGGTGCATTTTGAAATCAACTTGTACTTTATGAAACTTAACTTCTATTTTAATGAATTACATGCAGCAATAAACAACATGTAAACACTGCAAATTGTTTTGCAAGGATATCGTCACGTTCTCACGTGCCACGAGATCTCGTCACATCACTACTAAATATCGTATTATATATTTTTTATATATAGAAAATGCGTCTTAATTTAAGAATTTTTAGATATATATAGGCTACTTGAAATAAGGCAAAAATCTCAGCAATAAAAACATTTTTGCAGCATGAATGAATGAATGAGGTAGTTAAACATTTGCTTATGCTTTAAAAAGGGGGAGGAGACTGAAATAAACTCTGGATTTACAGAAGAAAACCTGCTCCCGACCAAGTTAGGTTCACGGAGTAAGTTACGAGAGGTTTAGTTTTGTCTTTTATTGGAATCGAAAAACCTGAGTTTCCCCTTATCTGGGGTTAACAAACTCTGAGTTTCCAACAAATGTAATTCTGGAATACACCCCTGTGCTCTATCTAGTGTTTTGTCGTCCCTCTCTGTGAGCATAAGGATTTTTTTTTAACGAGGTCATGCAGTTTTAATTTTTGGGACGTGTCCTGTCGTCCAGCTAATACTTTAAATACAGTGAATGGGAAATGGAGCTGAAATGGATTTTCTTTTCTCCATAGTGTTTTATTATAATGTTACACAAAAAAAACATTTTTTAGGTTTACCAAAACACATGGAGACCTTGTTCCTCTAGCATGCTTAAGAATTATGCTCTAGAGCATTTAAGTTATTTAGCACTTCATGAAAAAATATGTAAATAAACTAATTATAAGATTGAAATGCGTTAGATACTCACCACTGACGATGAAGCTCCTTTTTAAGGTGTTTAAGTTGCTTACTTCATAATCTCCAGCATGTTTATTTGTGATGTTTGTGATGGTCAGAGATCCAGTTTGAAGGTTCAGCTCCACTCTGTCTTTGAATCTCACATTAGGAAGATCATACGTAGAAATCTTTGTATTCACTGTGTTGAACTGAGCTATGAGAGTGGTTTTAAACCTCCACTGTATCACATCATTTTTCTGTATTTCAGTGAGATCAGTGTGTAGAGTAACAGAATCTCCCTCAGTCACTGATACTGACTCACTAAACACACCTTGAATACAAAGAGAGACAGTTACAGGTAAGTAAATAATAATAATAAAAAAACGAAATAAAAATAAAATAACTTTCAGTAAACAAATTCATATATTTTAGTCTTGTCTATCTCTCATGTGATCTCATGTGAACTGACAATCTACACTAAAGTTCAATATAAATTATATATTTAAATAAATAATGAGTATAAAGGTAACAATAAGGACTTTCGGTCGGTGCTCATGAATTGTATGAAACAGAATTCATAACTTACCTGAATCAGTCGGACCAAATAATGTACATTACATATTCATTATCAACAAACATTATAAGGACCAGAATCAGCAATATCTCAGAAATATACACACAGACAACCTAAAATGCATTACCTGTGAGACTATGGTATGAATCGTACAGCTTCAAAAAACACAACGAACAGAGTTATGATACAGTCTCAAAAAATATATATGTAACGTTAAAATATATGAAGGCAACTGGAAAGAGGTCTAACAGTACAGTACATTGTTAATGTATTAATAATTAGATATGATATATAACAAATCATTACTCTCTTTCCCACATTTTAGTTTAATTACTTAATTAGTTAGTAGTTTATAAACCGGGAGAATATGAGGATTAAGACAACGGCAAGCGAGCATTTACGGATATTACAAAGTGAAACCGAAAGTGTTTCAGGCATAACGTTAAACATAAACCTTACCGTCCATAAGCAATGCGATTAGAAAAAACAATAAAATGTTCTTCATATTGCAGTAGATTTCAGAAAAAAAAATCTGAGTTTCCGAAAATGATGATAATCCGCTCCTTTGGGTTTCTGGGTGTGTCGACACGAACCGATCGACAGAGAGAATCACCGAAAAACCGACTGAAGATCGACAGAAAGACTATTACACCGATTGAGAATGTAAGTTACTGAATAAATTTTCTTTCTTTATTATATCTATAGTGCTCGAAAGCACTGGGTTTAACGATTATTATGGTTAAAGTAAAAAAAAAAGAAAAAAAAAGGCTAGCACACTATCTGAAATGGCGGTATCTTCTGCGTGACGCTCAAAATAGACGCACAGCGACACCTACCGACAAACGCCACACGCGCACAAACAACGATTTACCGGACGGGTGGTGGCGTCGTCGACAAACACGGAAGGAGTGACATTTCTGGTGAGCACGTGCATTTATGACCCAAAATGTAATAATACAATTATAAGAAATGTGTTTCAGTCAAGGAAAAGAATAACTCCGAGGGGAATTTTTTTTTGGAATTCTTTAATAGATAAGATGAATTGGAAAAAAGCATGGCTCTTACCTTATAAACCAAAATCTAATGTAGACATTGATGTTACTATGTGTGATATATTTTGTTATTTTTCTCATTGTAAACATAACATAGAATATATATGAAATGTATTTATTTTATTGGGAAAATATTATATTCGTAAATGTAAATTTTCTTCAACATCTCCAAAATTACATAATTTTCTTTGTGACTTTAACTACTTAATTATAACACTAAAAAATATTAATACAAAAAAAAAAGTGTCAAATTTGTGAAATTGTATAATGATCTGCTGAATGGTACATCATTTTTTATTTACTACCTCTGTATATTTTGTTTTATCTATGTATTATTATTTATTTTTTATTTATTTTTTTCTTCTTTGTCTTCCTATATAATTTCTGTATTCATAATGTCATCCAATGTTACATTAATTGTTGAATGTTAAGTGTTTATACTTGCAATAAAAAAAAATATAAAAAAAAGAGAACGCCAGAATTCAAATAAACAAACAATTGTTTTATGATTTTTTGATAATGAACTGTTAAAAACTCTTATTGTTTGAGCTTGAGCCTGCGGGGTTCACGGAGAGAAAGGTTTGTTTCGTGGCTGAGCGGTGTCATGAGAAATCGAGTCTCCATCAGGGTTCTGGTCTCCATTAGTACCCCGAGTGATCCCGATTGGCTCAAAGAACTTTTAATGGGTATTGTTTTTAGTGCCTAATTATAATTATGACAAAATCTCGTTTTGATTTATGTCGTTTGAACTTCGTTATAATGACCATTAATGTCTTTAAATGTCGCATACAGCATATAACCCAACTACCAAGCTATAGGTTGGGGGGGAAAAAAAACATTTCTCGTTCTTGCTGTTTTAGCTAACGTGCATGCAGCCATATATATATTATTATTATTATTATTTTAATGTTTATTATTATTTTATCAAATCAATGTAGATAGTGTGTACTTAGTATGAATGATAAGTGTTAACTGATTAATTGTCATTTCATCTGAATATCAACATTTGTGAGATTTAGACAGTTACAGTTTTATTTTATTTTGTGCCTCTGGACAATAGTGATCTATGACATTGTATTAAGTTTGTACTGTATCAAAGCCTTTTATCTTTTTTATCTTTTATCTTTTAAAGATTTGTGACACATTCATAATTTCAGATTTGTGGAAAAAGTACAAAATTTTTTAAAGTGAAAGCAAACAAACATTAAATTAGACTCTTTGAAAATAAGATGTTGATCACAAAGATCAAGAATATATCACAAAATAATCAATATAATTTAGGATGTTATAATAAACTGTCTAACTATCTATCCTTTGTGCACCCCGCATTCCAATCCAGTAGGTGGTGGAAATTCCCCTTTTAAGTTGGTTGGCCAACAGCCCGTAAAGTTCAGACCGATGAGCTTTGTAAAAATCTAGGTGTTTCAGAAAGGCGGGGCATAGAGGAGAAACAATAATGTACAGTATGTGGAAAATAATGTGTTTTTTTAACCTTAAACCGCATAAACACATTGCATTACACCAAATACACAAAATAATGTTCTTTTTAGCAACATCATATGACCCCTTTATATGTACAATCATGAAGGGCAATGAAGAACAAAAAAGAATAAAAATAAATAAATAATAATAATAATTAAAATAATAATAATAATTTAATTAATTAATTAATTAAAATAAAGTAAAAATAATAGTAAAAGCATTTATAGAAAAGTAAGTTCTTACAAGGGGTAGCAAGGCGTTATAGGGCACTTAGCTCACTGAAGAAACTGGCAACTGTAGTAGCTTTTTCATTTGAAAGGGCATCAAGAGAAGCAGCAAAAATTTTAAGGTCATTAGAAAAGTGAGGAAAGGATAGAGGGGTTTCCAGAAATCTGCATTTATGAATGAAATGAAGTATTTAGCAACTTCAAAAAGGTTGTTAACCAAGTAATGTTGTGAACAATCTTTCTTAAGCACACCAAACTTAATTTGTTTATATTCAAGGGGATTTACACATGTAATTATACATGACATTTTACTGCACAATTGATTCCAAAACAACTTTGAGTAATTACAATAAAAAAATATATATGTTCAGTGGTTTCAATATAAATTTCACAGAATTGACAAGAGTTTTCTCCAATATCTCATTGAACCGGTTCAAAAAGCAGATTCATCGGTTCCTGACGTCATCAAGCAATTACGTCTCTAAGCATTTCTTTTCTAACAACTCAATGCAATGTTGTGTCAATGAAAAATTCAAATAAGTCATTTGTGTCAACGCATATCGAAACATTCAAAAATAAAAAACATTGCTGATTATTGCCATATAATTCACTTAAGTTAATGGTGTTTGTGGTCACAGTTTCATTCGCGGATCCTTTATGTCAGATACGACTGACTGAACAATATTGACTAGCCTACAACTTGGAAAAGATTCCTAAAAGTTTCACACCTACAGCACACATTGCAGACACTGATGCACAAACGTGGATATGTTCTACATGTCTGAAGAAAGAATAAACCTGTCTTATAAACTCCTTGATTTAGCTTAAACAACTTAAAATATGAGCTGC
>NW_015646539.1:7691-14381 GCF_001515625.1 Sinocyclocheilus rhinocerous | reverse complement strand
GTTATTTGTGTGAACGCATATTGCTGATTATTGCCATATAATTCACTTAAGTTAATGGTGTTTGTGGTCACAGTTTCATTCGCGGATCCTCAGATACGACCGACTGACCAATATTGACTAGCCTACAGCTTGGATAAGATTCCTAAAAGTTTCGCACCTACAGCACACATTACAGACATTGATGCACAAACGCGGATATGTTCTACATGTCTGCAGTATAAATAATGAATAAACTAGTCTAATAAACTCCTTGATTTAGCTTAAGCAACTTTAAATATAATATTAATGCACACTAAACTATTGTAAAATGTATTTACATCACTCGACAGAAAGGTTTTTGCAGGTTTTAATAAAATGTAAATTAATAGCAGTCATAATAAACAAGCATAATTCCAGTACGCGCCTCAGGCTTGCACAGTATCGTCAACTCAATCAGAATCTTCGGTAATCCTCGGCAAACTTCGCCACGGCTCATTCTGTTCTTGTTGAGTCCTCGGTAATCCTCGGTAAACTTCGACATTTGGTTGAACCGGCTCATTCGGTTCTTTTTGAGTCCTCGGTAATCCTCGGTAAACTTCGACAGTTGGTTGAACCGGCTCATTCGGTTCTTTTTGAGTCCTCGGTAATTCTCGGCAAACTTCGACAGTTGGTTAAAGTTCGATTCTGTTCGATTTGTGAACCGGCTCGACCGGTTACTTCCTGAGAACCGGCTCAAAAGAACGATTCGTTCAAGAACCTAACATCACTACTCCCCAGGACCGTTTTCTTCTTCTTCTAGGTTACATCACATATTTGTTATATTAATGAAATCAAAGCTTTAATCTGATAATTAACTTTCTTTTATTTTACATTTAATTTCATTATTAGCAAAATTTTGTCGAAAACATTATTTGACATCAGTAAATGCATCATGATTGTCGGGTTTATTTTTGTGCAGAATACAATGGCTTCCTGTGAAAACATCGGAAACCCAGAGTGTGAAACACGCTTAGCCCCTTAAAAGTAACTGCTGTGAAACACAAGCACACACTGGAGTCATTTTAATCTCATAGATTGTGTCTCTACACAACTGTATTGCAGATCCCTTAAATGTTGTAGAAAATGTCTCGCTCATTTGTTTTCTGTTGTTTTTGCCGTCTGATTGGTGAGTAATAAATGTGCTTTGTTTTTATTTTTTTGGAAGATTTAAATCCAACTAAGGGTTTACTTTGATAGTCTCTATTATTTGTATAGATCTGTTATCTACTGAAGTTCATTGACAATAAATATTTATGTTCAGTTAGAAGTTTTAATGCAAAATTCATGACACTTATTTAAACTTGTAAAACACAGAATAACTTTTATATTTGAATATGCAGTATTAGTAGCTTTCTAGTGATCCTGAGGACCTTGATTAGCTCGTTCAAGTGTGTTTAGTTAGGGTTGGGGTTAAACTTTGCAGGACAGTGGCCCTCAAGACCAGAGCTGAAGAGCCATGGTTTAAAACGTGACACGATTGTAAAAGAGGTCTGAGTGTTTGCATCTTTTAGTTAAATCATTTTTGGGAACCAAAGCAATGAATGTGTCCACACAGGAACTGTAAATAGTCTGTGATTATGACTACATTCACATTAATCTGGATACATTTGAAAAACATGATTTTTTATTTTTTTTTCAAAACATGACAACAGTTGTGTTTTGACTGCATTGAAAGGTGATTAAGTGTGACCTCAATGCACCAGGTCACACAGTTAGAGTTCTGTTGGCCATCCTTTTCTTATAAGTTTTCCCTGCTGCCTTATCACAGACAGTTCAGTAAAAGAAAGAAGAAATGCCCACCTGCATTAAGAATATATATTATTGTATAGATTAGTATGTGCTCAAAAACGCTCTGAAATTAAATTTCTCTTTTAAAGGGGTCATATGATGCTGCTAAAAAAACATTATTTTGTGTATTTGGTGTAATGCAATGTGTTTATGCGGTTTAAGGTTAAAAAACACTATTTTCCACATACTGTACATTATTGTTTCTCCTCTATGCCCCGCCTTTCTGAAACGCGTAGATTTTTACAAAGTTCATCGGTCTGAAAAGCGAGGTGTGCTCTGATTGGCCAGCTATCCAATGTGTTGTGATTGGCTGAATACCTCAAGTGTGTGACTGAAATGTTATGCCCCTGACCATACTGTGATGCCGTCTCCCAGCGCGACATGTGTGAACATTTGGGCGGCGTTATGCAAATCTTCCCACATCGTGACGTAGGCATGTGGGGCGTGTTAGAACGAGCCGTTTTAGGCGGGCGTGGCTGACTCTTAACTTTTATAAAGAATATCTCTTTGGATTTGAGACTTTAGTCTTTGCAACATTACAGATCTTCTTTATGCACCAAGAGCTTGTAACACTCCCAAAGAGAAAGGAAAAATTTAAATCGCATCATATGACCTCTTTAAGAAAGAGAAAAAATAAAAAAACTTAATTCACTGCATTTAAAATTTTCAGACATTTAGTTCAATGTTCAAAATATGAGGCAAAGAGAGTATTTCTGATATGTGTCATAATTTCAAAAATACAAATCAAGTGTCAGCTAACTGATTCAACCAACTTTATGATAATTATTATTACTTCAATAAAACTATCTCTGATCTCCAGTGTTTGCAGATGCAGTGAAGTCAGTGTCAGTGATGGAGGGAGATTCAGTTACTCTACAGATTGATGCTAAAATACAGAGAGATTCAGTGATAACATGGCGGTTTGGAAATGAAAGCCCTCCTATAGCTACAATCAACAACGGGGCTGTGATCTTCTCCCCATCTGATGGTCCTTATGGGAGATTCAGAGACAGACTGAAGCTGGACATTAAGACTGGAACACTGACCATCACAAACACCAGAACCACAGACTCTGGAGTTTATCAGTTCTCAGGAGAGAACATTCACAGTTTCAAAGTTTATGTCTATGGTGAGTCACAATCAGTTTCTTTCTTCTGTTGAACGCAAAAGAAAATATTTTGAAGAATGCTGGTAACCAGAAAGCTGATGGTCACCATTGACTTCCATTCTAGAAAATAAAAGACTATGTAAGTCAATGGCTACCATCAACTGTCTGGTTACCAGCATTCTTCAAAATATTTTCTTTTGCGTTCAACAGAAGAAAAAAGCTCATACAGATTTGGAACTACTTGACGGATGATTGATTTTCATTTTTTACTTAACTATCCCTTTAAAGGACCCTGATGTCGTTCCAAACCCATAAGATCTTCGTTCATCTTCGGAACACAAATTAAGATATTTTTTGATGAAATCTGAGAGCTTTCTGACTCTGTATAGACTGCAACGCAACTGAAATGTTCCCAGGTCCAGAAACGTAGTAATGACATCGTTAAAATGGTCCATGTGACATCAGTGGTTCAGCCATAATTTTTTTGAAGCTACGAGAGTACTTTTTGTGCACAAAGAAAGCAAAAATAATGACATTATTCAACCATTTCTTCTCTTCCGTGTCAAACTTGGCACGCTGTACATGCTGTGTTTTCATCCAAGTTTATGTCATCACGCTGGCTACTGCATCATTCACGAGCGTTGTGTTGCTGTATATGCAGGGTCAGAAAGCTCTCAGATTTAAATATCAAAAATATCTTAATTTGTGTTCTGAAGATGAATGAAGGTCTTACAGGTTTGGAACGACATGAGGGTAAGCAATTAATGACAGAATTTTGGGGTGAACTAACCCTTTAAAAGCACCACTCAAAACAAATGCAGGTGTAATGCAGATCTTGGCCAGTACAGGACTGTCATTCTTTCCTGTATGTAGACTGGAGATGGGCCAGAAAAAAAATGCTAATATTTCATGAAAAAATAAAGCATTCTGAGGAAGTATTCTAAGGAAGTCTACAACAGAAAGTCTCTACACACAAGATCATTTAATAGGCACTTTTCAGATAAACAACATGTACATCATGTAAGAATATAATAAAACATGTATTTCATTACAAAATGTCAACAGTTCATTGTCACTTATTCACCCCTTCATTTATATTCTTATTTATCTTTATTTCAGCTCGTCTGCCTGTTCCTGTCATCAACAGAGACTCTCCACAATGTTCTTCATCATCATCATCATCATCATATTGTTCATTGTTGTGTTCAGTGGTGAATGTGGGTCATGTGACTCTCTCCTGGTACAAAGGAAACAGTTTATTGTCCAGCATCAGTGTGTCTGATCTCAGCATCAGTCTCTCTCTACCTCTGGAGGTGGAATATCAGGATAAAAACAGCTACAGCTGTGTGCTCAACAATCCCATCAGCAACCAGACTCAACATCTGGACATCAGTCAACTCTGTCACACACGTTCAGGTACAGCAGCGCTGATATTAGCAATTATTTGATGAGCTGATCACTGTTAGTCATATCGGGGTAATGGATATTTTTGTTCATTTATTTAACTTTGTTTTCTGTTAAAATCTATTAATAGAATAAAAAAATTGCATATATATATATAAACTGTGTATATATATATATTGTTAATCGAAGAATTCAGGCAGCGGTTGTGTGTGTATACTGTATAATGCTCATGCCAGCTTTGCTTATGCCTAATTATTCACTTCTTGCATCATGTGCAATTTGCAAAATATTAAACATGATTTTTGAACAGGTGCATTTACTGCTGCTATTAACTCAAAATGCATACTCAGCCAGCTTGCATACATGCTTAATTATCCAATCTTTGTATCAACGTAACGTGTAAAGCATCGAACATGATTTTTAGTGTGTATGTTTGTTTCATTGATACATGCAAAAGAACATTCACTTATCTTAAGAGGCTGAATTTCAGAGGAACTCTGATACCACACTGCAGGACTAGCCTACAGCAAACACCGAGCCAGACTATTTAAATGCTGAGCAAGCAATCTCATTGGCAGGTTGCATGTATGGAACCTATCAGCCTGCGCCCTCTAGGGTTTATATGCAGTTGCTTTTGGTGTTAAAAGAATTAACGTCTGTTTGAGTGAATGCATAATTGATTCTCTGTGTTGTTGTTTTCTTCCCTTAGATTGTGTCCAGTGTTGTGGTTTTACTGAAGCTGTGATCCAGTTGGCCCTCTCTGTTCTGGTAGGCATGGCTACTGTCACTATTCTGGTTTACGACATCTCATCAAGAAAGGTTGAACAATCAAAGGAAAAACAGACATCACCATCAGACCCTCAAACCAATTAACCACATTGCCATATGAGGACACTAGGGGAAATAATATGTGAAAATATTGATATGAGACTTCACACAAGTTTAAAGATATGTAAGATACATGTTTCAGTGGTCAGTAGTACATTATTCATATGAATATCTGACCACTGAATGCCACAGTTAATTAGTAATATTAATTAGTTTAGTAAATGTTTCAATTAATAGTATGCTACTTTGTTGTCACGTGATTTCATTTTGCTTAATTCAATGCGCAGCATCCTAGTTAACGGGTCAGAAACAAATATAATTTTTTTTGTTATGTTGCAATTATATTTGTGTTAAATTGTCCTAAATTCTCGGGGGTTGGTGGGAATAGATTAAGAGTAAGAAAAGCTGCATTAAAGCTCGAGCTGTGAAGTTTCTCTGAATAACAACGCAGATATACGCAGATGTATATTTGGCTCATGAGACTTATGTAATCTGTGTCTGTATTAAAGGTGTTTATTGTGTTTGAACTGGGTTTGAGAATGGCATACTTGGCATTGCTTGAGGATCAGGCGACTGCCCCACTAAGATTGACGGCTGGTCCACCCAATCAAATGAGACACAAAATCCTGCATAGTAATGTAAAGAATAAGTCTGTGTTCAGAATTTCCCCCATACCCTTATTCACTATTCCCTATATTAGAACACTAATATAGTCCACTTGAAGGAGTGAATGAAAACAAGTGAGTGAATTCGGACATTGAGTGCACCTTCAGGTTGCCACCTTTGCATAGTTTGTGCTTGCTGTTAAATAATCATTTGAAACTTAGCAAGCTGGCAGCTCCAGTAGTAACTAGCACTCTCAACTATGGATATGCCCTGCCCCTTGAAGTATAATATATTTTGTAATATACAGTATTTGAGCATTTGAAGGTTTCATTTAAATATATTTTCAACTTGAATTTTTTTATTTACATTATATACTACAGTATGTAGCATTTGAAAACAAGATTTTAAATATTTTTATTGATTTCTTTATTATTATGGGATGTCTGCTGCCCAATATTAGAAATGTTTAGTTAAAGAAGTGGATCTGAAAATGTTTTATATTATATTATATTATATTTTGGTTTTTGTCACAATACATGATTTATTGTATATATGTAATGAATTCAGTCCACTGAAGGCGAGCGTAGTGAGAACCCAAGTGCAGTTTTAGTCAAACAGGTGAAATCCAAACATCCAAACAATAATCAGAGACTTGACTTGACATGAACAGACTTGACTAGAACAGACTTGACGTGGCATGAACAGACTCGACGTGGCATGAACAGACTAGACTCACCGACAGCAGGTTACAACATCAGTACACGACGAAGATTATGGGAACAAGAGGACTACTTATAGCAGACAAGAAGGTCACATGACAAGAACAAACCAATGGGAAACAAGACACATGACTAGGACAACCATTCAGAACATGACACAAAGAACAGAGGAACCAATGGCATGAAGACAAGAGGGCAAGGGAAGCATGACACTAACAG
>NW_015646539.1:0-1671 GCF_001515625.1 Sinocyclocheilus rhinocerous | reverse complement strand
TTCTAGAACCCCTTGTCTAGACCCCGACAGTTAATATAGCTACGTACAACTTAATTAACACTCAAAACATTAATCAGCGGTTCTGCTAGACACTTTGTCTAGCCCCCGATAGTTAATATAACTACGTACAACTTAATCAAAGCTGAAACAATATGCATGGTTAACGTAACTTAAACTAAGGTCAAGCGGTTAGTCAGAAATCTAGAATCTCACCTGATGCGCCCCATGCTTCATCTAACCTGAGATCTAGTATGCACGTAACCCTGGTCGCAGATTTGCGGAAACATACGCCTTCACTTAATCTACTTGAGGAAATAATTTCAGAGTAAGTCAGAATAAATCAAATGTAACAATTTATTATCAGTCAGGTAAATATGTATTATGCCAATTATCTAATCAATTATCAAATCATTACAAGACATCAAATTCTCATAGACAAATCTAAGAGTAAAGGATTCATACCTGACTTTAGGAAAATACATAGTATTGAGTGTGTGGACACATTCCATACTACGGGCTCTCTGACTACAGAATCGCCCCGACCCTTTTGCTGCAATCCTTTAAATACAAAACCAAGATAAAACATCCCCCAAGTGGAGGCATGTACAAACAATTGGAATTTACATTAACCCAGGTCCCAGACCTGGGTGGTTTGCACCTCAATGGGAGCAGAAGGTAATTTGCATGGAATGACCCTCTACAGTAATCAAAGTATCTCTTAACTCTTAGGATCTGTATTATTTTTTTGTCTACTTTTGTAAGATTAAGACCATTGTACCACTCGCCCTGAAACTATTCAAATGAAACCAAACATGACTGTAAATCTTATTTGCATTCATATATAACATTATACTATTGACCATTCTGAGTGTGCTGGGTGAAGAGAAGGATGGGTGCGGGGAAGGAAGGGGATCAGGAGGAACCAATGCATATGTGAGAGACGTTTTCCCGCATTTTCTCTCAGTGAGATGCGGAAACAGATGTCTGTATGTTAATGCACTGTGTGTGTATTGTCTGTCTCAGAAGATCAAAGTATCTGAGTTTCTTTTATCCTTACAAGTTCCTCATATTTAGAAAGATTCCATGCATAGTGATTTCAGATGCTAAGAAAAGGAATCCTCTGTCTTAAAGAGGTCATGAAATGGAGGATCAAAATGTTCTTGATATTTACACATATAAGTGGTTATTCTACAATAAAAAAATAAAAAATACTACAAATTTTAGAAAATTTGCTTAAAATATGAATGATTCTTTTGAATGCGTGTTGTTAAAATTGTGTGCTGGTTGGTTAATCTTTTAACAAACAGAATCCAATCTATTTCTATCGATTTTCTGGTACATAGAATTACTAATGAAGACACACACCGGTTGCCTTCAAGCATGGCTGCAGTTTTTCAAAAATTTTCCATTGCCACGAATGATTAAAGCTGTCGAAGAAATTCTGGGAATGGTTAAATAGTCACAGCTTTATTCCCAAAGCAGCTGAGCTTTTGTGTCCCCTCTACAAGTCAGTGTGGGGTCGACTAACACACTGACCTGTTCACTTGCATTTTTTCTTGATAACAGCAAAAATAATTTTACATACTCCATAATTTTTGGTTGTACAGCTAAGAGTATAAGACATCACCAGAAACGTCTCAGGTTACTTATGTAACCATGGTTCCCTGAGTA
>NW_015646538.1:31913-33280 GCF_001515625.1 Sinocyclocheilus rhinocerous | reverse complement strand
TGTAACACTCATGCATAACAAAGTGCATTAACTAATGTAAACAGACCAACAACATCATACATAAAGGGGTCATGAAATGCATTTTCAAAAGTTTAATTTAGATTTCTCAAGGTTATTTTATAAACTTTGTAACTTCGCAGCAAAACAGTGTCATTGTAAACAAAGCAGCACTGTCCTTATAAAAGCTATTTTAATGCATTATACAGGAGTCGGTGAGTTCTCCTCAGAGATACATTAAAATAAACCTCCATCCTTAATTTAGTATTTAGGATTTTCTTTAAGTGTTTTGCGCATTATTAAACTTGTTCTGCCTGGTCCTTTGCTGGTACGTCTGTGCTCCATCTTCAGTGTCTCTGGCCTCTTTTAATGTCTCATTTAAAGGTTTTGTAATATTTCCACTCTGTCATTTCCACATGACACTTTAGAAAATAATTGCAATGCAGTTTGTGTTCGAGTCCGGAACAGAGGTTGGCCGAAATAAAGCAAAAACCATCCAGTTTCAATTTATACCTGGTCAACCAGTGAATCTTAAGTACTTGTTTGATTATTACAACCAAAGATATATTTTTTAAATTTGTTACTGGCTTTTGATGAAGGAGGTCCAATCATCCTCGGGAGTTTTTGAGGGACAGGAAGGAAACCTCTATTTTACTTACTAGATTGTAAGCTTGATCAGTCAGCTTTAGAGCAGGGCAGGTACTATACAGCAGGGAAACTGACTGCTTGGTCTCTGTTACATGGAGGACCAGGCCTTAAAGCACTAGACCCTGCATTGTATTTGCTAATGTGTGGTCAGCATGCAGATGTAGAGCACTTCTGTTGTGAGTTGTTGCCAGACAGGGAGGTGCAGAAAAATGTCCTGAAGGTATTCACAAATTGGTTAACATATTCCAAAAGTTCAAGTAGATTAGTACAAATAGTTAAGTTTGTTAAAAGTAATTTTGTTTCTCTGTTTTGAGTGTTCGAAGCCTTTTTTTTCCCTTTGTTTTCTTTTGTTACTTTGTTACAAACGATTAGGCAGTGCAACATGGAAGAGGATTGTGTAAAGCTTAAACATGACCTTGGGGAATGGATCGCTGAATGTGGAGTGCCGCATATCTACAATGCTAAACTTGAACGCCTCCCCCATATTTATGGACTGGTTGTGAAGCACCTCATTTTACAAAGGTATTATTACCTATTGCATTGTTTAAATGTCAAGTTTTAAAGTCACAAAGAAACAGATGTAGTGACAGTTTTTTTTCTAATAGTAAATTATTTTCGAATTATCAAAAAAAAGAAAAAAATTGTAGGGTGGGGACATATCTTTTGGTTGAGATGTGGGCGTTGCACATCAGTGTTCCCTCTACTTTTTTCTTGCTGAGCAA
>NW_015646538.1:29578-30754 GCF_001515625.1 Sinocyclocheilus rhinocerous | reverse complement strand
CTATAGTGTGATATCTAGGTGAAAGAGTCTCTATGTGCTGAGAATTAACTGATTTCTGTAACATGTGGAGTGCCGCAGATCTACAATGCTAAACTTGAACACCTCCCCCATATTTATGGACTGGTTGTGAAGCACCTAATTTTTCACAGGTATTATTACCTATTGCATTGTTTAAATGTCAAGTTTTAAACTCACAAAGAAACAGATGTAGTGACAGTTTTTTTGTAATAGTAAATTATTTTCGAATTATCAAAAAAAAGAAAAAAATTGTAGGGTGGGGACATATCTTTTGGTTGAGATGTGGGCGTTGCACATCAGTGTTCCTTCTTTTTTCTTGCTGAGCAATTGGGTGGAGATTTTGGCTTCTTGAGCAAAACCTTAATTTATTCTAGATCTGTACAGCATGCACACAAGAAAGTGGAAACAACATAGAGTGACAATACGTGCCATTTTCCCAGGACGCGTCCTGGCCAGGATTTGTTTTGGCTTTGTTTTCCTGTTTTCACGCTTGCTGAAGGTAATGATCGAAAAGTAGTTTGACCAATAACATGCAATCATCTTTTACTTTAAGTCTGTCTGAAATGCTTGTGTAAAATCAAATCTGCAGTAAAATCAAACAAACAAACAGTTTCACTGATGCGATCTGAAACTCTTTCACAAACTTGTGAGGTATTATTATGATACATAGTGTTTTCAAAATGCGGTTTTATCAGTTTGCCTAAAAGAACACAAAACATTTGAATGTTTTACAAACTATTTACTTTTGGTTGAGACTGAGAGCATGTGTATATTTCCCCAAGTTATGATAAGCTGTCTGCATCTTGCATGTGTTTTCATATATTTATCAATCCCATTTTAGAACGTCAAACATGATCAACCAGTTCAAACAAGGGGTTAACTCTTGCGGTCAACTGTGGGAGACAGTGGAAAGGCACTGGAATGCCTTCAGGACAGTCTTCACCCACACAACAGGACAACTGACAAGGATTCAATTCCGATTGTTATTTAATCCCTTTGCGGTCAAAGATCGGCGACGGCCCCAGATTATTGTTGTTTCACTTTAACAGCACATTAAATCATCACACTCTTACTTGATCTGAACAAACTGCATCAGTAGGAAGATTAAAGACTCTAGCTTCGATATTTGACCACTGTTTTGATAAAACATTGTTGCAG
>NW_015646538.1:28945-29529 GCF_001515625.1 Sinocyclocheilus rhinocerous | reverse complement strand
TTATAGTCCAAAGATGCATATACATGGAGATATATAGATATATTTACTCATTTACTTAATATTTCTTCAGACAGAATCATCATTTCTGTTCATTTTCCACTGATTTACGCGATCTGATGATAATTAGCCGCTCCTAGCACTGTCTCTGTATGTTTACTCTTCCGTGCTCGCGCCGTGACTGACAGAGACCTGATTCGTCCAGCGCTTGTCAATCATAACTGTGCATCATATGCCGCCCCGTCTCATCCTGTCGCGCGCTTCCTTCACACTTCCGCGTTGATATATGACCACAACAACACAGAGAAACCTCTGTACCCACGAAATATCCAAATAATAAACACACTATTACGATAGTATATGGTTTGTATGTGAGTTTCTTGAGATTTGGGGTATTTTCATAACAATAATGAATGTGTACATCTAAAAATGTTAATTTTTATTAATTAAACCGTAATTTAAATAATTACTGATTATAATTACTTATACTGTCTTTTTACGTGTTGCGTATCGCGCCGCGTAAACATAAAACCATGTCTGCATTTGTGATCGGAGAAACGACAAACAACAAGCCCTACTCTACACTG
>NW_015646538.1:28098-28842 GCF_001515625.1 Sinocyclocheilus rhinocerous | reverse complement strand
AACTTTGGAGTGTATGCGAAAAAGTTTCAGTGTACATGGGATTCCTGAAATGATAGTGTCTGATAATAATGCTTGTTTTGTAAGTGAGGCAAGTAAAGACTTTATGACTAAGAATAGAATAACCCCGGTTACTTCTGCACCGTATCACCCCTCATCTAATGGTTTGGCAGAGCGAGCAGTTCCAACTTTCAAAGACCTAATGAAAAAAAGTTTGGGGAACATGATGGAGACCAAGTTACATAGAGCTCGGTTTAATTATCGTATCACACCCCAGTCTATAACTGGACAGTCTCCTGCTGAATGGAAGAAAATTGTGTTGCACTTTAGACAAGATACATCCTGACTACACTGGTAAAATGGAAAGGAAACAACAAGTTCAGAAAGAGTATCATAATCAACATGTGAAATATCATTATTTCCAGATTGGAGATTCTGTGTATACCCGAAACTTTGGGTATGGACCAAAATGGGTGCATGGAGTAATTCAGGACATTACAGGACCTGTATCTTATACAGTAGCTTTGGGGAATGCTCAAATTGTGCGACATGTAGATCAATTTAGTCGCCAACAAAAAGAAAATATAACAGATTACCAACAGAGCATGGATGTTCAGTTATGTGATGAGTCCGGGGCTTAGAGGCTGGAGGCGGAGTCAAGGGAAACTCCAGCCACGGCGACGCTGGAGGATGGCAGTCCCGCGGAGCTCGCACCGCATAGATGGTGGGCTGAGGGCGAGCAGAGGG
>NW_015646538.1:25629-26502 GCF_001515625.1 Sinocyclocheilus rhinocerous | reverse complement strand
GCGACGCTGGAGGATGGCAGTCCCGCGGAGCTCGCACCGCATAGATGGTGGGCTGAGGGTGAGCAGAGGGGCTGCCAGACGACAGCTGAGGAGGAGGCAGGAGCAGGTGGGAGGACGGGCATTCGTGAGCCTGCGGGGCTAAACTCTGGATCAGGAGTCCCCTCTAGGTTGAACACGGGAACAGGATTGCGCTCTGGAGGAGCGGACACTTGAGGGCGCTCTGGACTGGATTCGTGGGACTGGAGCCCTCTCCTCTTCATTTTGGCACATACGCCGTGCCATACTCAGCTCACCCTCAGCCGAGGTGCAGGAGGCGGAGCTCCTCTACGCGCTCACACCGTCCCTCGTGGCGGGCTCTGTAGCCGGTTCTCGCACCTGGACTGATGTCACGGCCTCCGGCTCCGCGGCGATCCTCAGCTCTGTCGTTCTTTCTGGCGATGGCTCGTCGGTCGCGGCGGGCTCTGGCTCTCCGTCAGCGGTGGGCTCGGGCTGATGCTCCGCACCGCGGGGAGATGGTGGGCTGGGCACTGGGTCTGGAGTGGATCTGATGAGATCATCCACGGGGCAGGATGGTGATCCGTTTCTCGCCAGAGTCCACGCCACGAAGGCAACGAAATCCTCTCGAGGACCATCCTCGGACAACGTGCGAGGAACAAGGAGACGTGGAGTACATAAACAGTCTTTAATCCTTGGAAAGACAGGGGAATTACACAACATCCAACGAGTAGAACCGACCAAGGAAGACTGAACAAACAGGAACTTAAATACAAGGGATAATTACTAAACACAGGTGTCAGGAATCATAATCAAACTAAACGAGGACAGGAACATGACCAAATAAGGAAAAACAGGAACAGAAACAGGGGCAAAACA
>NW_015646538.1:23230-25583 GCF_001515625.1 Sinocyclocheilus rhinocerous | reverse complement strand
TGTATTTATATATACATAATAAATATTCACAGTACACACTCATACATTATGTAAACAAAAACTTTTATTTTGGATGCGATTAATCACGGTTAATCATTTGAAAGCACTAATATGAACACAACATTTTCAAATAAAATTAAATGAATATACAAAAATAATTTCCAGAATATTAAGATAATTTTGATATCAACCCAAATTGGGTCAAATCAAGCCAGCTTCCTAACCCTACAGTCTCAGCCGAGCGTTTGGATTAAAACAATAACCCATCTTTTTTTATATATATAAGTGTAGGCTATTAAAAAGTACAGTGTATGTTTTGGCAATATGGCTTGCAAATATAAGATTGTTGTTAGGTCATACATGCCATGTAATATTAGAATATAGGTACCCCTTAGTTTCAAAATACTTACAGTAGAAATAATTTGTAATTTTGCAGGTTATTACCCCTTTATTCCCCATATTTAGCATATTATTTCCTTATACCTACATGGAGGTACTGAATAGGTACACTATAAAAACAAAAACGTTACGCTGTAAATTCTGTTTTCTTAAGCTGTATGTTGTGGGCTGAAATCTAAAGTGTTACGAACTATTTTGATTTTAGAGATAAAGATAGTAAATTACATAAACACTACATGTCATATCATGAATTACTTGTTATATATACATATGCTATTATGACTTCAAAGCAAGAATTGTTGATCTAACATATTACTGTACTACTGGTTTGTAGGAGAAATATTTGAGAACATGAGAAAAAGAAAATGGAACAATAATGTCTCTTGATTCTCTTATTAATGTAGGATGAAGAGATACAGGTCAGGGATTAGTAACAAAGCTACACTTTTATTAACATTGTAGATTTTCTCATGGGGGTCCCGTCTGTCTCAGCGCTGAAACTCTTTATACAAAGTGTCATTCTAGACAGCTCAGAACCTATGAGTATAGTCTATTCTACTGACTTTCATACAGTCATCTATCATTAATACAGGTTCATATGTTCATGAGTCTTCATGATTTCCATCTTAAATCATACGCTAAAGGTTTGGTTTGACTGTAATCACATTCTGCAAAGCTCCTGTTATCTTAAGGGAAACAGTAGGTAACCACTGAAAGTGTTATGGTTAGACTCGCTATCATATATCCACCTTTCAGACCAAAGTCTCACATAGACGACATCTCCAACCTCCAGGATCAACACGACTCCTTTTGAGGAGTTTACAACACCCTGATCCTGATGACCATGTGCTATAGCCACCCTCTCTCCGTTCTTCACAATGGAGACAGTTGATGGAGTTGAGGGATTACTATGACCATAGACAGAGAAGTTGAACTTGTACACTCCTTTCAGTGGGGCTGTGAAAATACCTAAAGCAAATAAGAAAGATAAAGAAGAGAATCAGCTGTGCACAGCATAATAGTTTTGAAACATGGCAGATCATTTGATTATCTTATTCACATTACACAACTGCAGAGAGGTTTGAATGGAGTAGAAGGATTCTCGTTACTATAACTGAGTTTTGTCATTGATAATTACCTGTAATTGGGTTGTAGGCGTTCCCTATGTTTGTGAAGACTTTCCTGTAGGTTAGTGTGATTTCAGTGGTGAAAGGGCCAATATATCCACTGCCAGATTCCATCAGTGCAGCTGAAAATGCTATCTCTCTGTCTGTGATTGAAAAACATAAGCAATACTGTGATATATTACTGTATTACACTGAGGATGTAAACACTGAACTTAGAATTCAATAGAATTCTAATTCTGAAATAGAATTCAAACACTGTTTTACCTCTATTTTCCTTTTTCAGTTCCTCCACTTGACTCTCAGTAAGATGTGAAATTTCTGTGAAGGAATAAGGATTGTGTTAAATGATGTTTAAAATGCTTACCAGATTTTCAAGATGTCAGATGTCCAAATCAGGTTTTTTGTGCCCCCGATCCGATCCGAGTATTGAGTATCTACCGATACCGAGTCCCGATCCGATACTTATATATTACTAGTCTTTGGTGCACAATTCATTTACATTAAAGTTATTAAAATCAATCCAATGTACAGTATACAGAGTTGAGCAGAAAGTAAAAGTAATATATGTATATACAGTATAATATAATATTCAATAGGGACGGTATCGGGCCCGATACTGGTCTCCTGTACTCGTACTCGTTAAAATGCCCCGATACCAAACGCAGATACCACACAGCATGTGATAAGCGCCATATTCAAACAAAGAAACACAGACAACAGACAGCAGAAAGGAGTTAAGGATGTCTACTACGAAGTATATGTATGCAATGAATATAATATTAAACATTCAGTATTAACGCCTGTATAGCTGAAGTGCGCGAGCTGAT
>NW_015646538.1:18642-23217 GCF_001515625.1 Sinocyclocheilus rhinocerous | reverse complement strand
AATAGATTTTGGTTTGACTGTATCTATTTGATAAATGAAGTTAACCAACTAACATTATACATACCCTTTTGGTTTCTGTACCCAATATTTAAAAAATGTACAAATGAAATAAAAATATTGGTATCGGTACTCGGTATCGGCAAGTACCAAAAATAGAAGTATCGGTATCGGGCGAGTACTGGAAAAAGTGGTATCGGTGCATCCCTAATATTCAAGATTACAAGCTCAAATTTTGTGACGCGCTAGAACGGACCTCACTGGTTCTCGCACGTCACGCACACACATTTCTTCTTATTTTGGTTTTACTGGCATCTGAACACGTAGATTTGAGTGCCTTTTTTTCCTTTAAATGGCGGTTGGCAAATCTACTGAAAGGTGAATACTGCCACCTACTGCACGTCACCGGCATGACAGCTGACATAAATAAGGATCGGGTTTAGGAGAGCTGATACTGATTGGTTAAAATATTGCTTGATTGGCCCTGATCCCAATACTTGGGATCGGCTTGGGACATCCCTACTTATTATAATAACACGATTTACACAGTAAGTACTCAATTTTAGACTAACATTTACGCCATGCAGTGTATTGTATTGGTGTTTTCCTGAGGATCTCTGATAAAAGAGTGAAAGTGCTGGTAAGATACCATCAGTTTTCTTGTTCAGCTCTTCCAGGATGAATGTCTGTTGTTCTCTCAGTCGCGTCTCTAAGGCTCTGATGTTGGCTTTCTGCTCTGTAACGGTGGCAGTCAGGTCTCTCAGTGCTGCGTGGATGTCAGAGAAGCACAGATGGCAGTATTGTTGGCTGTCAGTTTCATCTCTCCGAGTGTCTGTCTGAGCTGGATTCTGTCTTCTGTCCTCATTGCTGAGCTGTTGACTGATCTCATTCTCACCGAGTCCTCCATCTACCTGCTGCTGTACCACAGACACAAAGGTTTCCAGCAGCAGCAGTGTACATAACCAACCCTTCATTCTTCACTGATGTCCAGCTCTTGCTCTGTCATCCCCACAGACCCTCGTGCTCTTTTTATAGTGTCCTGATTTACTGTCTTCTGTGCTTGATATAAAAAAGTAGTTCAAGTTAATTGTTAATCGTATTTAAAGGGATGTTCCGGGTTCAGTAGATGTTTAACTCTATTTACGATGTTTGTGGCACAATGTTGAACATAACAAAAAATAATTGGATATAGATTGTCACACCACTTTCTGATATCCATGTGCATCTTACAAAAATACTAGGTTTACCAACTGACGGAAAGAAAGAAAGAAAGAAATACAAACAAATAAACACTGAATGTAAGTTTACGGAGACAAAATCAGCAAGTAATGTTTACATATGTTGAAGCTTTGTGACAATACTACTGAAATAGGGCATGATTTAATGTTTACTGCTTTAAAGGGATAGTTCTCCCAAAAATGAAAATTCTGTCATTAATTACTCACCCTCATGTCGTTCCAAACCCGTAAGACCTTCGTTCATCTTCGGAACACAAATTAAGATATTTTTGATGAATTCCGAGAGCTCTCGGACCCTTCATAGACAGCAAGGATCCTAACACGATCAACACACAGAAATGTAGCAAGGACAACGTAAAAATAGTCCATGTGACATCAGTGGTTCAACCGTAATTTTATGAAGCTACGTGAATACTTTTTGTGCGCAAAAGAAAACAAAAATAACGACTTTATTCAACAATTCGTCTCCTCCGCGTCACCCTGGTGCCATTGTGAAGAATATCCACTGAACGTAAACAGCGTATGTTGTTCTGTGTCAACTGCGTCAAAGGGATACGCTGTTTTCACTCAAATCAAAGCACAAACAACGTAGAAAATGTATCCGCGTGGCGCATGGATTGTCAGTTTATGATTATGTAATTTGCATTAGATTTTAAGTAACTGATGTCAGTTAATAACAAATAATATCTTGATTTATTTGTGGAGTCTAGAATAAGGTTTACCTTATTACTTCCAGGAAACTTTAGTTTATCTTTCCATAAGATAACGTCCATACACTGCAAAAAAAATGATTTTCTTACTTAGTGTTTGTGTCTTGTTTTCTAGTATAAATATCTACAAATTCTTGAAACAATATGAATTTACTGTACAAGTAAAATGATTTAAGATATTAAGTCTTGCTTTCTAAAAAAAAAAAAAAAATCAAAAGTTTGTTAGTTTTTGCTTAAAACAACAAAAAAATATCTGCCAATGGGGTAAGAAAAATAATCTTGTTCAGCCTTTAAAATTAAGAAGATTTTTCTTACCCCATTGGCAGATATTTTTGCTTGTTTTAAGCAAAAACTAACAAACTTTTGATTGTTTTTTAGAAAGCAAGACTTAATATCTTAAATCATTTTGCTTGTACAGTAAATTCATATTGCTTCAAGAATGTATAGATATTTATACTAGAAAACAAGACAAAAACTTGTCTTCCTTGTGTTGGCAATACAGTAAGAGGCTCTTAAAGTTAATGATATCTCACAAACCCTTCAGATTGGTCAGACTACAACTTCCAATTTTTCATGGTTGTTTTTTTATTGTCAAGGTGAAATGGGCTGGTGCCCCGTAAAATAGTATGACCAAAACTAAATATTAATACTAATATTTAAGCCCAAAATCTTTACACTGTTGGTGCTACTTAAATCTAAAATCACTACATTTAGTGGTGTGAGGTTATCTAACATCTGATATCACTACAACGTGGATTCTGGGAAAGTGACTTTTTTACGCACTTAAGATAACATTAACATTGACTTGTTTTACAATACCGTAATGTGAGCTGGGACTTATCCGATGTTAATTATTACTTACTCATAGGTTCTGTTTGTCATGTATTGCTGTAGTAAAGCACATGACGAAGGAGATGGAGAAAAACAGTAATTATTATAAATCCACAAACTGTAAATTCAGGAGATCACAGGAGATTCAACGTGTCAATCGCCACTGCATCTAGGGTATTCACTGATGTTATTGATGTCATGTTTATTCGGATGAAACCTCTTGTTATATGGCCAGAAAGAGAACAGTTGGTCAAAACCATGCCAATGCAATTCAGAAAACTATTTGGGGAAAAATGTGTTGCTATTATCGACTGCTGGGTCTTTATAGATCGTCCATCTAACCTTATAGCCAGAGCAGAAACATGGTCATCACAAGCAAAAATATCTGCCAATGGGGTAAGAAAAATAATCTTGTTCAGCCTTTAAAATTAAGAAGATTTTTCTTACCCCATTGGCAGATATTTTTGCTTGTTTTAAGCAAAAACTAACAAACTTTTGATTGTTTTTTAGAAAGCAAGACTTAATATCTTAAATCATTTTGCTTGTACAGTAAATTCATATTGCTTCAAGAATGTATAGATATTTATACTAGAAAACAAGACAAAAACTTGTCTTCCTTGTGTTGGCAATACAGTAAGAGGCTCTTAAAGTTAATGATATCTCACAAACCCTTCAGATTGGTCAGACTACAACTTCCAATTTTTCATGGTTGTTTTTTTATTGTCAAGGTGAAATGGGCTGGTGCCCCGTAAAATAGTATGACCAAAACTAAATATTAATACTAATATTTAAGCCCAAAATCTTTACACTGTTGGTGCTACTTAAATCTAAAATCACTACATTTAGTGGTGTGAGGTTATCTAACATCTGATATCACTACAACGTGGATTCTGGGAAAGTGACTTTTTTACGCACTTAAGATAACATTAACATTGACTTGTTTTACAATACCGTAATGTGAGCTGGGACTTATCCGATGTTAATTATTACTTACTCATAGGTTCTGTTTGTCATGTATTGCTGTAGTAAAGCACATGACGAAGGAGATGGAGAAAAACAGTAATTATTATAAATCCACAAACTGTAAATTCAGGAGATCACAGGAGATTCAACGTGTCAATCGCCACTGCATCTAGGGTATTCACTGATGTTATTGATGTCATGTTTATTGGGATGAAACCTCTTGTTATATGGCCAGAAAGAGAACAGTTGGTCAAAACCATGCCAATGCAATTCAGAAAACTATTTGGGGAAAAATGTGTTGCTATTATCGACTGCTGGGTCTTTATAGATCGTCCATCTAACCTTATAGCCAGAGCAGAAACATGGTCATCCTACAAGCACCATAACACAGTCAAGTTCTTGATTGGTATTACACCACAGGGCACAGTCTCTTACATATCAAATGCATGGGGAGGAAGAGTAAGTGACAAGTACATCACCGAAAACTGTGGCTTTCTGGACAACATTTTACCTGGTGATTTAGTTCTTGCTGACCGTGGCTTTGATATTCAGGACACTTTAGGTTGCATTATGGCTCAGGTAAGAATGCCAGCCTTTACCCGTGGGAAGTCGCAGCTAGCTCCAGTTGACTTAGAAACCACAAGGAAAATCGCTCATGTTAGGATTCACAATGAACGTGTGATTGGTATTGTGCGCCAGAAATATTGTATATTGGGGGGGGGGACATGGCCAATTGATTTATTGATGAGAAAAGATGATCATTTTAGTACAATAGACAAGATCGGACTTTTCTGTTGTGCTCTGGTGAACCTTCGTCCATCAGTTGTTGATTTTGA
>NW_015646538.1:17359-18520 GCF_001515625.1 Sinocyclocheilus rhinocerous | reverse complement strand
TTGTGTAGTACAAACACATAGTATACCACTGTCCTTAGAACAACAGAAATGTATTAGAAGAGCAACAGAACAGTTGGGTTTGCAACAACTTTTTACTTTTTTGTATGATGTACAAATTATGTGAAAATGTACTCAATTCTGAAATAAAGCTGTAACAAAAAAAGTTATCAGTGTGAATTGCCCAAATAACACACATTACATTTTCAAAAGGAAATAAATAAAATAAATATTAAAATAAAACTTTTAGCGTAATTTAAACAAAAAGTGCCTAAAGTGCTTAAGGAAAAAAAAATCTGCACTATGCTTGGCTACACTTAGGCTGTATATCACAGATGTAAATGAACACATGTGAAGCTACAGAATGATTTTTTGTTTTTTTTAATTTTTTTTTTCTTTAACCTTTTTGGAAGAAACTGAGGTAGCTTACGGCAGTTTGAACAGTACCATTTTCCTTTTGGAGCAATTTCAACATTAACGCATGAATAGTGAAACCACTGAATATATGACATTTTGCATTGTCACACAACATCATCTGACCAAACTCAACCGGGCCACAGTGACACCAGCTTTTTTCTTGCCCACTGCCACTTGCACCATTGTCAGATTGTACACAGAATGGACATTTAATTTCAATGACAGACACCACAACAATCACAAGAAACAAGGCCATCCGGGGAAGCACCTAAGTATGGCACACAAGGATTAATGAAAAAACCTGTCTCGTGCACTTTCACATTTTCATGAGATTTCTTATGTTCATCTGTAAACATATCACATGCAAATTTCTCATGAGAACATCCTCAGGTAGTAGCTTTTGATGTAAATTTGTATGATTGGGGATAGCATACACTTTTGATAAAGTTCTGAGCTGGTTGATTGGGATCAGTGCAACATGCAGTTTTCATTTTAGATGCTGTGATTCGACCAGCACGAAACTGAAACCACAGTTTAGAAGAAGCTTGATCCCTTGTAGCCATTTCAACTGCCTTTGCTTGCTCCTCTGATACAAAGGACCAGCATAAACCAGCATCCCAGCGTCAAAACATACCTAACATATGCTGTTTTTTTCAGCTCTCACCCATCCACACACCATCTGGTTATATGCCTCCAAACCTTTGTAACATTTGAGGTCCTCAGCTGTGTATGGGCTTGGCAAAAAAA
>NW_015646538.1:7398-15261 GCF_001515625.1 Sinocyclocheilus rhinocerous | reverse complement strand
TTTTTCTTGCCCACTGCCACTTGCACCATTGTCAGAACCATCCAAATCAGGGACAGATACACCACGTTGTGCTGACACATTACCTATGGTCGATGAAAGCCTAGTGTAGAACTTACCAACTAGTTCAGGCATAATGGCTGTGTCAAAAATGTGTTTGCTTTTCTTACATATCATGTCCCAGAACTCTTCATTAAACAAAATGTGTTCAACATGCAAGTCTTTCTCTGTCCAAACAACAAAATAGGCACACTCCAAGATGCGTTTGGACCTGGTAAAAATACTGGTGGTTTTCATTTTAGATGCTGTGATCTTTACCACCTATTAACTTTAGTTTGTCAAAATATCGCGCCCTTTCCTGCTTACCAAGTCCTTCTCTATATGATTTAGCAGCTTCCACATGTTTTTTCCGTGGTTTAGAAATCAAAAATGAGCAAAACAACGTCTTATGTAGTACATTAACCGTGCAATCCAATCTGTTGTTTACATCCGAGTATCTCCAATATGGCCGCGCATCCGGGGAACTGACCAAACCGTGACATAGGTGCAAACGCTCTATAACAACTACACATAGCATAGACAAGACTGGACAATGAAGTGAGGAAACACAAGGACAGGATGATTGGCTGAAAAAGAACAGATGTTGCAGGACTACTTAAATGAGGAAACTAACTAGAGAAAACAGGAACAGAGCAAAGAGTGTGACAACATAACAGAAAAAAAACACATTACACTGTCAGAGAGTGCATGCAACTGTCACTGTCTGTAGCATGAGGCAGTACCTGCAACCCAATCAGGTTGCATCCTCCAGGATGGCACATCCATACGAGCTGTCACAAGGAGGTTTGGTGTGTCTCCCAGCGCAGTTTCACAGTATCATGGAGGAGATACCAGAGGCCTGTTGCACAAAGCTTTTTTTCAGTTTTTACCCAGGTAAGTTTACATTTAGTTTGAGTAAACTCTGAGTTTTCAGGCTCAAGAAGGTTGGTTTGATTGGGTTTTATTACCATGGTAACTTACACTCCACAGCTACCCTGCTCCGGAGCAGGATTTATTCTGGGTTAGAGATCGCAAACCCAAACCAGACCAATCAGCTCTGAGCAAAGTGACATATTTATCTGATGCAATAAAGCCACTGCCTCTATCTCTCACTTCAAATTCAAGCAGTTTAAAGTGAAAGAATTGGGACAACATTTCCAGTCTTTTGCTGATAATTATTTATTATATTCCTACCACACACATCAGTGTGTTGTACAAACTATAAATGTATTTTTTGCTAGTAGTTATGTGTATTTAAATGTCTGAAACCTGAAGTAAACCCTGAAAAGTGATATGTCAAGCACTGACCGTGTATGTCTCTGGCAGTTGATCACATAATGCACAAACCTTCTAATCACACCTGTGTGATAATACACATCAGAGTTAAACACAGGTAAACACAAGCTTTGACCTTGTTATTTTATCAACAGTCACACAATGAGCAGCAAAATAGCCTGATACTTTCACTTGAAACATGTGAGAGGAATTTACGAGCCGAGCGCCTCCCAAGCTCCCGATTATTTTTAACATGCTTAAAGAATTTGGGAAGACAGGCCAATTTTGACCAGTGTATAGGCTCTCCAATATTACCAAATCATATACAAACACATCACATACGCTAGATCTGTGTATATTATCATAGCTCAGTGGCTACTAGGCGAGCCCATGTTGTGCGGATACACCAACACACACAAATCTTTCTAGTTGTTTTTGTTGAAAGGAATGGATATGCTGTTCTCTGCTTAATGTGCTCCACTGAAGGTGCTTCTGAAATTAGTGAGGGTGCTCTAGCCTTAATGTACATCTATTTTCACATATATTTTGTGCCATTCATTGCTATGGTGCAAAAAGCACTCACCAGGGTTCGTACACATTTTTACCAATAAATTTCAATGACTGATTTGATCAGTCTGTGTGGACTGGACTCAGTCTGTAGGTTTGATTATTTACTCATCAAACCTACATGCTATAGGCTATTGAATAAATGTGTGAATATCCATCATTTTAAAGTCAAAAGCTGCGGGAATGAGTAAAACTATGCGATATAGCCTCTGCGCAATCCCGCACCGAAATTGAGGACCTGATTAAACACAATTGTATTATACAGAGTTTTGTGAAATAGATTTCAATGACTTTTCCAAAACTTTCTGGGTTTATTTATTTTTCCAAAACTTTTCCAGGCCTGGAAATTGTTCCATGACTTTTCCATGACTTTTCCAGGTTTTTCATGACCGTACGAACCCTGACTCCCTTTATAATCACTCAGTCATCTCAGTTCATCGTGATCACACAAAGTTCCGTTATAATCAATGAAGCTCTCTAAACAGCACAATGAATCTCTTTTTGCTTCATGTCTACACTTTGTAAAAATGAGATGATTCGCAAGCGTGCAGAATTCAGCCCTGGACAAAGCTCCAGCTTTGTGAGCGGTTGAGTGGATTCCAAAATAAACGCTTCTGATTGGCCATTGTGTTCAAGAAATCAACAGATACGTCAGTGATTAGCAACACTGCTCACCGCTGCAAATTTATAAACTTTTGACACTCTCCAGAGCACAGACACAAATAGGCACTGGATTGTTTGCCAAATCTGTAATATTATTACAGCTTCAACTCCGTGCTCTTGCAGTTGTACCAACTGCTTCTACATGACTATCTGGTTAACTGACTTGTAATGAGCAGCGGAGTCCTTAGCCATCTTCAAGAAACGGCTAAAACACATCTCTTCCATCTTTATTTGACCCTCTAACTCTAGCACTCTCTATACTAATTCTATTTTGATCTATTTGTTTTCTTTTTTTAATAAAAAAACCGCTTCACCTTCTATCACTTGCACTTGCACTTTCTATTCGTTTTCTAACTGCTTAAAAAAGAACTCTAACACTAACTTTCAATATTCTTATTCTATTTACTTGTTTTGTTTGTATGTGTGTGTGTATGTATGTGTGTTATGAATCTGGTCTGTGGCATGCTGTCTGATTGCCACCAGAGGTCGCCCTTCCATTACATTGACTCTCCAGTCAATCACACACACTATAAATACGAGGCTCTAACCACAGTTCAGGGCCGAGTATTGTTTGCGTTTATCCCTGTTTTAGTGATAGCAACATTACAGAGCCATTCCGAGTTTTTCTAAGTCTAGTCTAGTCCTGTTCATTGCCCGATTCATCTGTGTCTTGATCCTAGTCTGTTTGCCTCGTCCTGTCTGTTCTCTGCCTGCCTTGGACTTTATCCTGTCTTGGACTATCCCTTTGTCTTGCTGTTTTGGACTTTGTTTGCACCTCCCCTGGACTATTGCCTGTTTGTGGATTACTCGTTTGCCTCGCCCTCTGGATTACGTTCACCGTTAATTGATCCATGCCTGACTCTGGATAACTCTTTTGTGTTGCCTGTGCTGTACTTTTTATTGCTGTTGCAATAACATAACTATTGCATGCCTGTTTTGACCAAGTCTTTAAATATAGCTTTGCGCTTCCAACTCTGGATACAGAATGGTATCTGATATCTGAGGAGCATAGGCATAATGTATGGGAAAAAATTAGACACTTTCTATATTGTACTCCCAAAAATATTTTGTTAACCTACAAGTTTTACTTAAGGAATAGTATCACTCTAAATCCAGAGTTAACAAACTTGAATTATCGTATTGTTAGATCAGATTAGAGGTCTGCATTCCCGCGGCTCTACCGAGGTACCAGACCAGATTTCTTGAGACGCAAGATTAAATTCCTGAATAAAACACGGCAGTGGTTGGTAACTCTAGTGCAGGGCTGTCCAATTTTGCTTATAATTTTAAATGACAGATGTTGTATTTGTTTTATTTTTTTCTCTGTGACACTTTTCCTACTGTGTTGACAGCAAAATGCTAAATGAATTTTGTATTTTGACAAGACGAAAAAAAAATTTTTTGGACCAGACTAAATTTTTATTTGATATCTCTCTTTCAGTAGTGTGAGATTCTGGAAACGACATCTAAATTTAGCAGGAACAGTCGGGTCGGGAAGAAAATTATTCTAAGTAGAACAAAGAGTGAATATATAGCGGGAGCGGGTGGGTGCGGAATATAACCTCGCAGGGAAGGGACTAAAAAAAACAGACCTCTAGATCAGATCAAGTCTCCACGTCAGATGAATCAGATCCAGCCCTGGATGCCAGATCCGGTCAGAAAATATCCATTTTGCTTGGTATTGAAACCATTAGCCAGCAGAGTAGTCTAATACCCAAAACTCGTTAACAGAAAGTCTTGACTGGTACCCAAAACTGTATTAACAGTCTTCTATCAGTAAAGAAGTTGACTGAGCAAAGAAAGAGAAGAGCAGAAGTAGGAGGTGAGTTTATTGAATAATCTTATTTGCGTATGTTTCAATGCTCAGACTTCATCTGACGAACAAAGAATCCTCAGATCCTTCAAAATGTACAACATCTGTCTACAGTGCAATATTCTGAACTGTATCATTAAAATAAAAACAGTTGTCATGCATTTAGTGTTGTGCTTTTATTCCCCAAAAGGATTACCCAGCAAAGAATCCGAGCAACTCTCCGATCCATAATTTGTAAAACCAGAGAATTATGGAAATGTTTACATTAGGCAATCCAGTCTTAAAAGGAAAAATATATATTACTAGTAATTGCTGCATTTGCATTGAAGTATTTCCTGTGGTGTAATTTTTTATCTCTTATTCTCTATGCTGTCTTGCACCCTAGTGGCCAACCCAGCCAACAGAAATATTCCACACAGTCTTCACGGCATCTGTTGTGCCTCTAACTTCAACCGACATGGCGAACATTTTTAAAACCAATTTTGTCGCCAGTTGGAAGCAATAGGAGCAGGTCTGAGAACAGAACTCTTACTTTCAGCTGTTGCCCTTAAGGGTATCTTTTGTAATGGACTTAAGAACTGTTTAAATGACCTAATGCCAAACAACAACTTCTCTGCTATTCTAGATGAATATATTGACTTTGCATTGTGGCTGAGTGGTTCCTCATTTACTGTGGGAATTGTGGATGAGGAACCCGTGCATGGACATCTGTATTTCATGGAAAAGGAATCCAACCGGCAAGTGATTATGGATGACAACCAAAAGGAAGAGTGTCATGACAACCCAGGGACAGGTGGACATCAAGGACGATTAAGGACTTATGACAAAATTGTCCAGTCCTACTACTGGCTAGGCATCATGGAGGATGTCAAACAGTGGGTAAGATGTGTATGGACATTGTCTCATATTAATGTGTTTCCCTGATGTGAAATGTCACTGACACCTTATTATATGTTAGATTGACCACTGCCCACAGTGTCAGCGCAATGTCACTATTAAAACAGTGGCTCCAGTCTTGCACCCTAGGGATGGATTTGATGGGGCCATTTCCAGTCACTCCTCTGGGAAACAGTTATGTCCTTACAATGACAGACCTCTTCACGAAGTGGGTTATCGCTGAACCGTTGAAGAGTAAGACTGCAGCAGAGGTGGCAGCTGTGGTCTTGACTTGATTACTACCATACCAATATCACACATTTCTGGCATCAGGTCAGTGAGGACATGTTCAGTATCTTGGGTGTGAAGCGGTGCGAGACATCAGCTTATCACCTCCAGTCAAACGGCCAGGATTAGAGGACAAACCAGACCATCAAGAGGGCTAACTAACAAAAACGTACTTGTTTAAACTTGCTTGCTATGTAGTTTTTTTGTGTGTGCATGTTTTCTAAATTGTTCTCTTAATTGTTGTATGTTTTTGTAATTTTTCTCCATCTTGATGTAAAGCACTTTGTGACGCTTGCTCTAGAAAGGTGCAATAGAAATAAAGTACTTACTTTGTCCAAGTGCTGCAATGATAAACAGAATGACTGGGACTAACATCTGAATGGTGTGGTTATGCTATCAACACCTCAAAGCAGGTTTGTGTAATTATCATCTTGTGACTCGTGCTTTGCGTTGAGAATCTGGACGTTGACATAGACGCTAGGATTGCTGAGGTGACAGCACTTCGTGCAAAGGTAATTTTTAGTTAAAAACTTAATTGCATTATCAATTCTAATGAAGTGCTAATTTTACTAGCTAATTAACACATTCCTTTTTATAAGGTTCTGGACAACATCAACAAAGCGAAGGAGAAACCGAAGGTGACACTGGAAGATTTTAAGACACTGTGTTTAGCCATGGAAAACTTTTCTTCTGCGGACAATGACGGTAGTATTTACATTCATTTGATCTGGTAAATACATATTGCAAACACTTTATTATGTTTTTTTTAGATTCTTGACAAGTATTGCACAGCTCTGTAAAGGATATGGTGGAACAGTTTACACATTCATTCTCTGGTGGAGATCGTTTGCAGGCCAAAAAATTGTGGATGACAGGCTAATTTCTTCCCTGAAGTCAAGTCAAGTCAAGTCACCTTTATTTATATAGCGCTTTTCAATTTCAGGCTAGCAAAGTCACATTGTGCAGAGGAATCATCTGGTTCCTGTGGTCTTGTCCCGGTGGTCGTCTGAGACAAGGTCTTTACAGGGGATCTGTATCTGGGGCTCATCTAGTTGTCCTGGTCTCCGCTGTCTTTCAGGGCTGTAGAGGTCCTTTCTAGGTGCTGATCCACCATCTGGTCTGAATATGTACTGGATCCGGGTGACTGCAGTGACCATCTGATCTGGGTACAGACTGGATCTGGTGGCTACGGTGACCTCGGAATAAGAGAGAAACAGACTAATATTAGCGTAGATGCCATTCTTCTAACGATGTAGCAAGTACATCGGGTGTTATGGGAAGTGTTCCCGGTTCCGGTTGACCTAATTAATGCAGCCTAAAAATCCTTTAACGGATTTGAATATTAGAAGCGTATTAGTGTGTTATGTGTAAGCCAGGTTGAAGAGATGGGTCTTTAATCTAGATTTAAACTGACAGAGTGTGTCTGCCTCCCGAACAATGTTAGGTAGGTTATTCCAGAGTTTTGGCGCTAAATAGGAAAAGGATCTGCTGCCCGCAGTTGATTTTGATATTCTAGGTATTATCAAATGGCCAGGGTTTTGAGAACGCAGCGGACGTGGAGGACTATAATGCAATAAGAGCTCGTTCAAATACTGAGGTGCTAAACTATTCAGGGCTTTATAAGTAATAAGCAGGATTTTAAAATCTATACGATGTTTAATAGGGAGCCAGTGCAGTGTTGACAGAACCGGGCTAATATGGTCATACTTCCTGGTTCTAGTAAGAACTCTAGCTGCTGCATTTTGGACCAGCTGGAGTTTGTTTATTAAGCGTGCAGAACAACCACCCAATAAAGCATTACAATAATCTAACCTTGAGGTCATGAACGCATTAATTAACGTTTCTGCATTTGACATATTTTTATATATTTAGATATATATACTAATTTAGATATATTTTTGAGATGGAAAAGCCTTGAGGTACTCCATACTGCACTTGTGATAGATATGATACCTCTTCATTCACTGCTACGAATTGATGGCGGTCAGATAAGTACGATTTGAACCATGCTAATGCACTCCCATTAATGCCAACAAAGTTTTCTAGTCTATTCAAAAGAATGTTGTGGTCAATAGTGTCAAACGCAGCGCTAAGATCCAATAGCACTAATAGAGAGATACAACCACAATCAGATAATAAGAGCAGGTCATTTGTAACTCTAATGAGAGCAGTCTCAGTACTATGATACAGTCTAAATCCTGACTGGAAATCCTCACAGATACCATATTTCTCTAAGAAGGAATATAATTGTGAAGATACTAGTATCTTGGACAGAAAAGGGAGAATCGAGATTCGAGACTACAACACAAGACAACTCACCACATGACATCAGCCCATGGCCCATG
>NW_015646538.1:0-1108 GCF_001515625.1 Sinocyclocheilus rhinocerous | reverse complement strand
AATACAGAAGATGCGGGAGGCACCGACAATGTTCATGAAGAGCCGCTGGCTAATGCTAATCAAACTAGCGCTGAAGCAACGGTGCCAACGAACACAGACATAATGGAAGCAATAGCGAAATTGAACGGATCCTTTGACAGAAAGTTTGATGTCCTTTCATCTACCTTAACAGAGTTGAACGTATCCATCGCTAACATTTCTTCCAGAGTGACAGTGACGGAAGAGACTGCAAAAGTTCACGAAACCCGCATCGAGTCACTTGAGAAACTGTGTGCGCACCTGGAGGCCGAAAGTGAAAAACTTAAGGAAAAAACCTGTGACTTGGAGTCAAGATCTCGACGACAAAACATTCGAATTGTCGGTATAAAAGAAGGCGCTGAAAATGGTAAACCTACTGAGTTTGTCACAAAGCTTCTGGCCAATATGCTGGGCGAGGAGAACTTTGACTGTCCAATTCAGATCGACAGGGCACACCGTTCGCCACAACCACTAAGAGATGGCCGCTCTCGGGCAATTATTGCCTGAATCCATCACTACCAAGTGAAAGAACAAATTTTGCGACTGGCAAGATCGAAACCTCTGCAATACGATGGCAAAGCGATACGTATTTTTCCAGATCTCGCCGTTGACGTCTTGAAACAGAGACAGAAGTTCGACAACATAAGGAAGAAATGCTGGGAGCATGAAGTGAGATGCGGATTTCGTTTTCCTTCTAAGTTCATCGTGACCGTGAGGGATAAAGAAACGAAGACCTTCGACTCACCCGAGGTTGCTGAAGCATATCTAAGAAGCGCGGTGGAGAACTGGTGAAATGTTGAAAACGCTACGTTGGACAACGGAGTCAGAAAAGACTTGTGTGTATATAATTCTCTTTGATATATTGGAAAGACTGCAAGGTATCATTTGTGTTGTATTTTGTAAGATGAGTGGGGGGCTGTACTAACGGAAGAATGTCAGGTGGCATCGAGGGTGAGTTAAAAGATGCAAATGTTTTTTTTTCTGGGGTGAGCATCCATAATGTTCGCATGGGATGCAGGTTTGGGGGGGATGGGGGGACGGAGCGGGTGTCTGTTCTGATTTACAAGGTTCGTAATGTTCAAGTTCATGG
>NW_015646537.1:4205-7247 GCF_001515625.1 Sinocyclocheilus rhinocerous | reverse complement strand
AAACACTCAACCCACTTTTTTTTATGTTAATATTTTTTATGACAATATTTTATCCTATTGACACAGAATCAGCTCCATTATGATATGCTGAAAAGAAAGTTAGATGTAGGGTGGACAGAGCAAGCTTGCTTTGCTCTGCCTTCCATTGTTATACGCTGCGCAAGTGTGGCACTCCTTTTCTTTCTGCCACAACAATAACCTATAGGTACTGACCAGGAAACTTAACCAAATTCATCCATGGTCATTATTTTACTAGGCATAATTTGCCCTGTGGGCCCACATATTAAAATTTGCTTAAAGCTGTTTTGGCAAAATGATTGATTTGCTTTAGTGTCTCGTCAGACACCCTATTTCATTCCACACAACACCATCATTCATGCTTTTTCACATTCTTTCACATCCCCCTTTTTGCCAAAAACATATTTTTTTCTTGAGTTTTCAGCTGATTGTGAACTAAATGATTTTAGTTGTGATTGCCACGAATTCTGAGTAGCATGATTTATTTATTTTTTCTTTCGTTAGACTCTACTGAGCATAGACCTGGTAGCATTCCACATAGTTTCTAGATGTCATGCAACTGAGGAACGTCAGTCACCATAAAGTTTAGTTTAATACCGCTGTATAAACCTCTTTTTTCTTTCATTTTTTTTCATCAAAATTTTCAACATTAATTTGTATAGAATAAATAGGCGTAGGCATTGTGCACTTGAGAGAGCCAATTATAATTTTTCAAATGTCACTTGTTTGTATAAGTCAGATTTTAGACAAATATTTTTTTGTTATTGCTCATGAGATACTTTGAGAAAAGGATTGCATAATCTAGGATCCATGGCCATCAACATTACCATCTTGTTATCCCCAGTGATGACAGCATATGTGATTTCATGATTTTGGAGTAATTTGTTTTTATTTTATTATTATTTTATTCAATTTAGCCCTAGAAAATTACTATTTTACTATAAAGTGTTTCTGCATTACAAATAAGATTTCATTTCAGATCTAAGAAACATCTTTCATATTGGCAAGCTCTACTTTTAACAATGCATAAACAATCTATTTCTGACTGAGAATGAAGCTTTACATATATGAGTTGCTTGCATTGTCTTCAGCGGCTTAGAAGCACTAACAAAGAATCCCTGTTAAGAGAAGCTCTGAACTAATCATTCTGTTCATCGAAGCTCTAACATTACTTGAATTGTCTTACTGCATTGCAAAAAAGATGTCATTGCAGATGTAGGAAACATTTTTATTGTGGGCAAGCTTTACATTTAACATTGCATAAACAAACTATCTATGAGTGAGAAAGAGGCTTTACAGCATATGTGTGTTTGCGTTGTCTTCATCTGCTTAGAAGTGCTAACACAGGATCCCTGTTCACAGAAGCTCTGAACTCATCTGTCTGTGCATAGAAGCTCTAAAATTACTTGTTGTGCTTAAACCGGCTAACATATTCAGAATTGATTTTCTCTATTGCAAATAGGATTTAATTGCTGATGTAAGAAACTTTTTTATTATAGGCAAGCTTTACTCTTAACATTGCATCAGCAAATTATCTATGCCTTAGAAAGAAGCATTACAGCATATGTGTGCTTCCATGCTCTTGCTTAGAAGCACTAAGAGCATTACTGTTCATTGAAGCACAAAACGAATCATTCTGTGCATAGTAGCTCTAACATGGCTTGTTGTGCATAAAACTTCTAACAGATTAAGGATTGTGTTTCTGCATTGCAAATAAGATTTCACTTCAGATCTAAGAAACATCTTTCAAATGGGCAGACATTACTTTTATCACAGCATAAACAAACAAGTTTTCTATTTTCTCTCTTACGGAGAAAGAAGCTTTTCAAGATATGTGTGTTTGCATTCTCTTCTTTTGCTTAGAAGCACTTGCAGAGCATTACTGTTAATAGAAGCGCTAAACTAAGCATTCTGTGCATAGAAGCTCTAACATTGCTTGTTGTATATAAAACTTTAACAGATTAAAGATTGTGTTTCTGCATTGCAAATAAGATTTCATTTCGGATCTAAGAAACATCTTTCATATGGGCAAGCTCTACTTTTAACATTGCATAAACAAACTATTTCTTACTGAGAAAGAAGCTTTACAGCATATGTGTGCTTGCATTCCCATCTTTTGCTTAGGAGCACTAACACAGGATCCCTGTTCATAGAGCATTATTGTTCATAGAAGCGCTAAGAATATTGATGATTATTTCAGAGCTTCTATTAATAGGGATTCTTTGTTAGTGCTTCTAAGCCGCTGAAGATAATGCAAGCACTCATATATGTAAAGCTTCTTTCTCAGTCACAAAAAGTTTGTATTTGCGATTTTAAGAGTAGAGCTTGCCCATATTAAAGATGTTTCTTAGATCTGAAGTGAAATCTTATTTGGAATGCAGAAACACATTTCTTAATCGGTTATACGTTTTATTTCACAACAAGATATGCTACAGCTAATTTGCATATAATGATTAGTTCAGAGCTTCTATTAACAGGGATTCTTTGCTAGTGCTTCTAAGCCGCTGAAGACAATGCAAGCACTCATATATTTAAAGCTTCTTTCTCAGTCACAAAAAGTTTGTATATATAATTTTAACAGTAGAGCTTGCCCATATGAAAGATATTTCTTAGATCTGAAGTGAAATTTTATTTGCAATGCAGAAACACAATTCTTGATTTGTTAGAAGTTTTATGCAACTCAAGATATGCTACAGCTTCAATGCATATAATGATTATTTTATAGCGTCTATTAGAAGGGATACTTTGTTAGTGCTTCTAAGACGATGAAGACAATTACAAGCACTCATTCTTGTAAAGCTTCTTTCTAAGTCACAAAAAGTTTGAATATGCAATTTTAAGAGTAGAGCTTGCCCATATTAAAGATGTTTCTTAGCGCTGAAGTGAAATCTTATTTGCAATGCAGAAACACAATTCTTAATCTGTCAAAAGTTTTATGCACAAGAAGATATGCTACAAATTCTATGCATATAATGATTATTTTAGAGCGTCTATTAGCAGGGATTCTTTGTTAGTGCTTCTAAG
>NW_015646537.1:0-1178 GCF_001515625.1 Sinocyclocheilus rhinocerous | reverse complement strand
TTATTTGCAATGCAGAAACACAATTCTTAATCGTTTAGACGTTTTATGCACAACAAGATATGCTATAGCTTCTATGCATAGAATGATTAGTATACAGCTTTAACGAACCGTGATAGTGTCTTAATGCTTCTAAGCAGATGAAGACAATGCAACAACAAATATTATGTTAAGCTTTTTTCTAAGTCAAAAATAGTTTGTTTATGCAATGATAAAAGTAAAGCTTGCCCACATGGTAGATGTTTCTTAGATCTAAAATGAAATGTTATTTTCAATGCAGAAACACAATCCCTAATCTGTTAGAAGGTTTATGTACAAGCAATGTTAGAGCTTCTATGCACAGAATGAATAGTTTAGCGCTTCTATGAACAATAATGCTCTATGAACAGGGATCCTGTGTTAGTGCTTCTAAGCAAAAGATGGGAATGCAAGCACACATATGCTGTAAAACTTCTTTCTCTCTTATCGATAGTTTAAACAATTTTAAAGTTAAAGCTTGCCCACAATAAAAATGTTTCCTACATCAGCAATGACATCTTTTTTGCAATGCTGAAAGACAATTCAAGTAATGTTAGAGCTTCGATTCACTGAATGATTATTTCAAAGCTTCTATTAACAGGGATTCTTTCTTAGTGCTTCGAAGCCGTTTAAGACAATGAAATCACTCATATATGTAAAGCTTCTTTCTAAGTCACAAAAAGTTTGAATATGCAATTTTAAGAGTAGAGCTTGCCCATATTAAAGATGTTTCTAAGCGCTGAAGTGAATTCTTGCAGAAACAGCAGAAACACAATTCTTAATCTGTCAGAAGTTTTATGCACAACAAGATATGCTACAGCTTGAATGATTAGTATGAAGAGAATGCTACAACAAGTATTCTGTTAAGCTTCTTTCTAAGTCAAAAATAGTTTTTTTATGCCATGATAAAAGTAAAGCTTGCCCACATGGAAGATGTTTCTTAGATCTAAAATGAAATGTTATTTTCAATGCAGAAACACAATCCCTAATCTGTTAGAAGGTTTATGTACAAGCAATGTTAGAGCTTATATGCACAGAATAAATAGTTTAGCGCTTCTATGAACAATAATGCTCTATAAACAGGGATCCTGTCTTAGTGCTTCTAAGCAAAAGATGGAAATGCAAGCACACATATGCTGTAAAACTTCTTTCTCTCTTATCGA
>NW_015646536.1:0-794 GCF_001515625.1 Sinocyclocheilus rhinocerous | reverse complement strand
ATACCTTTAAAATTAAAAAAATACCTATGTCTTCACAGAACCGTCAACTTGGAGGAAATATTTTTCATCTAAAAATGTATTATATACATTATTCAGTTAAAAAAATAAATGTTGTTGAAATATTATAAGGGTGCAAAAATAAATCAATAATGTTTATTAGGATTTTAAACAACAAATGTATTGTTTTTTGTGAAAATAGTTCATAAACAGAGTTGACCCTTTAAGTAACAGAATTGTAAAGTAACAGAATTGACAACTGTCCGATAGACGTTCAATTCTGTTACCTCATTGTCAGCATTGTTGCTCTACCTTGGTAACAGAGTTTGACAGTAACAGAATTGACAATTTTCTTTATTTGTTGCCAAAAACTTCACTTGCTAGCATAAATGCTAAGAGCACATGGCACTAATGAAATCATGATTAAAAGACTTTTAAATAACACAAAGTGTGATCAATGAAAAAAATATGTTTTCCTTTTGATATTGAGGTAACAGATTTGACACTTTATAAAATAACTCTTGGTGTAAGAACTTTTAGATTAAAATATTTTCTTAGAGAGAGCACATAGACTTTTCAGTGCTTCAGATCTTAACAGTGAGGGAAAGTGACATCATTTCCTGTATCTTACATAGTTGTGGGAGATAATTCCACTAATTTAAAGGCAAAGTATGGTATGGTAACAGAGTTGACGCAAGATTTACGGACACACATTTTCATAAGAAAAAAGTTTTTTTTTTTATATATATATATATTAATGTTGTAGAATTAGGTAAATTACTCTTTAGGGCTTTTAT
>NW_015646535.1:662-938 GCF_001515625.1 Sinocyclocheilus rhinocerous | reverse complement strand
CTCTGTGCTTACTCTGCACAATGGCAAAGTTGAATCTAATCTAATATAATTACTGGTATGTAACATTTTTGTAATTTGTTTTCTTTTTTTGTGACAACAGAACTGTTCACAACTGCTTTCAATTTAATGTTAGTATTTCATAAAATGTAAAATCTCTAATTGAAGGGCACCTATTATGCAAAATCCACTTTTACATGGTGTTTGGACATAAATATGTGTTGGCAGAGTGTGAGCACAACCACCCTACAATGATAAAAACCCACCCACTCCTTATTT
>NW_015646535.1:0-584 GCF_001515625.1 Sinocyclocheilus rhinocerous | reverse complement strand
CCATTAAACCAAATCAGTCTCATTAGACCAGCTGTTTTGATTCTCTGAGCAGTGTGACATCACATTGTTTAGGCTCCGCCCACGGCCGATGAATGATAGTCCTGCATTACCGTAGTTTCTGCTCTCAGGGAGTTGTTTGGTTGTACCATAGATATGTACAGGTAGATGCCACATTTGACCGCTCCAGATACATTGCATTACGTCGGCCATCTTGGAATGTTCTGTCGTCACTCACAATAACAGTCAATGAGTTTCAAGATGCAACAACGTTGTGCAGCATCTGGGTGTAAAAACTGACGAAATTTAAATTCCTGAAGAAACTGGATAAACTTTCACAGATAAGAATGTGTTGGTTTGTGGTTTTGATATGTATTAACTCAATATAAGTATGTGTTGGTTTTTGGTTTTGATATTTATTAACTCAATATTACAGGTTTTTAAACTAAAGTTTCTTTTAAATGTCTTGTTAGCTAACGGCTTCGTCTTGTTTAATTGTGTTAGTTTAGCAAAAGCATCTTCTGAAGTTTACTGAAGATATCAATATTCATACATGTGTATAACTACAGTTGTAGTGCAGATGCACC
>NW_015646534.1:0-1028 GCF_001515625.1 Sinocyclocheilus rhinocerous | reverse complement strand
TTGACCGCGCACATCGTACCGGCCCTTTACCATCAAAAGGAGGGCATCCACGAATCATGATCGCGAGAATACATCATTATCCGATCAAAGAGATGATACTAAGGCTCGCACGGCAACATACGCCTTTAAAATACGAGGAAGCGCACGTCTCCATCTTCCCAGATTTCACGGCAGAGGTGCTATCACAGCGAAAGGCGTTTGACGGAGTGAAAAAGAAGTTGAAGGAGGCTGGAATCCGTTTCGGACTGCTGTTTCCCGCGCGGCTTATTGTCACCCAAGGCAATAAAAAGAAAATCTTTGGTTCGGTGTCGGAGGCTGAAGATTTTGTGAATTCCATCGCAGAACAAGAGCCTTCCTGATCTGCAGTTCAGGACTGATTCTTTACGTGACTATGGTTGAAAGACTTGAATTCTCTCTGTTCGCTGATGGCCTTTTTTTGGAGGTTGTGAGTATATCTTCAATCGAAAAAAGACACTCATAGACTGTTAACGGTCATATTACTCTAACAGGTACAGGCTGAATGTAGTTATATAATTGTATGAATAGCTCATGTTTTATATCTTTGTTACAAGGGGTTTGTGCTATACTCACTGTAGTTCAGGTTTATAGAGCAGTTCTTTTGTTAATCATCATTCTATTTGTATGAAGGCTGCGAGGGAGTCCGGTGCTATCACAGCAAAGGGCGTTTGACGGAGTGAAAAAGAAGTTGAAGGAGGCTGGTATCCGTTTCGGACTGCTGTTTCCCACGCGGCTTATTGTCACCCTCATGTTATTGTATGAGGTTATCTTCTCGGCTTCGTTTGGGGAAGCTGACAAAAGGGGAAGGGTGGGTGGTCTTGTCTTTATTTTTCGTTGTGTGTTTAGTGTTTTATGCCTGCGTATCTCCTTCTCTGATTAATATTCATTCAATCTCTTTTGCAGCAGCCACTACTTTAGTTAATATACATCATGGCTTGTAGTAGGGGGCCCCTATTTAAAGGTGTCAATGTCACTCTTGCCAGTTGGAACGTCCGTGGATTAAACAATCA
>NW_015646533.1:748-922 GCF_001515625.1 Sinocyclocheilus rhinocerous | reverse complement strand
AAAAAAAACATACTCACTTCTGTTGGTGAAGCTGTATCACAAATGTGTAGCGTCTGGACCAATCAAACACACAATTTTTCATTTGACTTAACAAATACTCTGTAACACCACTCAGTTAACAGGCCATATGAGGACCTATGGACCCTTCCCCCGAAATGCGTAACACCCCAGGAA
>NW_015646533.1:0-164 GCF_001515625.1 Sinocyclocheilus rhinocerous | reverse complement strand
TGAATCTTCTCAGACCTTAAAGGCCTCACATCAGTGACCCGCCCCAGAGTCGGTGGTTTGGTTGAATTCTGAGAAGATGAAAATGTGAGATACAACGCTCCTGGACACCCTAAGTTTTATGCCAGGCCTTCGGCCTTGACTTTTCCATTCACCAAGATTCTCTG
>NW_015646532.1:47684-61758 GCF_001515625.1 Sinocyclocheilus rhinocerous | reverse complement strand
TGTGAACCCTTTAGAATGGTCTATATTTCTGCATAAATATAACCCAAAAAATCAAGTCCTGAAAGTTGACAAAGAGATCCCTATCAAACAAATGAGATGAAAATATATACTTTGTAATTTATTTATTCAGAAAAATCCAATATTACATATCTGTAAGTAGCAAAAATATGTGAATCTCTAGGATAATAAAACATACAAAAGAGGTGAAATAGGCTATTTTATTTATTTGACTGCATGGAATACGGCCATCAACCAACATCAGAGAACAGGGAGCAATACTGTTTAATGACTGAAATAGGCTATTAACTTTACATTGAACGAGTAGGCCTAGTTCAAGAATATAGGCTATTTTTGATCGAAGGCTGACAGAAAAAAGGATGTGAATCCCTGCTCTATTTGAATGTGTTTTGTTTTTTTTCTGAGAATTTATTGGACATTTTCTGACAATTCGTCTTTCTGAGCCTGAAGCGCCCCCTAGAGGAAGAATACATTACAAATCATACTGTTATCACAATAACGCGGATGCATTTGAAATATTGCTGCTTTTAAAGATTGAACTGATAAAATATATCTGTAATTAAATGCCACCAAAAATCTGTATGTATATATATATATATATATATATATATACATACAGATTTTTGGTGGCATTTAATTACAGATATATTTTATCAGTTCAATCTTTAAAAGCAGCAATATTTCAAATGCATCCGCGTTATTGTGATAACAGTATGATTTGTAATGTATTCTTCCTCTAGGGGGCGCTTCAGGCTCAGAAAGACGAATTGTCAGAAAATGTCCAATAAATTCTCAGAAAAAAAACAAAACACATTCAAATAGAGCAGGGATTCACATCCTTTTTTCTGTCAGCCTTCGATCAAAAATAGCCTATATTCTTGAACTAGGCCTACTCGTTCAATGTAAAGTTAATAGCCTATTTCAGTCATTAAACAGTATTGCTCCCTGTTCTCTGATGTTGGTTGATGGCCGTATTCCATGCAGTCAAATAAATAAAATAGCCTATTTCACCTCTTTTGTATGTTTTATTTGGATTGTTTCTATTTTAAAACAATATTTAATATTTGTGTAAGTGTATAATATGTAAGTGTTCAATATATTTGTAAGTGTAAACATTTTAATGATTGGCACCAGAGAAGCAAACTGAAACTACCCCACCCTACCTAAAAAAAAAAAAAAAGAAGATTTTTTTATCTATATTAAATGTTGTTTAGCCTAGGCCTACTAGTAGTGTTTACAGAATAACATGACTCTAAAACCGTTTAACATTTATAGAAAGTTTAATCTACTCACCACTGATATTAATACGTAATTTTCTGTGTAAAATCATACTGCTGGTGTTGATCTCCACTTTATAATCTCCAGACTGATCTCTTCGGATGTTTCTGATGGTGAGCTCTCGGGTTTGATCGTTCAGATGAATGTTAGGCCTACTCCATCTCGAGTCAGCAGCGCTGTTTAATCCATTAACTTGCACGAGACCATCGCTGGTTCCTAAATTTGTTTGTTTACCTTTACTGCATGCTTTTACCATTAGAGCCCTAATTAACGTTGACAAGCAATATGACATTAGAAAGGCTGAAGTCTCAAGCTTCAGTATTTATGGCCACAATGTCACAGCCACAACCTCATTTTAATTCGTATCAAGAGATCGCAACAATACAGGTAACATTGAATCTGATAGTTCTTAAGTGTTTTTGTCTAGTGAAGATAAATCAATCATACAAATGTATGCGTACTTTTAACGGCAATGATCTAGTATAAAATCAGTTAAAACTCTTTAGTACAAAAAGTGTGAATTTAAGAGCAATATCAATTAATTCTGCCTAATTTATGTAACAATTTAAGAATTACAATTCCTGTCATTTTTACACAAAAGTATGCACTCTAGGAGGTATTACAGAGGTATTATCACGTTTGCTAGGGTCTCACGTACAGATTAACCCCGCCCTCCGTGTCCTTTCTGCAGCGCTGATTGGTCAGTCATTCAGAACCATCTCAGAGTCAGAGTCGCTCTGGATGCTCAAACAATCAGATCAATTGTATCTCATATTTAGTGGTGCCTCTTCAAATTTGCATTATATTTTGTTCACACTTGTGCCTTAAATGTGATCGCTTTTTTAAGCTGCTCTTGCACATTTTCATATATTAATTCCTGAATATCTTTTATTTTTAAATTATGGATGATTATGTTCTAGAGTGTTTAGTCTTCTCTTACTATTTTTCTGTATTAATATAATGAACTCTGACCACTGTACAACAAACGGACAACTATCATCTTTCTAAGGAGACATTAGTTTTGACTGTAATCCAAACGGTTGATGAACTGTCACCATTTTAGTTGGTGTAGGTCAGGTTTGGGTTTGAGCTCAACTAGTGAGGGCGACTGTTAACAGGTTAAGCGATCAATGCGGATGACTTGATCTTCAAACTTCCACAGTATCTGATCATCTCCCTTTACTTCCGTAACACCAGTGTGTAGAGTGACAGAATCTCCCTCCATCACTGACACTGACTGCACATCATCTGTCTCAACAACAAACATGTGGAGAGCAAACAGAAGAAGTTTAAAACAGAGATAGCGCTTAATGATGAAAGTAATTTTCATATAATAACACTTGAAATATACATGTGCAGAGGACTCTGGGAATGATGGTACAACTACAGTTTTTTTTTTATTGCTTGAAAAATACAATATTCCAGAAAGGGTTAAAACACACCTAATCTTTTTTATAATGTTTTTTTTTAAAGCTTTTAATTTCAGAATGTCCCTAACAGTAACCTAGTCTCATGTGGTTAAAAAGGTGACAAATACATTAAAAAAAGGGAAATGAATTCAGTACAACATTTATTTTTTTAACACATGGAAACATAGGCTATGTTTCTATGTAGACATTCTATGTTTTTTTCTCTCTTTTTAAAGTTGACAAAAATAACAAACCTCACTGGATAATGTGAAGAATTTTTTAAAGAAATTACTTACATTTTGCTCTGAATTAGCATTAGCACACTACACTCATTTTAGCCAGTTGCTGCTGTTGTTTTTATATCTTCAGTAAATAAATAAATACAAATAATCATTCCACAGCATCTAAACTGTCCACAGGTGACTGACATGAGTTACTCACCATGGACAGTAACTTGGAATGTCTTCAATTTTGCATCTATGCTCTTGATGTCTACACTATAATGTCCAATGTGTTCAGTTCTGATGTTTGTGATGGTCAGAGATCCAGTCTGTCTGTCCAGCTTCAGTCTGTCTTTGAATATCGCACCGGGACCATCATATGTAGAGGGATGTCCATCTGCTTCATTCATTCTAGCAATGATTTCATCACCAAACTTCCATATTATCTTACTATCTCTCGGTACTTCAGTAATATCAGTGTTTAGAGTGAGATAATCTCCCTCCATCACTGACACTGACACTTCATCTGCTTCAACACCAAACACACCTGCAGAACAAACAGAAACAGTTTATATATATAATATTGTAAACATACACAATATTGTAATATTTGTGCTCTAAATACAGGATATTAATGACAGCAAATTCTCAGGCAATATACTGTTTGTTTACAGCTCTATTCCTGTATTTGTAATGGGAAATGACAACGTTACACTATATGTGACGAGTTTGAGCAGTTCTCTAAAGTGACCCTTTTCATTCACAATGATGTATAGTTCAGATGGGATATTATGAGCTCATTTAAGGTCAGTCCCTGAACTAACTATATTCTTGCAGAATGCTACATGCTCTTGTGCAATGATACATTACATTTTGTGTCTCAGTTAATCAAAAGCAACACTAATCATCACCATAACAAAGACGGCACAAGAGATCTGTCTATTTGTTTATGAAAGAGACAAGTAGAGAATCCAGAATTTAGTCTGCATTACTTCTGGGCTCTGCATTATTTAGATTTAAAAATACGTTTTTTTTTGGTGTTGTTTTTTTTCAAATCCTCTTTGCAAATATCTATTTACCATAAAACTCTCAAAAAGTCACTTTACCGAGCTTGATCTCAGTCCCTTAATACACTTTTCTTTTTTTTTGCCAGCAGTCTGGTGTATTTACGAAATGCAGCCGTTTCTTACAGTTTGTAAGTAGTGTCAGCAGTTGTTTTGCAAGTTTATAAATCTACCTCAGTTTTTCACCGTATCAGTAATGTAAGTGAACAGATTTGTTGCATTGTGTCTCTTGAGAATTAAGGCTAATGTGGCTTGGAACGTCTACAAGACAGCATGCAAATTGTAAAAAGTATGCGGTATGAAAATCAAATGCAGAAGAAAACATGCACACACAAAAAAAACATGTATAAAAATGAGTAATATTCATTTAGACAGCCTGAAAACATACAACAAAAAATCCAATCTTATTCTTAAGGTTAAATGTCTCAGATTTTTTCCCCAGTTAAATGTATTCTTATTTTTATTCTGAGGTATAAATAAAGTAAAACTTCCCAACTGGCTCATATCTGGATTTATGTTTCTCATATCTGGATTTATTTATGATTTATTGAATGAATATTAAATGACAGAGCACAGCTCAGCACACAAGCATGGATGTTTCACATGGACACACAAAGACTGAAAAAGTGGCACTGGCACAATGATGCATAGGCAGTTTATTTGCCGTTTTAATGTAAAATATTTCATATTTTACATTTTGGAATAAACATTGGGTGTTTGGGATGGCATAACTTATTCTGAACAAGTAAAACTTGCAAAAACAAGTAAAGCCCACCATAAGCTGGCCTAATGTTGTAAGCACAGGTTGCACAATAGCCATAATTACAGCTTGATGGTGGTTTATGGCAAATGGCCTACTTTTATTAGTAGGCCGCACCCTGAATGAGAGCGACAGTAACTCAACCGGACTAAAGTCCAAGAGACTGACTGACTGATCGAGAGAGTGACTTATTTCTGTTTTTCTGTTCTGTTTCGTTTAAATAGTACATGCGTTCGTGTTGCAGCCAGTTTTTATGTAAAATAGTAACGCTCAGAATATTACAGGCCGTCAGCGCCCTCTAGCGTTCACTACTAAACACACACGTGCACAAACAACTAACTCCAAAAATACCCTTACAGTGTTGGTGTTTGATTTGTCAGAACGTATATTTATGAAAAAGTGATACGTTTGAGTTGTTATTTTTTTTTAAAAACTGTAGCTAGATATAAAAAATAAGAAGGTAACAGTCTGTTTCCGATTTATATTGAAAACGAAAATGTTAAATTAACATAAAAAAATAAGTGTTACTCACCGTTCACGAGTAATAAAACCCCAAAAAGGAAGGTATTATTCCTCATACTGATGTCGCTTCTGACCGCGTCTAAACTACAACAGCATTGATTCAGGACACTGATGATGGACTCGTAGCAAACCTTCCAAGTCACGTGGTTTCTAGAGAAAGCGGGTGTGTCGCGTCATAGACCTGCTATTTCGAAATGTTCCAAAGTCGACCTTGCTTAGAATTATCAAAATTAGGAAATGCTTGTTTATTCGAGGTTTGTGATCTTCTGCATATTATTAGTCACTATGGTAAATGTGGAAAGTTTTGTTGAAGTTTCACTAGGCTACATACGAAAAAATTCACAAAGATAAGACAACAAATGGACATATAAAATAAAGATAAACAATTTACATCCACATTTATTCACTGAGTAGTAAATGATTTTATTTCTACTATTATTGGTTTAAAATAGAAAGTTCCATATAGATTAAATTACCCACTCCCACAGAAGAGGTAGTAGTCTGTATTAATATGTAAAAAAAATATGATTGTAATTAATTTTTATTGCAAACAATAAAGAATTATTCCTTGCAATAAAAGTGTCACAATAATCCAGTATAGACATTCAGCATAATGCTAAAATAAAAAATAAAAACAAAAGAATAATAGGCTACATTAAAAATATATTATTTGTAACTGAAATAGGTTTTAAAAACATTGCTTTAAGTATCAGAAATAAAAAAATGTAAATATCACGTGTGATTACTGTGAAAACAAAACCAGACCAACCTGCAACTTTTGAGAGATGTTTTATTTAGGTATTAAAATAACATAAACTGCATGAAATAAGACGTTTAAAAAATGTCACGACAGTACCAAAATATCCAGGCCAATGGATATATATGGCACTGTCTGATTGTTTAAGAGAAAACTAAATAAATAAGCACATCAGTAAAAAATTGTAATTAAACAACATTAAGGGTCACTTTGCATCTGGTAAGAGAGAAACTGTCAACTCTGCAGGATATGACCTTGGATCTCAAACTGATCAAATCAAGTTCACTCAGAATAGTGTGTGTATATAAAAGCAAAGAGAAGCTAAATGAAGAGAAGACAATCAAGAGAGAAAAAAAGTGTGAACTATTTGTTTGAGCTTGTAGTGTGTATGAAGGCCTTCTTACATGAATCTCATTCCCTCAAAACAGCTTTACTTTGGAATAAAAATAATTAATACAGTTTGCACTGACTGCTTTTGAGACTCTAGCAGCTCAGTTTCTGAGTCAAAGTGAAACCTGTTGTGGTCTGAGTTTAATTCACACCAGTTTAGTGGAAGGTTGACTCAAATGAATGTGGCTTCTGTTGAGTGGACAAACGTCTTGCTCCTTTTGCATGTGTGCGGTTGATTTACGTGCAACAACCAAGAGATTATTTTCCTTCAAGACAAAATTCCACTCTTCACAAAATAGATAGGCTACATTATAAAACAAAGTAGTGAATCCATAAACAGTCAGATTAGATTTTTATCAAACAAAATTCATGCACTGGTATCTGGTGTTCTAAAAGGTTAAGGGGTATAAAGCCAAACTTCACGGAAGCACGCAGACTGAATAAGTTTTTTTTGTTTTTTTTTCTGATTGGCTGAAGATTTTTTGAAGATCTGCTCGTCTCACCGCAGGTTATCTAGGCCACACACACTATTTAAGATATTTAAGCCATTCTGTTGTGTTTCATGAAATCGACATCAGTTCTTTTTCCAGAACTCATCAGCCACTGAACGGATCTCAAACGGTTGAAGAAAATGATTCACTCGCTTGTTTTGTTCTTTTTATGTTTTTTTCCTCTGATTGGTGAGTAATAAATGTAGGCCTTTAATGGCCTTAGTGTTAGCATATAAGCCAAAATCGTTTAAATCATTAAATTATCTAAATATTTAGGTTTACGTTTACATTTACATATACATTTAATTCTGATCTCTAGACTCTGAGACAAAAAATATAACCGTGTCAGCGATGCAGGGAGATTCTTTCACTCTCCGTACTGGTCTCACTGAAATCCAGAGCAAAACGGTTGAGTGGCGGCGGCACTTTGGATCGAGCAGAACTCGTATAATCAAAATAGAGGCGGGAGACATTTCTAAAGACAATATCACGATATTCAGAGACAGACTGCAGCTCGAAAGACAGACTGGAGATCTCACCATCACAAACATCACTAATGAACACACTGGAGTTTATGAACTAAGTATCGATCTCGGACCGAGTGAGTTAAAAACTAAATTCATTGTCACTGTTTATGGTGAGTATTACACATGTAAATAGCACTTAATGTTTAAGTAACACCCCTTTTACCTATACTGTCACTTATTCTTAGATTATTCTTTTTTTTTTACTCTCCAGCTCCTGTGCCTGTTCCTGTCATCACCAGATACTCTCCACAGTGTTCATCATCATCATCATCAGGGTTCAAAAGTGTGCTGCTGTGTTCAGTGGTGAATGTGGGTCATGTGACTCTCTCCTGGTACAAAGGAAACAGTTTATTGTCCAGCATCAGTGTGTCTGATCTCAGCATCAGTCTCTCTCTACCTCTGGAGGTGGAATATCAGGAGAAAAACACCTACAGCTGTGTAGTGAACAATCCTGTCAGCACCCAGACCAAACATCTGGACATCGATCAACTCTGTCAGACATGTTCAGGTAGAACTTTGGTGATATCAGTGAAACTCTTTACAGTGTATCACTTATTAACACCTTAAACCAGTATGAATAGACATGTCAAAGTCTATTTGAAAGAGATTAATGCAGTTTTAAAAGAAGTACTATTCTTTCTACAGACTGTGACTACTACAGGAGTCAAACGACTGAAGCTGTGATCCGATTGGTCGTCTCTGCTGTGGTGGGCGTGGCTGCTGTTGCAGCTGTTGTTGTACTAGTTTATGACATCAGATCCAGAAGAACTGGACTGGAGAGGAAAACTAAGTTCACCAAACAGTAATGTACCTGGTATTATAAAACAAGAATAAACAGTCTTTTTATTTCTGTCACTTTCATTTGTTTTAAAACATATCTTTTTATTAATGTATTTTTAAGAAAATATCAATATTTATAATGATAATGGTGCATTACTTATTTTAATGTCATATTCTGATACCAATCCATTACAATTGACAGCATTTATGTTACAGTTAAGGAAACTGGTAAGTAAAGGAACTAATGAGTAAATTAAAAGACAAGTAAGCAATATAGAGCATAAGTTTGACCCCTTGTATAATCGTTCTTTATGCATTGCACCGTATGTAACACACTTTTTAATGCATGTCTTTGTTTTTATTAAAGCACGCAGGTTCTGAAGAGGAATTCATCAAGCACATAACTGTTGGAATCATAGTTATTGATGATGTGATTGAGTTTATTATATCGTTCTTCAGTGATGTTATCCCAGTATAGAAGAAGAAATCTTGATGATGTACCAACTGCTATTGTCAGTTTGATGAGATTTCATGATTTTTTTTTCTCATGAACATTTAAGTGTTTACCTTTCCTTTTCATTACAAATAGCTAATTATAAAAAAGTTGAAGTGTTAAATGTTTGAAATAAGATTTTTTTTTTATCTGTACTGTACATTTTTTAAAGCTTGTATGCTCAAGAAAACTGGCAGTAAAGTGTTTTATTTGGAAGATGTGTTTTTGTAAATTTTGTATTTGCTGTAAAAAAATATATTGAACTAAGAAAATGAGCCACATTAGGTTACATGAATATTTAAAAAATTGTATAATCACCCAAAAAAAAATAAAATAAAAAATCTCATTCTCCAAAATATTCAATATTTAGAATTGTGTATTAAAGGATAGAGTGCCCTAAATTATTATTTTGCACTTTTTTATTACTTTTTTTTTTTTGTGTGGGCAGCACAATAAACTCTTGCATTTATAGTACTTTGCGCATCAGGGAGCCACCATCAATATGCAGAGTATTTAAATCGCTTTGGATGAGCTGGTGTTGGATGCAGGGTTGCCAAATCTGCATTTTTTTCCACGGAATTGGGCTAATTTTAAACTTGCGGCAGGTTGATTTTCTCCCGTGGGTTGAAGGTTTAAAATGTTGCATAAATTACATTTGATTGAAATGCATTCTACCTATGATAAAACTGTGGTAGATGTTAAGTTTTGTGTTGTTTTTGTTGTGACTTTTAACTACCTTGTTTTGTGATGTTTATTACTAGAATTTTTATTTTTTGTTGTTGCTGTTGAGACAGATGAGATAGTGTCAGCGAATAACATATTTAGTTTTTAAAGGTAAGTAAAAGAGCAAATGAGCCACTCCTATTGATCAGACATGTTAAACAGTTTGCCTGATCTTTCTTCATGCTTTGGGCAATTTAAGCGACTTACAATCCATCCACACTGTTCACTCTGGCACCATAAAATAGTCTCAGTTTTATCAAGTTTGATTGACTTTATTGTGTATTTGTACATAGATCTGTATAAGCACCGGATGAACATAAACGTTCACATGAATGGCATCCCAAAAACCCTTAAGATTACACTAAAACACCAATTTCAAGCATCCAAGCCCTGCTGGTTTACAAGTGAAAGATTTTGGCATATGTTGATTTATTTTATATTTAACTGGAAAAAGTCATGAATGGTTCTGTAATTTGAACATTTCAGACTATGGTGTTTACAATTTTTCCTCTTGTTCAAATAGTCAAGCATAAGACAAAAAAAAAAAGCATGATTTATGTCAAAATATAAACATAAAACAAACAAATTAAACGCTGATTAGTATGTCATGCAAAGCAAGTTTATATTGTTACAATGATTATGAACTGATGTTTCTCTTCATTTTTCATCCTGATTCACTTTATACTCACTGAAACCTGTTATAAAACACAGAAAGAATCACAGTAAAAACAATAAACAATAAGAAAATAGCAATGAATAAATAATAGTTTTAATAATAATAAGTTCCCCTTATGTTCTTCTTCGCTACACTTACAATAGGGAAATCAATCATCTGTTATTCTTTCAACAGTAATTAATTACACTTAAATTAAAAACAGAAACTTTCTCAATTACAGTGTGTAGAAACAAACAAATGAAAAAAATATCTCCTTTGCCTTTTCATTTCTTTTAAATACTAAATCATTTCATTTTTAGCTCTTACTGTATGAGTTGAATGTACTTACACCTTTGCTTTCATTGTCTACAAATCTTGCAGCAAAAAACACAGTTACAGCCCAAACCACCAGACCAACACCAGCACCACATATCCCTGATGCAGCACCGGACTGAGGTGGAGCTGTAATGATAAAGAGAGACAGTCGTTAATGAGAATGTGTCTGATCTATAACAAACACTAGAAACATCAGCACTATAAAAAATAGAACAAAAAAGGCATAGCTTTTGCAGAGTTCAAAGTTAACCAAGGCATGTTCATAATCAGAATTTCTGCAAAAAATATTTGATCTACTCACTCTTGACAGTAACTCTGATGGTCCTCTGTAAGGTGTATGCACTGTTGCTCATGTGTAGACGATAATCTCCAGAGTCTGTGGTTTTGGAGTCACTGATTGTGAGATCTCCAGTCTCACGATGAAGATGTAGTCTGCCACTGAATCTCAAATCATCTACGTCTCTAGGTCCAAAGAGATTGATGCCTTTATTGATTTCAGCCACAAGATTGCCTTCAGTCTTCCACAGTATCAGATCATATCCCCGTATTTCAATAACACCAGTATGTAGATTGACAGGATCTCTCTCCATCACTGATACTGTCTTCACACCACCTGTCACAGAAACAAACACATATGGAGAACATATAATTAAAAACATGAATAGTTCTTTTTTAGAGATAAGTAAAGAACAGATGGCTCTTTGGGAAAAAAATAACCCTGACACTCTATTATCAGACTCCAGAGGTGAAATGCACAAACAAAATGAGCATGTTTGTTTCGAGTGGTCATTGGCTACTGAATTTTGATAGGTAATGGCACACAATTTTATAATTTGACCAAATGACATTTAAAAAAAAAAATCATGTGACTATTTGATATGAATGCACTGGTTTAAATTTGATCATTGCCATTGGCTGTGATATAGTCTCAACCTCAGGCTGGACGTCCATGGATTAACCATCTGATGCACATTGCACACACAATTTTGAAAGCACTTTCTTGATTGAGAAAGCTCTAATATGATTGGCTGGTTTTATTTGCCTGGAAACAAAGTTGTGTTTACAAGGCAACAAGTGCTGTTGAGAAGGAAATAGTCACAGGATTTGCAAGGTTAGTGTCATCACATCTTTTAAATATATTAAGAGTTTTGTTTGAGATGGCTTTTCAATCAAATCCACTCATGTGTGGTAATACATCCCGAGGACTTTCTCTGGAAGTATGTTGCAAAATCAAACAGATCTACCCTGTTTAGACAGGTTCACAACACAAATGATCTCTGTCAAACCCAAAGTTTATGACAGCTCATAGCATAAGTTATTATGGCAATGGACACCTGCATCATCTGCTATCTCTAAGACGTCAGACCTCATCCTGTCAAATGTTATATAGACGTTTAAAAAAATATCTTTAAGATGTTTATGATTTCAAAATATGATAGAATTTATAGAATCTACTCACCACCAACAGCAATATAGAATTTTCTGTGCAAGACCATGCTGATGGTGTTGATCTCCACTTTATAAACTCCAGTCTGATCGCTTCGGATGTTGCTGATGACGAGGTCTCGGGTTTGATCGTTCAGATGAATGTTTCTCCATTTTGCATCATCAGGGCCGTTTAATCTGTTAACTTGCTCGAGACCATGGCTGGGTCCGATGTTTGTTAGTTTACTTTTACTACATGATTTTACCATCAAAATTGTAATTAATATTTACAAATAATACATCAAGTTAAAGTTTAAAGGCTTGAGCGCCATTATTTCTGATTGTAATGTCGTAGAGGTGACATAATTTTCATTCATAGCAAGAGTTCTCAACAATACACGCAACATCGAAACGGGGAGTTCTGAACTATTTCTGTCCAGTAAAGATGACAGATAGTTTATATTATACAAACATCTGCACCGCTTTAACCGTAACAATGCAGAGAATAAAATAAATTGGGACTTTTTAGTCCAAAAGTGCTAGATTAAGAGGAATATCAATAAATTCTGCTTCGTTTACGTAACAACAGCTTGAGACAGAATTATAATCCTCGTCAGTTTTCTAGTAAATTCTAGTAAACGTTAAAGTTGTGAAAGTAGTACAATGATATATTAGGCCTATGTTTTCTAGAGTCTTATGTAAAGAATAACCCCGCCCCCCAGCGTTCTCGGCACAGTGCTGATTGGACAGTCATTCAGAACATTCTAACAGCACCACCAACTGTTGTGACATCCAAACCTGCACAACCTAATCTTCACCATATAGCTGAGAGAGCTACACGTGGTAGTGTGCTGTACCAATACAATGCTACATGTCTAATATGCCCACGTTGAATTCAGTTTTCTGCTGCAATCAAATGGTTACGCACATATAGAAGACTTACATCCTCTGCTCAACTATACCTTTTATAAACAGGCAAAGACTGGAGGGAAAAGTATATTGGTGGATGCAAAATGCTGTATGAACAGTTGTAAATGTGTACCATCACTGTTTCTGTTAATAAATTGCGTCTTCAACATCTGTATTCAGTTGTAAATAGTGATGTATTGTGTTTTGTCCTCATATTTATGGTTTACTTTTATTAAGAAGGAATCTCATTTTTAGTGGTGCCCCTTCCAATTTCAATTATATCTTCTGCAGGCGTGTGGCTTTAATGTCACTGCTTTTGTAAATTACCCTGGCACAATTTGATATAGTTATTCCTAAATATCTCTTATTCTAAATTAATTGAGCAATACTTTATAAAATAGTTAAGCTGCTCTTACCGTTTTTCTAATGTAAGGTATTTAATTTTGAACCTTGAACATGAAACTGAGGAAAAGCATCTTTCTAAAGAGCCCATAGTTCTGTTTGTAGTCCAGAGGGTTCATGAACTGTGACTGTTTTAGTTTGTGTAGGTCATGTTTGTGTTTGAGCTCAACTAGTGAGGGCGACAGTTAAAAGGTTAAGTGAGCAATAATGATGACTTGATCTTCAAACTCCCACAGTATCTGATCATCTCCCTGTACTTTAACACCAGTGTGTAGAGTGACAGAATCTCCCTCCATCACTGACAGTGACTCCACAACATCTGTCTCAACAACAAACACATGAGGAGAACAGATAGAAGAAGTTTAAAATAAAGATTGAGCTTATAATCTGTAATTTCCACTCAATCACACTTTGAATGAGGAGTTTAAATTCTGAGACTAAAAAGTTTAATAGACTTTCATCCCATTAAGTTATTTTTCTGTTTTAAGAATACATTGAAAATTCATATGCATTTCAGATTTAGCTCTTCAGATACAGACTCAATTTTCTAAACAATTGAAGTTGCTTTGGAACGATGTTGTGCAAAAAAGATGTAGAAATAAATTTGTATTAAGTTATAAAAGAAATCTTAGATATCTTATTTTGGATGTATTTCTAGTGTCACACTTAAAAGGTTAGTTCACCCAAAAATGAAAATTAGCTTGTGTTTTACTCAGCCTCGAAGCATCCATAGGTGTATATGACTTTCTTCTTTCAGACGAATCCAGTCGGAGTTATATTAAAAATTGTCCTGGCTATTCCAAGCTCTATCATTGCAGTCAGCGGGTGTTGCAGTTGAACAGTCCACAAGTCGTCAAATAAAGCATGCGCATCATAATAAAACGTGCCTCATACGGCTCCGGGGTGGGGGTGGA
>NW_015646532.1:32165-46087 GCF_001515625.1 Sinocyclocheilus rhinocerous | reverse complement strand
GTAGGTATGTGGGGGCGTGTTCGAACGAGCCGTTTTAGGTAGGTGTGGCTGACTCTTAACTTTTATAAAGAATATCTCTTTGGATTTGAGACTTTATTCTTTGCAACTTTACAGATCTTCTTTATGCACCAAGAGCTTGTAACACTCCAAAGAGAAAGGAAAAATTGAAATCGCATCATATGACCCCTTTAAATGGCTCGACACAACTCGGCACACAAGCATGGATGATTCACATTGACACACAAAGACTGAACAAATGGTATAATGCATACATTTTATTTGCTGTTTTAATGTAAAATATTTCCTATTTATTAAACTTTTTTGAACAAATATTGGGGGTTTGGAGTAACATGCCTATTCTGAACAAGTAAAACTTGCAAAAACAAGTAAAAACCCACCCAAGGTAGGCCTAATGTTAGAAGGACAGGCTGCAACAACAGCAGTCATCTAAATACGAGCTTGATGGTAGTTTATCATGGCAAATAGGCCTACTTTTTTAGACATATAGACCCTGAATGTGAGCAACAGTAACTCAACCGGACTAGAGTTCAATAGAGAAACTGACCGACTGATTGAGAGAGTGGCTTATTTACGGTTTTTTTTTCTGTTCTGTTCTGTTTTTAACAGTAGGACATGCGTTCGTGTTGCAGCCAGTTTTCATGTAAAATATTAACGCTCAGAATATTGCATGCCGTCAGCGCCCGCTAGTGTTCATCAACTAAACACACACGTGCACAAACAACTAACCCTCAAAATCCCTTTACAATGTTGCTGTCGTCTATTATTATTCGCAGTGCGATTTATCATAATTTCTATTTATAGAAAAATGATTCATGTTTGTTTAAAAAAACTGTAGATATAAAAACAAGACGATCAGTCTGTTTCCGATTTATACTGAAAAGGAATAGCCTATAGTTAAATTAGTAAAACTTTACTCACCGTTCACGAGTAATAAAACCCCAAAAAGGAAGGTATTATTCCTCATACTGATGTCGCTTCTGACCGCGTCTAAACTACAACAGCATTGATTCAGGACACTGATGATGGACTCGTAGCAAACCTTCCAAGTCACGTGGTTTCTTGAGAACGCGGGTGTGTTAGACCTGCTATTTCGAAATGTTCCAAAGTCGACCGTGGCTAGAATTATCAAAATTCTGAAATGCTTGTTTATTCGAGGCTTGTCATATTCTGCATATTCTTAGTCAGTAAAATAAATGTTGAAAATGTTGTTGAAACTGAACTTTAAAAAAAGTGATTGTGAAAATGTGTGATTATTATGAATAATTATTATGGTAATCCATTTTATTATAATATAAAAATATATTATATATTTATACATTTTATAGCAATAAAAGTGTCACAATAATCCAGTGCAGACATTCAGCGTAATTCTAAAATTAATTAATTCATGAATAAATTATTAATAATAATAATGTGACCAAAATAAAAAGGTTTTAAAAACGTTGCTTTAAGTATTAAAAAAGTTAATATCACGCCTGATTACTATGAAAACAAAACCCGACGAAACTGTAACTTTTGAGAGATATTTTATAGTTTTTTAAAAATAGTTTTCTGAATTCAAAACGAAAATAAATAAATAACCATAAAAAAATACCGCGTGCCATCACATACAACCAAGAAAAACTCTTTGTCTGAGCTTTATTGTGTATAAAGGCCTTCTTACATGAATCTCATCCCCTCAAAACTTTACTTTGGAATAAAAAAAGCTAATTTAGTTTGCACTGAATGCTTTTGACACTCTAGCAGCTCCTTCTCTGAGTCAAAGTGAAACCTGCTGTGGTCTGAGTTTAATTCACATCAGTTTAGTGGCAGAATGACCCAAATTAATGAGATTTCTCTTGAGTGGACAAACGTCTCGCTCATGTTTAGGCTACTGTTGCATGTGTGCAGAAGATTTATAGGTAGGCTCTTTTCCATCAAGACAGATTTCCACTCTACACACATATATACATTATAAAACAAAGCAGTGAATCCATAAACAGTCAGATTTGACAAAATGCATGCACTTAGTAGCTATGTCCTTAATGATCTTTTTACTTCTAGCTGTGTGTCAGGGATCGCTGTAAAATCAACATATCATATATCATGATTTCTGTGGAAGCAAGCTATAAACATGGATTACTATTTTATGGTGTGATAAAAGGCTAGATAAAGGGATATAAAGCCAGATGCGAAACTGAGCTGCGACACCAGCTCTTGCTCTACTGACGCGTTCATTGACACAATCACGCGCAGTCGCGCAGAGTTGTTTGTTTCTTCTTTCTCTGATTGGCTGAAGAGTTTTTATCTGCTTGACTCGGCGCAAGCTATCTACACATAGTGTGTATGACAATGAAACATTGTTAAACGCGATTCTGTCGTGTTTCTTGAAATCGACCTCATTTTTTTCAGACATTAACGGATCAGCCACTGAACGGATCTCAAACGGTTGAAGATAATGATTCACACGCTTGTTTTCTTCTGTTTATTTTTTCCCCCTCTGATTGGTGAGTAATAAATGTATTTATGGCCTTAGTGTTAGTAGCCTACCGATGAGCTAGGCTAATATTGTTTAAAACATTTAAGGATTAAGGGTTTAAATTATTTAAATATTTAATATAATTTGGACCTCTAGGCGCTGAGACAGATGAGGTCGTGTCAGCGATGGAGGGAGGTTCTTTCACTCTCCGCACTGGCTCTACTGAACGACAGGGCGATCATGAGATCGAGTGGCGCTTTGGCTCGAGCAGAACTTTGTTAATCAGAATAAAGGCAGGAAACATGATTACATCCAATGACACGAGTCACACGATATTCAGAGACAGACTGCAGCTCGAAAGACAAACTGGAGATCTCACCATCACAAACATCACTAATGAACACGCTGGAGTTTATGAACTAAGTATCGATCTCGGACAGACAGAGTTGCAAAAAAAATTCATTGTCGCTGTTTATGGTGAGTAGCCTATTACAGATGCAAACAGTAGGCCTACTTAATTTTATATTTACGTAACAACCCTCTGTCAGTTGTAGGCTACTCATTCTTGGATTTATTTGTTTATTTACTCTCCAGCTCCTGTGCCTGTTCCTGTCATCACCAGATACTCTCCTCAGTGTTCATCATCATCATCATCAGGGTTTAAACGTGTGCTGCTGTGTTCAGTGGTGAATGTGAGTCATGTGACTCTCTCCTGGTACAAAGGAAACAGTTTATTGTCCAGCATCAGTGTGTCTGATCTCAGCATCAGTCTCTCTCTACCTCTGGAGGTGGAATATCAGGATAAAAACACCTACAGCTGTGTAGTGAACAATCCTGTCAGCACCCAGACCAAACATCTGGACATCGATCAACTCTGTCAGACATGTTCAGGTAGAACTTTGGTGATATCAGCGTTTCTTCACAGTACCTTAAATACTAGTACCCGATACCTTAAAACAGTAAGAGTAGACATGTCAAAGTCTATTTGAAAGAGTTTGTTTAATGCCGTTTTTCAAGAAGTGCCTACTTCTTTCTACAGACTGTGACAATTGGAGTCAAAAGGAGCTGTGATCCGATTGGTTGCCTCTGCTGTGGTGGATGTGACACTTTATGATGCAGTGTTTCCTAACCTTTTTTCTGCCACGGCATAGAAGTAAAAAATCCCACAGCACACCACTAAGCACAAAAAAAAAAAAACATATAATAATAATAAAAAAAGGGGAAAGTTTTTTTTCTTCAATAATTAAACAGTGCATCATCAGAGTTGGTATTTTGGCTTTATATAGGATCAGACACTTGCACCATGCTCAAATTGAGTTAACAAGGTTTTTGAAGAGCGAATGACAAAGGTATTTAGTATGGAACGATATTCCGGACAATTTTCAAAAGGACTTGCAAATTGTATTTTCAATTGCGTTTTCCATATGTGGACGCATAAATTGTGACATAATCCAAATGCAATTGCAAATCCTGCATTACCGTTTGCATTTTCGCTTTCGCGAACGCACAGTGACTGCCAAATTTCAAATGAAAAAGCAAAGTCCATTTGCAACTGTATTTCCCATGTCTTAGGAGTTACGAGCCAGTCATATTTAAATAGCAATATTAATTACCACGTCTGCTTTTTCACTCTCGCTGCGTCGCGCATGTAACCTGCCAAAACTCAAATGGAATCGCAATTCCTTTTGCATTTGAATTTCCGATGTCTACATGGAAAGCTGCCAATCATCGTCAGGGGCGGGACTATACTAGGGGGCGTGTTTGTATTGGGAGGTGACGTCACTCACAGAAGACCGTGCCGAATGCTCTGATCAATGGAGGTAATCGGTAAAGGCTCCGCTAAAGGCAGCTAGCAATCAGTTTCGTACCTGTGTGAACGAATAGACAGTGCAACCTTCTTGGCACAATACATAATTATGTCTTTTTTACCCCAAATGTAGCGATTATCCCCTGCTAACAGCGGGAGCCACAACGGTACGCACAATAGGTCAATATTCACTATTAACCAAACGCTTTTCACCTGTCTCAGCATCTCTCACTGTTTACACTCACTTACACTTTTAATCCGTAATAGAGAGCGTGTCACACCTGCCTCAAGACCTTTTACCGTTTGCACTCCACTTGATGCACTTAAACAAACAAACAGAGCAAATCTACACGTATTTACCTATTTGCAACCTATATCTTATAAGACTTATTCCTATCTAATAGCCTATGTGCACCTGCCTCAAGATCTCTCAGTCTGTTTACGATCCGATAGATGCATGTGACAAAACAGAAAATGCTGCTACTCTTACTCTGCCTGCCCCAGATGACACTTCACCAGTCAGATCTAGGTGCAGCTGTCGCAGAACACGCCACAGCCAAGGCAAGATAACATTAAAAATCACCTGCATCAATCGCGGTGTCCAGTGGCTGTAACTAGTGAGAGATCTTGAGGCAGGCGCAACGCTTTGGTGCCACGTACCGGACGCGAACTCCATAACGGATTAAAACGGTTGAATAAAATATAAAGTAAGGTGGAAAATAAGTATAGATTTGCACTGTCTGTTTGTTTAAGTGCATCAAGTGGAGTGCAAACGGTAAAAGGTCTTGAGGCAGGTGTGACACGCTCTCTATTACGGATTAAAAGTGTAAGTGAGTGTAAACTATATAAAATAGTTTATTATAGTTTATTAAATACTATATATAAAACGGGCAGGAAACATCATCAAAGACCCCTCCTGTGTTCAGTGGTGAATGTGAGTCATGTGACTCTCTCCTGGTACAAAGGAAACAGTTTATTGTCCAGCATCAGTGTGTCTGATCTCAGCATCAGTCTCTCTCTACCTCTGGAGGTGGAATATCAGGATAAAAACACCTACAGCTGTGTGGTGAACAATCCTGTCAGCACCCAGACCAAACATCTGGACATCGATCAACTCTGTCAGACATGTTCAGGTAGAACTTTGGTGATATCAGCGTTTCTTCACAGTACCTTAAATACTAGTACCCGATACCTTAAAACAGTAAGAGTAGACATGTCAAAGTCTATTTGAAAGAGTTTGTTTAATGCCGTTTTTCAAGAAGTGCCTACTTCTTTCTACAGACTGTGACAATTGGAGTCAAAAGGAGCTGTGATCCGATTGGTTGCCTCTGCTGTGGTGGATGTGACACTTTATGATGCAGTGTTTCCTAACCTTTTTTCTGCCACGGCATAGAAGTAAAAAATCCCACAGCACACCACTAAGCACAAAAAAAAAAAAACATATAATAATAATAAAAAAAGGGGAAAGTTTTTTTTCTTCAATAATTAAACAGTGCATCATCAGAGTTGGTATTTTGGCTTTATATAGGATCAGACACTTGCACCATGCTCAAATTGAGTTAACAAGGTTTTTGAAGAGCGAATGACAAAGGTATTTAGTATGGAACGATATTCCGGACAATTTTCAAAAGGACTTGCAAATTGTATTGTGCCAAGAAGGTTGCACTGTCTATTCGTTCACACAGGTACGAAACTGATTGCTAGCTGCCTTTAGCGGAGCCTTTACCGATTACCTCCATTGATCAGAGCATTCGGCACTGTCGTCTGTGAGTGACGTCACCTCCCAATACAAACACGCCCCCTAGTATAGTCCCGCCCCTGACGATGATTGGCAGCTTTCCATGTAGACATCGGAAATTCAAATGCAAAAGGAATTGCGATTCCATTTGAGTTTTGGCAGGTTACATGCGCGACGCAGCGAGAGTGAAAAAGCAGACTGGTAATTAATATTGCTATTTAAATATGACAGGCTCGTAACTCCTAAGACATGGGAAATACAGTTGCAAATGGACTTTGCTTTTTCATTTGAAATTTGGCAGTCACTGTGCGTTCGCGAAAGCGAAAATGCAAACGGTAATGCAGGATTTGCAATTGCATTTGGATTATGTCACAATTTATGCGTCCACATATGGAAAACGCAATTGAAAATACAATTTGCAAGTCCTTTTGAAAATTGTCCGGAATATCGTTCCATAATTTAGCTTGTATGATCAAGAAAATTGGTAATAAAGTGTTTCATATGAAAGATGTGTTTTTGTACATTGCATATTTGGTATATTTTGTTTTTGTTTTTCCATTACCTGGCAAATTGTGGATGTTTCAAAGTGCTCCCATAGCTCTCATAAAGGCCAGTCAAAGCTCATTATTTAATGATCATAGGCATATTACAGCTGGATCAGACTCGTTCCCTTACCATCATAAACACCAGAACCACAGACTCAGAACTTTATAAACTAATCACAATTGTTGGGAATAAGACGACAAACAAGACATTCAATGTTAAGGTTTATGGTGTGTAACTACTCGCTGGTCATTAAACAGTCCGAAACAGCTTACGAAATACTGGTGTCCATACACTTTATTTATTGATATGGAACACTGTGAAAACTAAACACAAACCGAAACAAAAAAAACATAGTTTTACACACAACATTATAAATGACATTTAACACAAATAAAGGAATATACAAAACATTAACACTTTTAACGTTTTTGCCTGGTAACCAACAGTAGAATGGTCAGGAGCACTAACTCATTCAGTTTGCGCTAACACTTCCAGGTTAAGTTAATCAGGAAGGGTCATGTGACATTCAGTTTAGTCAAACTGGGAGTACAATGAAAATAAAATACAATACCAACAAAATTCTGAGGTTAGCACACATACACAGAAATACACATTTAAATTGTGAAGTCATGAAAACACAAAAAATAAACATTAACCCCTGAAATCACACATATATCATACATAACCCATAACTGACCTATCAGCGTCAGCTACAGGTGAGTATTACAGTGTCCTTCTCATATTTACGTAATAAATGTCTAAATGTCTTTTATTGGTCAATTACACCAATCACAAATAAGCAGGCACTAATCCATTACAGGGATAACAGTCCAGCAGCGCAGTCTGAGTCATTCCCTCCTCCTCCCCCAGCTCCACTTGTCTAGACCTGCTTATGCGCAGGTACTTTCACGGATTTGCGAGAGATGCAGAATGCGCAGTGATGGTGTTTTGACAAGACTGTTCTACAGAGCCAGAGGCTTGACACATGAGAATATATGCCAGTCTCGCTGCCAGCATCAAACTCACAATATAGGGCAGGGCAGGAACAAACATAATACTCACAATGAACAAGACAAGACACAAGAAGATAACGAGGCAAGCCCCAAGGGGAAAAAATTAAACAAGGCAAAATAAAACCTATTAAAAAATAAATAAATAAATGCAAGTTCTGATTACAATCAGCTTGTGGATGCTTGGTTATGGATGTTTGGTCAGGACCCCTTGGCGTCACATTTTAAGGCACTGGGTACCCTTTCAGCATTATCTTTTTAGGGAATCCTATTGATTTCACTGAGAAACTGGCGTCAGCAAGAAGCCAAGGATATATGAAATTAATGATATTGTCATTATGTTGGGGTATGGTTTTCAGTTGAAATTGCCAGCATAATTGAATTTACTTTACACTATTTAGACATTTCTGAGCACTTGTTTTCACAAGCACTGTTAAGTTTATTTAGGTCATTTGTATAATGGTCTCTCTGAGGGCTAAGCCCCCCTGAGGATGAGATCCTAGAACCGCCCCTGAATGGGACACACAAGTCCGCAAGACCTCAAATGCACACAACATCTGCCAAATGGGACAAGGTCAATTTGGCTTAATTTTTTTCTACATTTTCTCTTATTAATGATTGTCTTTCTTTATCACTCTAGCACACGGCCCACAGACTCAGCTCTGATCGTGCTGATCTCTGCTGCTGCTGGACCTTTGTTGCTTGTGGCATATATACAGTGGGTACGGAAAGTATTCAGACCCCCTTAAAAAGGAGGAATGGCAGAGGATCCCCAAATCCAGGTGTGAAAAACTTGTTGCATCTTTCCCAAAAAGACTCGTGGCTGTATTAGATCAAAAGGGTGCTTCTACTCTAAATACTGAGCATGTGATATTTCAGTTTTTTTTTTTTAATAAATCTGCAAAAATGTCAAAAATTCTGTGTTTTTCTGTCAATATGGGGTGCTGTGTGTACATTAATGAGGAAAAAAAATTAACTTAAATGATTTTAGCAAATGGCTGCAATATAACAAAGAGTGAAAAATTTAAGGGGGTCTGAATACTTTCCGTACCCACTGTAAATGTGTGTGGAAATGATGTGTCTAAATTTCTTGTGACGACTGAGAGAGTTGTGCTGTTTTAACATGCCTGACATGATTATTCAGACAGTTCAAACAGTTGGCACTTCACTCAAAATTACTGTTAAAATAAATGTGCCTAGACCTGCTGCTAAAGCTTGTTTTCCATAAGACTACAAGCTGAAGAAAGTTCTGCAAATTTAAACGTGGGAAAAAATTCTCCAGACAGCATTCAAAAATTTGCCTTTAAAATTCAAAATAATTTTTACCTCATTCAACTACAATGACAAAAAGCAACCTTATAACACTGAATGTCCCCATAAACGTATTTTTTGTTGTTGTTTCACATTGGTGATAATTAATGGTGAATAATTAACTTTTTGATTAATTTTAATTTGTTAATTGTATTTATTACAGCTTGCCATCAAAAACTATGCATGAAGAGAGTTAGAGGCTCTTAGAGCACTTAGCACTTAGAGGCTTTTGCATCTGAACTCTTCACACACACACACACACACACATATATATATATCACTGAGTCAAAGCTGAGTTTCTACTACCTGCTAAAGTTTTCATTTGTTGAATGATTAAATCTCTCACTGATGAATCAGCTGCTGATGAAGGACGAACCATTTGGCAAATGCTTTTTTAAATGCTATTTAAAATTATGTATTATTTTACTGTTTTATTGTTTGTTTATAGGCTAATGAAGTTAAATGAAGCTTTAAACTTATCCGTTTATTTTTCATTTTAAAAATCATTAATTGTATTTAAATTGATTTTGAAACACAAACAACAGTTTAAAATCATTAATTTCGTTAAAAATAGATATATTTGTTTGTTTGTTTATTTATTGCAAAAGTGACATTGAAATATGGTTATGAAATGGTCTGTTATATGCAATAAACTGAATAAGCCTCGGTGTGCAGCCATTTGAAAATAAATTACGTACTAAAAGAAAGTGTGGCCCTTTCTTTTAACATTTACGTCTGTTGTGTGCATGTGTGTCAATTACACTAACTTTTTATTGGAGTTTTGATCCTCTCATTTTTTATCACTCATTTAAAAGTTAATAATCGACATAGGCTACTTTATATTTCACAATTATATATTTGTATATATTTTTAACTAATTAGCTTACCCTTTTCTTTGCCGTAACAACCAGTCAGCAAATACACTAAATTAAGTCCCACAGTAAGCTGTAGGTTATTATGATTCACTAGAAAGAACCGACTCATAAAGTCATTCGTTCGGGAGTCAGACTACACTGGTTAACCTGTAAGTTTTCGATTCACCAAAATGAACCGACTCACTAAAATCATTCGTTCGAGAATCGGACTACACTGGTGACTCAGTTTCACGCATTATATAGTTCAGTAGCGGTCAAAAAGTAATCCGATTACGTAACTCGCGTTACTTGTAATGCATTACCCCCAACACTGACTCTGACGGTCAAAAATTGCGATAAGATGCAAGTAGTAAACATTTAATATTTGACAAGCGTTTACGTTAGACATTTAAAACGACTGGTTTGTCACATTTCACTGTTTTTAATTAAAATAAATATAGGCTATCATTTGATACATCCGATATGTTTTAGGGACTCGCTCTGAATACTAGGCTACGTTTCATTGCAGCTGTATAGTATTAGTATATTAATAACGCACAAATGTTGTGGCCTGGGAGTCGGTCATTTCGAAATTTAGTTCACTGAATCACCAGTAGGCCTAGCTCCCAAAAACGTCTGGGCATCGGTACAGAACAAAAACACGGCAAAACAGTCACTTGTCGCCATCTCCTGGAGTAATTATGTAACGTGCAGAAACGGACGCTGAACAAAATAATTAGTGTTTTGCAATCGCTAAAACACATTTGTCAAAACTTGGGTCACTTTTTCAAAACTTTTCACACAATGAGCACAACAACAGTTTATGTGGGCTAAACCATGGATCATTTAATTACTTTCGCACAAAATTACTTGAATTCAGTGACTACTTCTTTCAAATTACATAAATTATTTTCTCACTCAGACATAAACAACGGCAAAACTCTATACCTACATGCCAATTTGCACATGCTAACATATTCTTTTCACAACAGTTAAACCTAAGTTCAAAACCTAACATAATACAAAATGAACAAGACAGCAATTTGCTACAATTCTACAGTAGGCCTAATACCTTATTGAAATGCTCGGTTTGCACTTCAGCAAGTCGTCTTCACCACATCTAGATGCCTAAATGCTTTGAGTTGCTGCCATGTGATTGGCTGATTAGCAATTTGTGTTACCAAGCAATTGAACAGGTGTACCTAATAAAGTGGCCGGTGAGTGTATATTCTGAATCAAAAAATGAAAACTTTGAAAAACCGAGTTGAACAACTAGAGTTACAGTAGTATTTCAACTGCATTACAGTTTTTCTCATTTGCTAAGACATGGTTAATGAACCTGGGATCCACCTGATCTTCATCATCACTTTTTCAGCACAGCAGAAGTCTTCTCTTGCAAATGTCTACACACTTTTTCACACATTTTTGGGAGGAAATTTGATCTCACTGTGAAAAATGTTGTGCTGTCACATATTGCAGCTGGTTAGGATTAGATTTATATAGAATCTATATATATAGAATAGTTAGATTTATATAGAAGAGAGCTTTTTTTATTGCTTGACATTATTGTGTCACATTTGGCGAGGACGTAGCATTGCACTTTAAAGTGCTGGATCTGAACATGAACTTCTTTGTGTTCAGACATGTGTGGCGGCGTAAAGAAGATGATTGAGTAAAACTCTTCCCACACGGAGGGCAGTGATATGGTTTTTCTCCAGTGTGGATCCTCTCATGTGTTCTCAGATATTCTGACCGACTGAATCTCTTGTCACAATGTGAACACTCGTAAGGTTTTTCTCCAGTGTGCATTCTCTGGTGCAGTTTTAGTTCAGCATTTGTAACAAAAGTCTTCCCACAATCAAAGCACATATGTTCCTTCACACCACTGTGACTTTTCTGGTGTCTTTTTAAAGCACCTTGCTGACTAAAACTCTTTCCACACGAAGAGCACATGTGAGGCTTCTCCTGTGTATGAACTTTCAGGTGGTTCTTCAGGGATTCTGGCCAAAAAAAGTTTTTACCACACTGATCACAGTTGAATGGTCTTTCTCCAGAATGAGAACGCAGATGTAATTTCAAAAAGCCAATCTGTCTGTAACTCTTCCCACACTGACCACATGTGTACGGCTTCTCTCCGGTGTGGATCTTCATGTGTATGTTAAGGTTTGATATTAGTGTGAAACTCTTCCCACATTGATCACATGTGTGCGGTTTCTCTCCAGTGTGGCTTTTCTTGTGAACCTTAAGATCTCCTTGTAGTGTAAAACTCTTTCCGCACTGGTCACATGTGTGCGGCTTCTCTCCAGTGTGGATCTTCTCGTGTGTTTTCAGACAATCTGACCGACTGAATCTCTTGTCACAGTGTGAACACTTGTAAGGTTTTTCTCCATTGTGGACTATCAGGTGCTTTTTCAGTTCAGTATCTGTAAAGAAGGTCTTCCCGCAATCAAGGCATGCATGATTCTTCACACCGCTGTGTCTTTTCTGGTGTAATTTTAAAGTACCCATCCGTGAAAAACTCTTTCCACACAATGAACACATGTGAGGCTTCTCCTTTGTATGAACATTCAAGTGGATCTTCAAATGTGCTGCGTTAAAAAACGTTTTGCCACACTGATCACAGTTAAACGTTTTTTCTCCAGAGTGAGAACGCAGATGGCTTTTAAAAGTGCTTTCATATGCAAAACTCGTCCCGCACTGATCACACGTGTATGGTTTCTCTCCAGTGTGGATTATCACGTGTCTCTTAAGGTGTCCCTTTTGTGTAAAACTCTTCCCGCATTGATCACATGTGTACGGCTTCTCTTCACTATGATCTCTCATGTGAACTTTAAGACTTTGCTTGTATGGGAAACTCTTACCACACTCAGGGCAAGTGAATTTTTTGGGGGGATTTCTTTTCAGTATACATTTACGTTGAGCCTGTGAGCGACTCACAGATTTTACTCCAGTTTTGACATGTTTTTCTTCTGCTTCACTCAGTTCTTCACTCTCCTCCTCCTCTTCCATCAGGTCTAAAATGAAAGCAAAAAAGGTGAAGTTTTCAGTAAATCATTTAAAAACTTCAAAGCCAGAAATGTGAAGGGAAAGGACATAAAAATTAATAGCAGAAAGAATACCGTTGCTACACTAAAATATGATCTTTATGATGATTTTTTATAAATAAGTTATATGTTCATGAATTGTGTACATCAATCTTCCAATTATTATTTTCTGTAGTAGTGAGAGCTAGGGATGCACCGAAATGAAAATTCTTGGCCGAAGCCGAAACAGAACAAAATGAAACACTGGGCCGAAAGCCGAAGGCTGAATAAATTAATTTTATTTTTAAATTTATAAATTACATAAATAAAATTTTTACTATTTTGTCTTGCTTTTCAAAGAAAAAAATCAATTACAAAACAGTAATTTAAAAATATTTAACACTGAACATGTTTTAACATTCTAGCAGACATTATTCCAACAAAGCACAATTTAACTTAAAATTAATAAGTTAGTAAAATAATATTTTTTGGCCATCAGACCCCCTTCCTGAATAAGGCATGTATTTTTTAAATGAAAGCAGCCTTGCTGAGCAGAAGAAACTTCTTTTAAAACATTAGAAAATATTACAGATGCCAATTTGAACACTACGTGTGAATGTTAATAAATGTATTAATAGAGCTGTTGTAATTATTATTATCATTATTACGGTCTTACTTTTTTATTTTATTTGACAGAACAACAGTTAAATTACAATACTAACATTTATGAAGGTTGATGGAGTTCTTGCTTTTTCTCAACTTTTATTTTGGCGGAAACGCGCAGCAAGACCTCAATGCTTCTTTTTTGTTGACAACAACAGCAGATTTATAAATGAGTCTCATTACGAATGTGTTGCACGTATTGCATTGTCACATGCCTTGTAAAAATTCATAAAAATGTGTGAGCAACTGACAGGTAACACTGTTTCAGCGCAGATATTCCTCGCGCTTTGGACTTTGAATCCTGGTTAACAAGCAGTTAGTGCCGAGAGTTTGTGCAGCACTGTCAGAATACATGCAATTCGACAGTGAAAACATAACGTTCTGCAGATTATTTACGAATTGTTTGAGGCCATTTCGCGATTTCAATCATCATACATGTAACCAGCAACAACCACCCCTTCCTCTTCTCATCGAAGACATGCGATGCAGTA
>NW_015646532.1:28125-31485 GCF_001515625.1 Sinocyclocheilus rhinocerous | reverse complement strand
CTGACAGGTTTGTTGCATTATAAAGAGTGCGCGCCTCTCACTCTGCGCTGGTTGCTATTTGATCGCGTCACATCATTGTTCGGTACAATTTATTCGGTCTTTTCGCTTATTCGGTTGCCGAACATTCGGTGCATCCCTAGTGAGAGCTATTGAATATGTTTGATAAACTACACAATTATCTAATATTAACAAAAAAAACTATACAATGGTGGCATAACTTTATTTTATTTATCTAAAAAAAATAATTAACTACTTTCAACTGAAAAATGTATTAGCAATAGCATTGCTCATTCAACCCTGTTGTGACACTTATTTAAAAAAATAGAGCTTTTCTTAAAATTTTCACAATTGTCACAACCTCTCATATCAGGAAGTGACATCATTTGGAGCCTTTCTACAGAAAGATAAGAAACTAATCTTGATCCATCTTTAGCTCTGACTGCACCACCAACACAAAAATAAACAAAATAACTTCTATAACTACAGACAACTTCTTACAATTTATAAGAATTGCAAGTTTAACTATAAATCAGCTTTTGCTTAACTTGCTAAATGTGGTTTATTTATTTGATACATTTAGTGTAATTTCAATGTCAGTCAGGGTGGAAAATGTATTTTACACATGTTCAAAATCTTAATAACACTGTTGCGAAATTTCTGATTGAGATATAAAATAAATAAACAGTTTGTATAATATTAAAATCTCCTTTCACTAATTATTTGTTGAAAACACAAACTTATAACGAAGTTATACATTTCAATTTGATAGTGTATGATTTATAAATGTGTATATATATATATATATATATATGTATATATGTGTGTGTGTGGTTGTACATGTTTTTTTGGTGTTTGGCTTAGTGTTATGTTAGAATCGTTATTATACTCTTATACCTTTTGTTTTTTAATGTTTTGAATTGTTTTTAGCTTTATTTTTTGTTTTTCATTTAAATGTTAAGTTTTGAAATTTAGTTGTATGCATTTGTCATTTTTATTTAATCTCTTTATTTTTAAAATGTGTATAGGTAGTATTAATAAAGTTTTAGCTTTTAGTTTTGGATCTGTTTTTAGTTGTTTTAATACTACAATTGATTGCTTATTTTTTGGATAAAAGCGTCTGATAAATGACTAAATAAATAAAATAAATAAAGATACTGATTTCATACCCATTTCATGGAAAGTGGTCAGTATATTATTTGCTACTGCTGTTGTTTTACAGCTCGTAGGACAAAATACAACCACTAAATCTGATAAGATTCTTTAAGTTTTATTACCTTAATGTTCTTCAGCATTATAAATGAATAATAAAGAATAAACACCAACCTCCATGTTCTTCAGTATCTTCAGGTTTCATTTCGTAGGGTTCTGGAGCACTCCTGTCACTGAAAACTCTTCTTCACTGATGGGAATATTCCAACTTTTATTGGTGAATTGCTGTGGGAGGAGCTTCACTGAAGGTACAGTACTTGTGGAAGGAGGTGCAGATCTGCAGAAATCAAAAAATAAATCCGAAATAAAACAGATGTTTTGACTCATTCACACATTTGAAGCATTTATGTACTATTTGTATATATCCATTTATCAAAATGTAAAGTCGCTGAATTTTTTTTTTTTTTTAATATTCTGTGTATTTCTGTTTTGTCTGTGATTTTTGTTTTTGTTTTTACATTCTTTATCTTTAATACAGACATATAGACAAATTAATATTAGAAAAAACTATGAATAAGTACCACAATTAAAATAATCCAAATTAAAAAAGAAAAAAGTAAGAACAACAAAAGAAAAAAAAAAATCAGAAATAAATGTAGATTTGTAACCAACATATAACACTTCAGTTCAATGAAACCTGAAACCTGCTTTATCACAAACTATAATGAAATGCTCTTAAGAGATTTATGGTGATGGTGTGGCTGTTTACACCAATGAATGCGCTTTAAGTAGCAGTTTACAGGTGATTTAAACATATCAGCATAACCAATGAGGTGAAAACATGAACTATTGACATGATAAAAATGCCTTTCAATAACTAGTGAGACACCTGAAACAAACCGTACAGCATCATCAGCAGAGATCTGACTTTATTCTAAGTGTTTGTTGTAGTAACAGATTATTCGAGTCATATATGCTGAAAGACTATAAAACTGGCCTATAACAATGTTATTTCTCACAGTCTGAGATAAATTAAAAAATAAATGCAAATGGCACCCATCCTTGCAGGAGTTTTTTCTGCTTTCTGTTTGGGAGACCATTTTATTAACCTCTACAAATGTGCAGCAGCATAATATGTCCACCGAAATTTTCCAATGACTACATCTATAACAATAAAGGAATTAGATCATTAACTTGTTGCTATCTTTTATGTGCAGAAACCGACCATGATCACGTTATTTTAATACTTTTGATTTCAAAATTAACTTTGATCTAAATTCACATTAATGTACAGTACCTCTGTAGTCAATGTCACATCAATGTACAGTAGGCCTACCTCTTCTTGTGCAGTACTTCTTGTGACGGGAAAGTCCCATGTGGCTCATCATATTGTAACGAAGTGAATGGATGTGGCCCCTTCGGGAAGGTATGTTCAGTTGTTGAACAAAACGTAAAAGTGTCGTGGACTTTTTTACTAAAGGTTCGCAAAGTTTTCGAAGCTTCACGAAGCAAGTTTAGAAAGCGTCCATATTTACAAGTCAATACATACAATTCAAGACATACAAATATCGTACTCCGCTACATTTATCAAGGTCTTCTTCCTCTTCTTCTTCGGTTTTATGGCGGGTAGCACCAATGTTAAGGTCTGTTTCCAAACATATAATGGGGTCCATAGTTCCTCTCCCTCTCCTGAAACCACTCTGATGAGGTGATAGAATTCCACTACATTCCAAATAAAATGCTATTCTGTCTGTAATCATTCTTTCCATTATCTTACCTATATGTGAGGTCAATGCTATTGGCCGATAATTTTTTGGATTTGATTGGTCCTTTCCTGGCTTCCTAATAGGAATAATCACTGACTCGTTCCATTCAGTAGGTAACATTCCTTTTCCCCAAACTTCATTATAAAAGCCTAACAGTTTTATAGATGCCAAAACAATCAGTAGATTTCCATCTCTTAAAACCTTTGCCATATGTATGTCGCCAGTCTGGTTTCGCAAAATAGTTGTCAATTACACTTAACTCATTGATGATATTCCCTTCTCCTCGCCGAATTCAAAAAGTGTACTTAAGTACAGTACTCAAGTAAATGTACTTAGTTACTGTCCGCCTCTGCAGACATACGATTAAAAGAGAAGACAGCACACTCCGTAATAATTTCAGACTTTATTGTAGATGTTTTGATAAGAGTGGGCTCTCCCTCACTCT
>NW_015646532.1:27230-28106 GCF_001515625.1 Sinocyclocheilus rhinocerous | reverse complement strand
TTTTGGAACCACCCATCATTTCTGCCAGACTGTGAAAAGGAGAATCACATGAGGGGGGAATGGAAGGCACCCATTTACTTTAAAAACTGTTTTTGGCTTGTCAAAAGTAAAATTTTAGCATAACAGATGTAATGGTTGTTACATCAAAACAAATTTATCCAGGTCTAAAAATATTTATGTTTTAATGTGATTTTACTGGTTTAGTAATTATTTATATTTATTATTACTTGTACAGTGTACAAGTGCACCAAATCCTTCTCTGATAAGAACCATAAAATGCTTTTCATCACATTATAATCAGATATATATTTCCACCTGTAGTCACTAATGGCCAACAAACTCTGTTGTCTGTTTTTAGGAAGGCTAAGAAACTTCGGTGCTCAACATATTGTTTCAGAAATGCAAACAATTAAATACTGAAATTTAAACATCATTTGGTTGGTTTTATGTTAAAGTTAACTTTATGAAAAGAAATATGACTGTTTGTAAAAGGAAATTATTAAATTAGGTTTTAAATTGTTATTTATTTCACATGGGTTTGAATCAGATTTGGCTAGATGGTCATTTTACACCCAGATGCTGCATCTTACCCACTGACTCGACTCGGGTCAACTTACCCCTAACCCGGAGAAAAAACTGAGCTATGGGAACACTTTTTTATAAGAAGCCATATTTTTAGAACCCTTTGTCATAGATACATTCTGATCATTTAAAATGATCGGAATACTTTCATTTGGATAGGATAGATGCTTTCATTGTACTTCTGCGTCATTTTCCCTAAGCTTGAGGACCACACAAGTAAAAAGTGGCTGATCTTACCCCACTCTCCACTATAAGTATTAGACATTTAATTTAATATTTTACAGCATAAATCTA
>NW_015646532.1:25558-26885 GCF_001515625.1 Sinocyclocheilus rhinocerous | reverse complement strand
TAGGATAGGATAGATACTTTCTTTGTATTTCTGCGTCATTTTCCCTTGAGGACCACATAAATAAAACATGGCTAATCTTTCATTTATTTTAATATTTTACAGCATTAATCTATATTATATACAAATAAACAACTCATTTAGAACATTTATATTATTTTTAAACTATTTATAGGCCTACTATTAGCCTAATATGGTTTTAATAAAATATGATGTGTTATAGATTACTAGTTTACTAGATTACTAGTATCAAGACAAGTGATTATAATGGGAAATATACTTAATTACAAGAATTAAAGTGTGACAAACTGCTAAATATTCTATATGATGATTTAGCTGCTGGCTTGCTGCAGCTTTGAATTCATGTTGGCAATGTTGAACTGCCTTTAGCAGCCTCCCTTCACTCTTTCTCTCTCTCTGTCTCGGTCTTCTTTTTTGTGAAGGCACTTTTTTTTTTGTCTACAAAGTGTGCCAACAACAGCGAATTTTGTGTTATTTAACTTATAAATAATTTGATCAGACATTCTAATTCTAAGAACGTGGATATTTTGTTGTAATCACTTTTAATCGCTTTACCGACAGAAATACAAAAACAAACTACCAAATTATTAATTCAGCGAATCATCCACTGACTGTAATGTGGATTGTAATGCATCTACCTGTTAATGAACGACCTTCGGTGTGATGCTGTGGAGCGGGCGGGAAAACACGGAGCGGATTAGCGGAATCAGCGGATCTTTAGCGGAGAGGTAACAGAACGCTTTGAGCTGGGGTGAGGGTGGGGGATTGGTGAGAGGGGCACCTCAGCCGATGAGGGCAAAGGGGCAGTGGCTCTAGCCACCGGGCCACCCCCCCTGTGCACGGCCCTGCTTCACAATGTAATAGGATATGTTCCACAGTCTCTGGTATACCACAATTATTGCAATTACCTGATTCATGTTTACCAATAATAAATAATGATTGATTAAGAGCTGTGTGACCAATACGGAGTCTAGATATTATTGTGTCCTCCTTCCTACTTCCAAAGTTTTTCCTTCCATTTCCAACTTGTTTTTGAATGTTGTATAGATGCCGACCCTTTACCTCCCTATCCCACATCTTTTGCCATTTCCTAATCATAGCCCCTCTGATTATTCCTTTCATTTCTGCTTTACTAAGTGATATGTTTATATCTATATCGGTTTGTTTTAATGCCTTCTTGGCCATTTGATCAGCTTCCTCATTTCCCTCTATCCCAACATGTGCCGGTACCCATAAAAATGAAATACTTAATCTATATTGGTGAATTTTGAACATGCTTTGTAGGATATCATATAATATGTCTTGTCTA
>NW_015646532.1:18581-23439 GCF_001515625.1 Sinocyclocheilus rhinocerous | reverse complement strand
CTTCTTCTTCTTCTTCTTCTTTTCTTTTTAATGGCGGTTGGCAAACCCACTTAAAAGGTGCATTTCCGCCACCTACTGGACTGGAGTGTGGAGCATGACGTATATTGGTGACAGCATATAGAAAAAAATAAAATAAAAAATAAAACAATTAAAATAAAACAATGAATCAAATAACCTTTAGTTTGACCAAAGGAGTATTACACAAGGATACAATTATTTTATATACTTCATTATGTGATCTTCAAATTCTATTTATTAAACCTATTGCTTTCAAATAATTAATAATTGCATTATAGACTTTATACTGTGCTGGAGCATACTCTAGTATTGTCTTAATTGTTATTCTTTCAATATTCAACAAACTTAATTCTTCTATTAATCGCATTCTTTCTCTTTCATATGCTTCACAATGTAATAGGATATGTTCCACAGTCTCTGGTATACCACAATTATTGCAATTACCTGATTCATGTTTACCAATAATAAATAATGACTGATTAAGAGCTGTGTGACCAATACATAGTCTAGATATTATTGTGTCCTCCTTCCTACTTCCAAAGTTTTTCCTTCCATTTCCAACTTGTTTTTGAATGCTGTATAGATGCCGACCCTTTACGTCCCTATCCCACATCTTTTGCCATTTCCTAATCATAGCCCCTCTGATTATTCCTTTCATTTCTGCTTTACTAAGTGATATGTTTATATATATATATCGGTTTGTTTTAATGCCTTCTTGGCCATTTGATCAGTTTCCTCATTTCCCTCTATCCCAACACGTGCCGGTACCCATAAAAATGAAATACTTAATCTATATTTGTGAATTTTGAACATGCTTTGTAGGATATCATATAATATGTCTTGTCTAGATGTAGACTTGCCACTTAATAAACTTATTAAGACAGAATAAGAGTCTTATATTTCCTCGACCCAATTAAGAGCTATCAGAATGGCTATCATTTCTGCTGAATAAACTGATAAATGATTACTTGTCCTTTTTGCAATTTTAATCTTAAAATGAGGAATGCATATAGAAACTGCTGTATTTCCTGAAACAGGATCTTTGGATCCATCAGTAAATATTTTACTTTCCTGACTATAATTTTGATCCATGTATAATTGTGCAATCTCATTCTTGGAAACATAACCCTTTTTATTATTAATTTCTTCCAAAATCTGAAGGGTGTGCATTTTCAGATTCACTGAACCCATTTTTTACCGGCCTGCGATCTGCCAGGACCTTCCAGTGTTGCCAAGTCTTACAGTATTTATAAGCCTGCAGTTTTCCGCCTAGCTTTGAATGGATATTTGCCTGGCTGATTTTTTACGCAAATCTGGCAACCTCGGGATCTTCCCCGCTAAACTGATGTAAACGTCTGCGCTACTGCACAGCTAAAATTGCTCTAAAAAGAAAAATACGATAATAAAAGACGAAAAAGGCACATATTTATAGTGTGGTGTGATCATCTGTGTGTTCACCACATTGATTTTAAAGAGACAACTGTATGTGATGCCTTATGTAGGCCGAGCGCTATGATCAAAGATCATAGAATATAAATAATCGGCAAACGGTAAATAAAAATTACCTACACCTTGATCAACATGCATTTTCAGGGTTTCTGACCGACTGAAGCTCTTGTCACAATGTGAACATTTATAAGGTTTTTCTCCAGTGTGAGTTCTCTGGTGCAGTTTCAGTTCAGCATCTCTAACAAAAGTCTTCCCACAATCAATGCACACATGATCCTTCACACCACTGTGTCTTTTCTGGTGCATTCTAAAAGCACCTCGCTACGGTGACCGAGAAGTGCAGAGCAAATAACAATTCTGAAAACAAAATAACAAATTACAAACGCAAATGCAAGTCAAAAAAACAAAATAACAATTCAGAAAGCACAACAACAATTCAGAAAACATTATAACAAGTCAGAAAACACAACGACAAATCCGAAAACAAATTTACAAGTCAGAAAACACAACGACAAATCCGAAAACAAATTAACAAGTCAGAAAACACAACGACAAATCCGAAAACAAATTAACAAGTCAGAAAACACTAATACGAGATTTGAAAAGGGAGGAAAAAAAAGTTCGGCAAAAGGCGGGATCGAACCCGGGTCGATCGCGTCAAAAACCAAGTCTCAAACTATACCTACCTTTTCCGGTTTGTCTGATTTGTCGTTGTGTTTTCTGACTTGTTATAATGTTTTCTGAATTGTTGTTGTGCTTTCTGAATTGTTATTTTGTTTTTTAGACTTGCATTTGCGTTTGTAATTTGTTATTTTGTTTTCAGAATTGTGATTTGCTTTGCACTTCTCGGCCACCGTACTTCTCACAATCAAAGCACATATGATCCATCACTCCGCTGTGTCTTTTCTGGTGATAATTGGTTTTTACTGTCACTGTATTGAAGTCAAAGCAAATTATTATTAAACTTAGCAGTAAGATATTGTTTATACCATCCCCTCTTTTTTTGTAAAGGCTCCATGCATGAAGTTGATTAATTAAATATTGTACTAATTATCTGTATTTAGAGCTATATTATAATATGTATATAAGGGATGCACCGATATCAATTTTAACACTAAGTCCGGTACCGATACTCTCATTTTTGGTACTTGCCAATGCCAATACCTGTTATGTCATTGCATTTGAAAAAATAAAAATAAAAAATGGGTACAGAAACCAAAAGAATATTAATCATGTTAGATGGCTTCATTTAGCAAATAGATATTTCCTTCAGTTATTTTCACACTTACCACACTAAGTCCACATGACGTTAGTTTGACAGCTTGGGCACAATATCCTTAACCACGCCCCTCCAGTCGTTATTTTGCTATCCTTAAGTAAGAGACAGAGAGGAGGAGTGCTAAAATAAAACCCTCCTTCTATTCAATATTCTTTTTCAGTTGGAAATACGTCACAATACTGAAATAACGTTAGCAGCAACTTCTGGTTCACGCAGACTTTAATTATGCCCATTAAAAGGTAATGTACAAGCTTTTGTTACTTTCACTGTTCATTTTATTGCTCTATCGCAGGCATCCTCAAATCTGGCCCACGGGATCCACTTTCCTGCATAGTTTGGCTGCGTCCGAAACCGCCTACTCAATGAGTAGGTACTTAATTTCATTAAGTACTTACTTAACGAGCGCTAAAAGAGTAGAGCTATGCATGAATACACACTAGACAAACGCAGCCAAGGTGAATACATCTCAATTTTTAGTCAAGTAATGAATGCACAAGTTAATGAAACCATTATATTTTATTTACTGACAACAGGAAACATGAATAAATGAGTAAACACAAGACGTTTTGTTGTAATAATGCGGGGAACCACTTGTTACACATACATCTTGTAACATATTTCCTGAAATATAAGTTGCATTTTTTATCATCTGCAATGTGCTGTGGCTTATATTCCAAAGTGACTCATATTATGCAATTAAACATCAAGCAAGCAAATTGGACTTTAAATTTTATTTCTCTGAAGGACATTAACTATAATGAGATTATATTTAATAGTCCCTTGTATTTTCAGAAAAAATGACAGTAACATGTGAACTATGTTCAGAACACTGAATGTGTTCCTATAGAACATTCTACCTCTGACCAGTTGATTTTTTTTTTGTTTCTATTTATCTATAATTTGTGAATTTACCTTGTTCTTCTGCTTCCTTTTTATGTTAAAAGTACGGTTTATAACAGTTGTTTTTGGCACTCAATGTAGAGCAAAAAACTGCTTAGTAAAAGTGTTTATTTAATGATTTTTAAAAAAGCTTTTCTGAAGGTAAGGCAAACTGTTCAAGTGTTTGTTACCAAATAATAGTGTATATTCACTTGGCCCCATGCACTTGGTTCCCCAAACCGAACCGTACTGAAACCGTGACCCTAAAACGTCACACACGGCGGCCTTGAGTGAGCAGAGGCCGGGGGATAAAGTGAGGAATGGCCGGCAGGCTGAGTGAGCAGAGGAGCATTCGAGTGAGCATTCGACGAAGGAGGCTTGCGGCAACTCCGGGCTGGACTCCGCTTCGTCCACGGTGAAAACCAATCGGCGATCCACAGCGCAAAGTTATTGTATTTCCTCAGCAACCAGCTTGTAACACTCCAAAGAGAAAGGAAAAATTTAAATCGCATCATATGACCCTTTTAATAACAAGTGCAAAAGTGGCAAAACAATTAATTTAAGAGTCAGCAATAGAGGTCGACTGACGAGGGTTTTTCTCTGGCCGATGCAGATATTTAGAAATCAGGGCAGCCGATGGCCGATATATGATGCTGATTTTTTGGCCGATATGTTTGGCCGATTTTTTTTTTTTTTACCCCTTTATCTCATAAAAGAGAGTTTGAGTAAATGATTATTGCAGGGCACAAGATGATAATAGTAGTAGTAGTAGTAGCCTAATTCATAGTAATAATACATGGATCAAAACTTAAGCACCTTCTCAAAACAGTTCTGAAGCATGCTTTTTGTTTGTTGACAGACAGTGTTTCCCACAGACTTGTAAATGCAAGCTACTTTATCAGGCATAAAAGGAAAGACAAAATGAAAATGACATCGAGGCAAAGACGGAGGGGCAGTTTTAACATTAAGAGAAATGACATCTGACGCACAGTTCCGGTTTTCAGTGGCATGCGTCACTAAAACCTGTGACACAATGTCCTGCTACGCCTGAAGCGCGCCCATTGGGTTTTATGTGTTATACAGTGTTTATCTATTACCGGTTTAGTGACCTGCCTACTACTTGCTCGTTTTAAAAAAAATAAAATAAAAATACAAAAATAAATGAAACCTTTAAGACCTACACAAATACACTTCATACTGTGTGAGCAGGGTAGGTTTTCACAAAAACAGTTT
>NW_015646532.1:15809-17278 GCF_001515625.1 Sinocyclocheilus rhinocerous | reverse complement strand
CCTGCCTACTACTTGCTCGTTTTAAAAAAAATAAAATAAAAATACAAAAATAAATGAAACCTTTAAGACCTACACAAATACACTTCATACTGTGTGAGCAGGGTAGGTTTTCACAAAAACAGTTTTATAAAACTATAAACTTCACATTTTAGTCTTTAAATCATATTCGTGAAGTTATGAATGAAAAAGCAACGTGAAGCATAGAGCTGTTTTTCTTTGCAGCGCCTTAGTGCGCCTGTCTGCTTTCATGTGTTACAGCTCTATGAACGAAATCTTTCGATCTGATCGACGGATTATGGTAAATTTGGGCTCTTTACGGGAAAATTTTCCAAAAATAATGCTGTGCGGTTTTTCAAGATCTATGTATGTTTGGTAAAGTTAAGAGCTAAAATGCCACAGAACTGCAACCTCTGAGTTTTTGCTAAGCTATATGACCTAATTCTTTTCTATGTGTTATAGCTCTATGAGAAATATCTTTAGATCTAAACGATGGATTATGGTGAGTTTGGCCTCTTTTTAATCGGGAGTTTTGAATCACACTTTCAGTAGCAATGTGGATTGATGTAATTGTCAGACGTGGTGCGCTACAAATTCAAATAAGAGAACCAATCAAAAGCATCAGAAGAGCATCGCTTTACTAATTGGCCTTCAAATGGCAGGAGGCATCGTGCACATCAAAAAACAGGCAAAGCAACAAATTAATATTATTCAACATATTCTAGCTTTTTACAGAAAATATTCAGATGTAACCACCTTTGTAATGTTGTCACATTTGTGTCTGTGATGATGGGGCTGCAAGGGTTGAATTTGATAGCACTTACTGTGTGTTTTATGGAAGGATATTCCGGACTATTTCAAAAGGAATTGCAAATTGCATTTTCATTTGTGTTTTCCATATGTTGACGCATAAATTGTGACATTATCCAAATGCAATTGCAAATCTTGCATTACCGTTTGCATTTTCGCTTTCACGAACGCACAGTGACTGCCAAATTAAAATTTTTGACAATGATTGAATTTCCGATGTCTACACGGAAAGCTGCCAAATGCAAAAGAAATTGCAATTCCATTTGAGCTTTGGCAGGTTACATGTGCGACGCAGAGAGAGAGTGAAAACGCAGACGTGGTAATTAATATTGCTATTTAAATATGACAGGCTCATAACTCTCTGGACTTTGCTTTTTCATTTGAAATGTGGCAGTCACTGTGCGTTCGCAAAAGCTTTTGGATAATGTCAATTTATGCATCCACATATGGAAAACGCAAATGAAAATGCAATTTACAATTCCTTTTGAAAATAGTCTGGAATATCCTTCCATAATATCTACAGAATGGAGAAGGGTTGGCAATTCACAAAGCATAAAATATCAATTTCAATTTTCGTTTTTGTGTTTTAGAGGAAAAATCATACGGACGTGAAATGCGTATAAAATGCTTTAAAAACTTTAACAGAGATAGAGGGTATTTAA
>NW_015646532.1:7792-15707 GCF_001515625.1 Sinocyclocheilus rhinocerous | reverse complement strand
GAAGCCGCGCAAACACCTCCAGAAAAAGTTATTGTTTTCATTGTTTCTGACTCAAGCAACCTTGCATTTTAATAAATAATGTTACATAAAGACAATTAAACAGTCAGTAATAAATGAACAAGTAGCCTGCAATGCAATAGCACAAGGATACAAATGAAACAAACTGTGTTTTAACTTTTTCAGGTAGGCAAGCCTAAAACTAACAGTAGCTTCTATTGTTCAGGAACAAAATACTATGATGTATAAAGTCATAAATATAGATTATATTTATATATTATTCCATATTAAATATGAAAAAGTTTAGTCAAGAGCAGAGTGATTTTCTTTTCTTTTGTTCTTTAACACAGACTGACAGACAGCAGGTATAAAAGCTGCAATCACTTTCATACCAAATGTTAATGTTAACAATGTTAATTAATTATTGGTTATTGTTAATTAATGTTAACAACAAAAGACAAAATCACTCACTGCTCTTGACTGAATAACTTTTGTAACTTTAATTTTAAGAATTAATCTGTTGTTTAATTTACAGTGAATTTACTGTTTTTAATTTACAGTTTATTCCATTTCTGCTGCATTTCTGTACCTGAATGTTTTCCACCAAAACGGTTTCTTAAATGAAATTCAGGTCCTGAGTTTAATTTATAATACTTGCTAAGCAACTTACAATATACTTAACATTCTGGCATTCAGTTATGTGATTATGTAGCCTAACTTATGTTCTCTGCATGAAGTAACGTCTGGCGCAGTCGCAGCCTGTGCTTATTAGAAAGCAAACAAATAGCACTAATAATCATTCATTTTCCGAACATTTGTGTAAAATAATGGAGCATTAGTTCATGAATATTGCCTTAAGTCATTGAAATTTATTGGTTGAACGAACCCTGCATTTAATGAGCGAATGCCTACGATATAGGAGTTAGCCTATCACACAAACTAGAGTCCTGTTTTTCAGAATATCTGCACTATCGCAAATGTACAATAAACAAGTAACTGAATAACTTTCAGACACAAAATTCTGTTTTGCCCCATCAATGCATCTCCGAGCAACACAGTGTTTTGTTTCTCAGCATTACACAGCGCAGTAAATGGTTCAAACAGACTATTAGTACAGTCTTTTGCTAAGTTAAATGAATTGAGTTTCATATTTTAAAAAGTAGCTCATTATTTCATTTTTGCAATTATGTAATATTTCTACATTAAAATGTTGTATTTAAACTTAACATAACTTATGCAAAATCCATCTATGGATTTTGTTTATAGTGATTTCATTTGATTGTTAATAGCCAACATGTTTTTTTTATTCAGATTGAATTAATTAAATTTAAGAATGACATAAAAGGACACAGATATGACAATACACTTTCATAATACATCTCTTTGGTTTTTTCTGCTCAGTGTTATTTCAGGGTTTTGATCTCTCAACTGAGAGATCACATCCTGTTTATTGTATTATAGTGACTACTTAAAGGTGCAATGTGTACATTTTAGCGGCATCTAGCGGTGAGGTTGCGAACTGCAACCAACGGCTAAGTCCCCCGCTCCCCCCTCCCGTTAGAGAAGCTACGGTGGCCGATACAGGACTAAGATGTCGTCGGTAAAGAGTAAAGACAGCAAAGATTTGTAAAGATTTCTTTACAAAAGGTAAATTAGGGAATTATATTTACTTAATTACTTAATAAACCGATGTTATTGCGAATGTTAATGTACTTGTTCATCATTGTGTCAGTGTTTTATTCGCAAGAACAACAGTGACGAAACGCCCTCTGTAGAGCAGTTTGTCTGTTTAGGGCTACTGTAGAAACATGGTGGCGACTTCCATGTAAGGGTTACTTAATAAACCGATGTTATTGCGAATGTTAATGTACTTGTTCATCATTGTGTCAGTGTTTTATTCGCAAGAACAACAGTGACGAAACGCCCTCTGTAGAGCAGTTTGTCTGTTTAGGGCTACTGTAGAAACATGGTGCTTCCTTCCATGTAAGGGGACCCGTGGTGTATGTAGATATAAATTGCTCAATCTAAGGTAATAAAAACATAACGGTTCATTAAGTAAGGTCTTTATACACCTCTGAAAACATAGTTATGTATATTATATTGCATTTCTGTCAATATATCGATGTAAATATTACACACTGCACCTTTAATATTACATCTAAACTTTGACTAGGCTAGACATGTTGCCTATTAAATGTATACAGTATATGAACCTGAAAGCATATTTAAATTTTGGTGTATTTTGTGTTACTCCATAATAATGTTCTAGTTGAGGGCATTTGTAGTATAGGTATGGGGCCCAAACATACCCTCAAGTGATGTCCACATCCATTGCTGCAGCATTTCTCATCATCCGGACAGTGACCGTCTTGGGAACACATCTCAGCACAATCTCCTATCATGTCATCTTCAAGATTGATTTTTGGACACACTCCTGGTTTTTCTGTTATACAAACACATGATAGAGAAAGCAGATCACAATGCCTCACTGCATTTAATTTTTTTTTAACTAATTTAATTCACATTAATAACAATATAAATACCTTTATATGGAGGCATACACTGATGTCCACATCCATTGCTGCAGCATTTCTCATCATTCGGACATTTACCGTCATGGGAACACAACTCCAAACACGCTATGAACACTGCTCCATCAAGATTGAATATAGGACACACTCCTGGCTTTGCTGATATACAAAACACATAACAGAAAAACCATGATCACTGAATAAAAAAAAAAAAAAAATCTGTCAATTATCTTCTCATTTCTCAAATCTCTTCAAAATTTCAAGTTTAATTCAATGTGCTGCTTGCAGTTTCTGTGCCTTCTAGAGCAGTCTTTATTAGAAACATTATTAGAAACTTTATTAGAAACGGCACAACTGTCAGTTTCGCCTGGCCATTAATGAAGAGGATTCACGAGGATCATTAGGGGAAACCAGGGAGAGCAGCTCCATTTCATACATGGTTGTTATTGTTTACCTTTTTTTGGCTGTGCCTCTCCGTTTCCTGAAAGCAGATAGGAGGCCTCAGTTTGTTAAGTGAAAGGAAGAGGCTCCATTATATGTTTTGTCTAATGTCAAAACAGGATGTGCAGCTTTACCATAAAATGTATGTCTAGATAGTAATAATAAATAGTAGAATAACTTAATAAATGGCTATATTCATATTAATTATACATGATTAATAAAAATCTTCTACACTATATAGCACCTTAACCACGCCAAAGCCCCTGTATAGTCCTTGAAAGGTTCCCAAACTCTTTTGGTTTAGTTGGGTAAAGGGTTAAAAAAAAAAACCCGTTAATGTTTAAATTACGCTGAAGGAGGAATATCTGCAAGATATTTTTTTTAGAGTGTTTACAATCAAATGTCAAATAGATGCTTAGAAAATGTCTTTAAGCTCTTTATGATTTAGAATGCATGTAAAACGGATGTCTGAAAGATTTCTCAGAAGTTTGTACACAGCAGATGCTTTCTAGATAAAGCGATCTTTAACAGACATCTTTGCAGACGTGCGCTATCTGGGATTGGAGGATGAGAGAAAGCTAAAACATGATTGGCTGTTGTCTCTGAATGAATATGTAAACTGATAAGAGGCTAGACAGTAGGTCCAGGAGGTGTTTGTGAAGTCAGTTATATACTGAAATTGTGACCCATTTCAATAAAAAGGCTATGGGACTCATTCACGAAACTTGCAGAAATAAATGAGAAGTAATTTGCCATTAAACACACAATCCCGAAAACGCTCCTCCGGATTAACAAACACTTCATAAACAGCATATTTGATATTTAAATGTGTATGTTAATGAATTCCAATCATTTATAAATAGGGCACGCATGCACGCCCATTCACAATTAGCGTAATCCCGGAGTATAAATTACAATTACGCAAATTGCATGTCCAGGAACGCTGTGGAACCTTTTGTACTCCCTTCTCAGGTTTGTGAAATATTCACTTGTGAAATATTATATAGTGCATCAAAATGCAGTGTCATCAGTTTTCCAAAAGCAACAACGTTTTACGCACTGTTTACATGCGGTAGGGATCAGGGCCCGTATTCACAAAGCATTTTATTTTACCACTAAGAGTTCTCCTAAATAGCAGTAAAAGTTTTTAGCTAAGAGTTTGCTCTTAAAACCTATTCACAAAGCTGCGGAGACAAGCTTTTACTAAGGAATAAAGAAGTCTTAAGCTAAGAGTAAGGGGGCGGGGTTGACCTCGTTGCTATGGATGATGTCAGCATACTTATTAACTATGCACACAGTGATTGGCTTAAAGTCTCTGTCAGAGATTTATTCATAGAAATATTGTAGAGCGCGATATTATGTTGCCATATTCAAATAAAGAGTTAAAAATGCAGGCTAAGTGTCACTAATTAAACAAGTATATATTCAGCTAATTGTCAGCCTCTTATATGTATGCTTCTCGTAAACAATTAGACAATATGCATATAAACAGCCTTTTAATTAACAGAGTAGAATAATCATGGCTGACAGTAAGACATGCAAACATAAAAGAAAACCATCTATATATTATGAAAGAAGAACATCTATATATTAAGGATATAATAAAAACAATTTGGAGTTGGGATAACCTCCAAACCAAAGCAGATACCTTTTTAAAAGCTCATTATTGTCAAAGGTTTCTAAAATGTTCATATTCCGAGGCAGATTGCCGGCAACAGCCATTTTAGGATAGTTCAGATTTGGTCTCAGTGATTTAGGAGTCCTCTTCACTACTCCTACCGTTTCACAGATTTAGGAGCTAGTTCTAGCGCTAAAACGCTTTGTGAAATACTCTTAGAACAAATTTAGGAGTCCTACATTTAGGACTGACACGCCCATTATTTTTAAAGATTTTCTCCTAAATAGGCGAGTTATGAGCTACTTTTAGCCTTAAGATGTTTTGTGAATATTGGCCCAGGTGTACATTTTTTTCGTACCAAAAATATGAACATTTCATGAATTCAAAAGTTTACGTCAGAATAGTTTTACGAACAATTTACACTCAAATTAGTTTTGCTAACGTTTCATGAACGGGGCCATGTTTATATATTAACTGCTTTGCGTTATGTAGTCAGATAATTTGGTATATAAATAGGTGCCATGTAGTGCCAAAAGAGGCTCCCCTATGATTGCGAGCCAAAGAACCACTGTTGGCTGATGGGCTACTGTGACAAAAGGTGCTTGTATAGTGCTATTTAGCACCATTTTGGTTTATGAGTGTACCATCACAACCAGTTACATTTAAGCATTTTCATTCACAAGAAATAAATCAAAATATAGTTTGTAGCAAATCAGACAGAACACATAAAACCCATAATGTGCGATATATGATAAGCGATCATATAAACTCTGATCTTAAAGATAATAAATCAACTTAAAACTAAATAATAAACTTAAAGATATAAACCTTATTAGGCTATTTAAACTAAACTTAAAGATATAAACTTTATTAGGCTATTTAAACTACACCAACATGTAAAGTTTAACTTCAACTGGACATCTGTACTGTATATTTATATGACATGTGCCTAAAGTCATAATGTGTACGTATACTTATTTACATATTTTCTTCGCGCTGTGTAATGAAGTTAAAAGATCTCACCTGTGACTAGTTTTTTGGCGTCTGTTGTGCTCAAGTAAACAGAGAGACACAACAAAACAGCAATCAACGAGCAGCACACCCGAGCTTTCATCCTCTCGACCTGTGGAAAACAGTGGAAAATGTGCTGAAACTAAACTTTGACTAGGCTAGACGTGTTGCATATTAATTGTACTAAAACCTCAAAGCATATTTAAATTTTTGTGTAGTTTATTTTACTCCATAATGATGTTCTAATTGAGGGCATTTGTATTGTATAGGTAGGGCCCAAACATAACCTCAAGCCCAGGGGCCCCGGCACCCTAAGTCCTGCCCTGGAACTCGTTACTTGTGAACTGGGAGTTTTCTGAGAGCTACAACTTGTACTACCTGACCACCCCAGATTCATTAAGCGATATGTTTAGGCATTTATAGTGCGATAGTTCCGAATCCGAGTCCAAGGATGTGAACAGCTCCAAGTAGAACGTCACGTGTTGTCATCTTGAAATCACAGTGACTACGACATGCCGTGAATGCAGCTTTTGATTACGGGTTTGGCGGAGTGGACTTCTGGAATCAATTCGGTAGGCTCCATTTAATTTTGGTCAATATCAAGGTTTTCATAGTGGTGTTTATGACACTTTATATAGATGAGCATATAGTTCAATCCATAAAGCTATTGCTGTCTGATTTAATTTGTATATGCAGTATTTTTCTACTTTGCCTATTGAAAAGTTTGACTGTAGAATGTTTTCTAAGAAGTTCGGTATGCTATTTGTTATTTATCTGTATATAATCCTGTTGAAACAAGTTGGTCTTGTGGAGGCAGGTCTTGGGTATTAGAGTCATGGACTGAAAATAGGCCCCATTCTGGCCCTGTTTCAAAGTGTAAGGTATTTTCCTGATAAAATAATTTCTTTATGTGCTGGAACATCAAAATTCTTAAAAATGTCAAAGTTCCTGCTTGCCACACATTCACGTAAACACAGTTGGTTCCACTGGTGCAATTCCTGGGGCGGGGGAAGTGAATTAAAAAAAAACTTTGAAAAATGTGCTTTATTTTTGACTATACAATCTCTATTCCGTTCCTGCTGAAAGGTGGCTCAAAATACTCCAGATAGCATGAAACCATTGAAACATATTAAGTCAATGCTAATGCGTAAATGCTAATTGCATTGAATTAATGTTACAAAGTGATGTTGGATCAATATCACTTTTGCACCCGCAACTAACGCTGAAACAAGGTTGTGATTTCAGAATATTTAATCAACGGCTATGATGTTCATGCTACAGCAATGTTGAATCAACATTGAAATGAACAAGAATCATCTATAATATTGTTCAGAATGAAAAAATTATAATATTGTTGGATCAATGTTACATGTTGATTCTAAATCCCTTTTGCTGAAACCCTGAAAATACAACTGAGATGTCAAAATAAAAGAGTGTTGCCATCTGATGTACCAAGTACATGTTGAAACAACATTAATGTTTCAACTATACTTCAATGGTACACCAAGAAATCCCTAATTCCAAAGTTTGGAGAAAACTTAAAAAAATAAAACGAACACCTGAACACACCTTGGTAACAAACACTTGAACAGTTTGTCTTAACTTTAAAAATACATTTTTTTACTAAATAAACAGTTCTATGCTCTACATTGTGTGCCAAAAACGTTATAAACAGAATTTTAACATAGTAAAAAAAAATAAAACAAACAAAAACATTTTAATTGGTCAAAGCAAGAATGTTCTGCAGGAACACATTCAGTCTTCTGAATACAGTAACGCGTTACTGTCGTTTATTTTCTTTCTGTAAATGCAATGGACTCTTTAGAACAGGGTAAATTCACAAATATTAGATCAATAAAAACAAACAAACAAACAAAAACGTTTTAATTGGTCAAAACAAGAATGTTCTACAGGAAAACATTCGGTCTTCTGAATACAGTAACGCGTTACTGTCATTTATTTTCTTTCTGTAAATGCAATGGGCTCTTTATTATAATCTCATTACAATTTTTGCTCTCCCATGGGCACAAAACATTTTTCAATTCAAAACGTCTGCATCCCAGGATATTGGAAAGGAAAAAGAGGAAAGGACATGACGTGTGGCCAAATATGAAGTCCCATACTCAGAATTTGCATTATGCATTTGACCCATCTAAGTGCACACACACAGCAGTGAACACACACAAGGAGCAGTGGGCAGACATTTTTGCTGCGGCACGCAGGGAGCAAGTTGGGGTTCTGGTGCCTTGCTCAAGGGTATTGAGGGTGGAAGAGAGCGCTGTTCATTCACTTCTCCACCTACAATCTCTGCCGGTAC
>NW_015646532.1:0-1729 GCF_001515625.1 Sinocyclocheilus rhinocerous | reverse complement strand
CGCTTCTATGGATTCTTAACGTGTTTATTTCTACTACATTTTATCTCTCTCTTCATCAAACAGCCAGATTAACGAATGGCTTGACACAAACCGTATCGAGGCAGAGCCTAGACAGAGCTTTCTTTTGTGTAGGCATAAATTCTGCAACCTACCCGTGAAATATTAGTTTATCTCATACATATTAATTTACTTCGCAGCTGCACTCACAACTACCTACTAGCCTACATCTTTGGCACACCGCCTGAATTATTATAGCTAACCACCTATTAAAATCTGTGTGGCAAAGCTGCGCGATGCACTGCAGCGCGGGGAGAATGTATTGTAGACAAGCACAGACCACTATTAATTTATGTGAACATAGGTAGTTTTAGACAACACACTGAGTTTATTTAATTAATATTGAGTATTGGCCAGCTAACTGATGGCATACAAAATTGTTATTTTCTCTGCCAACTATACCAAAGTCACAGAACCGTTGTGTGACTGACTCCAAGTGGGCGCATAGAGTGGTGTATCATTCCTGAATTAATCAGAGTCTTTGAAAACACCATTATTATAGACAACAATGCAATTACCAATTATTATAGACAGCCGCTTGATTTTATTCCTAAATGAATGAATGAAGCATTTTGAACGAATTGATTGAATAAAAGGCTCCTTTATTAACACAGTGACTTACCGCCACCTAGTGGCGATATTACTTTCATAATTCAAGTATCATTTCATTTTATTCATATTTCTGTATTAAAAATGTTGTATAAAACATTAATCTCATTTCATTATACATTTGTAATTGCTGTGTAAATGCACGTACAGCCGTCTGATCAGCATTAAACTGTAAATACATCTAAAAGCATCTTCAGACGCAGGTTCTATATCATTGAATACTGATTTAATTGGTAACAGCCTATTCTCATATTATTCTAATTTATTTTATTTAAGAATTTAACATTAAAGATGACATACAAAAGGTAAAAGGTAAAACTAAATAAATAAATAAAAACTGAAAATCAGTTGTCCCTTATGGGAAAGTTAATTTCTGACACTGATGACACTGGCTTATTGTTCGAAGAGTTATTTCAGGGTTTGGATATGTTCTTATAACTCAAACGAGTTCACCTTCAAATCATGACATCAAAATCACATTTCACTAAATTCAATCTCTGAAACAAGCACTCTGACGAACAAATAGTCCCATGCCAGTGGGATAACAACATATGATTTCCTAAATTTCTAGAAAGTGCTCTAAGAATAATACTCAAAAAAGAAAAAAGATAGATGTGCTGTGAAGGTAAATTACACAAAGTCATTTCATATATGTCATATTATTTAAGTTCCTCCTTTGTCTAAAACGCAGCGTATTGTCTAACACAAAAGTTATGATTGTATGTTCACATAAATTGATAGTGGTCTGTGCTTCACTACAATACATTCTCCCCGCGCTGCAGTATGTTGTGCAGCTTTGCCACACAGATTTTGATAGTTAGCTATAATAGATCAGGCGGTGTGCCAAAGGACCAAAGGTACGGTTAAGCCATTCATTAATCTGTTTGATGAAGAGAAAGAGATAAAATGTAGTAGAAATAAACATGTTAAGAATCAATAGAAGCGGAGGACTATTATTATGTTTTGTTTTGATTTTTAGGACTATTATTATGTTGTAATGTTTGGTTGATCAATCATTGATTTAATCAAAGGTAGGATATCTGGGGGTGTAGCCATACTGTGG
>NW_015646531.1:0-1018 GCF_001515625.1 Sinocyclocheilus rhinocerous | reverse complement strand
GCCATTTGTTGTAGGCCTTAAAAAGCTAATTCTTTACAAGAAAATATCTCGCTTTGCATTGAATTTTGCAGATGTTGTTTATGCTCAAACAGGAACATTACACATTAACTAAAGTTAAAAAAGTGAAATCATAATCAACAGCCCCTTTAAGTACCCCTGAGACTTTAAAATAAATATTTTAATAATTAAGTACAGCATTTGCATGTTCACGGTTCTCTGACATTGCTTAATGGTCACGTGACCTGCAGGTAAACATAAAATATTTAGTCTTTTTTTAGTAAGTGTTTTGTTTTGATTGTTGCTACTTTAAAATTATTTATTTTGATTTTACATTTTTATGATTTAATTAATTATTAGCTTTTCATTAAACTTACAAACCCACTGCAGTTCCTTTACAAACCCCAGTTTGGGAAACCTTGACATAATGTAATGTTTAATGCACGTTGGCCTGGTTTCACAGACAGGGCTTAGACTAAGCCAGGATTAGGCTATAGTTCAATTAGGACATTTAAGTAATTTTTTTATAAATGTGCCTTAGCGCGCTCAAGGAAGTTGGACATAGTGTTGTATTAGAGGTAAAAAATGATATAAATATTGTTCGATTTCTGGCACAAACCGATCGTTTGGTGTCTTAGGACATCAATGTGTCGTCATGAGCTGCAGGGTTTAATTTGGATTTGTCTGTGCATGTTTTTTTTACTCTCATAGATTTTGTTACCATTGCCATGCATTATACGACTGACAGACTGCAACGGCTAGAGTTAAAAATCATCAAATGTGTTCTACTGAAGAAACAAAGTCACCTACATCTTGGATGCCCTGGGGGTAAGCAGATAAACATCTAATTTTCATTCTTGGGTGAACTATCCCTTTAAGGGGCGGTAATATTATAATGAGATCCCTTTGCAACCTCACTAGGGGAGCGAAATCAGAAGGATTCTCATGGGTTCTCTTCTTCTTCTTGGCTTTTAATGGCGGCTGGCAACCAGCGTAATTAGGTGCATTACCGCCACCTTCT
>NW_015646530.1:0-417 GCF_001515625.1 Sinocyclocheilus rhinocerous | reverse complement strand
TTTGTGCATGGGTTGTTATTGATTCAGATGTAGATATTGTTGTAGATGATGTTGGTTCAGTCATTGTTGTTGATTCGGATGTAGATGTTGTAGCAGGTTTTGTTGATTGAGATGTAGATATTGGTGTAGTTGATGCAGGTTTGTTGACAGTTGTTGATGGAGCTGTAGATGATTGTGTAGTTGATGTAGATGTTAGTGCAGGGGCTGCCGTTGCTGATGAAACTGTAGGTGTTTCTGTAGTTAATGTAGGTGTTAGTCCAGGGGTTGTTGTTAAATCAGATGAATATGCTGAAGCAGTTGATATTGAATGAGTTGTAGATGTAGATATTGGTGTAGATGTTGGTTCAGTGACTGTTGTTGTTGAAGCTGTAAATGTTTCTGTAGTTGATGTAGATGTTGGTGCAGGGGTTGCTGTTG
>NW_015646529.1:0-871 GCF_001515625.1 Sinocyclocheilus rhinocerous | reverse complement strand
GAGAGAAGCAATACTTATTTCTCCCATAAATAAGGAAAGCCAAAAATAAAAAGAGAGAGAGGGAGAGAGAGAGAGAGAGATACCTCTGTGAGTCTGTGCATCTCAGTGTTTGGCAGCAGTCTCTAATAATAGTGAAACTTTAAGTTCATTTTCTTCACGAACAGCGGCGTTGTTACCTCGCGTGTGAGAAGTGAGAAGAGAGTTTTTAAGTTGATGTTACTGATAAAATCATCAGAGTAGCGCTAACAACATTAGCGCGTATGTTAGCGTGTGTGCAAACTGTATATATGTGCATCTGTGACGGAGAGAGAGTGGGAGAGATAGAGTATGTGTCACGATCGCTACTGTGAGGGAGCGCGGAGCGAGGAAGGAGGAGATGAGAAGTACATCAACAAGGAGACTTAAATTATATCCAGGGAACCAGGAAAACACACGTAGCAGAAAAGGCTGACATATACAATACCGGATGCCGAACTAAGAACAGGGAACACTTTATATACACATGACATGACGAGGGGATGACGAGACACACCTGGGATCAATAGAACTAAACGGGGAACACCTGGAACAAATGATAAGGACAGGAACGGGAAGGACCAAATATGGGCATAAGAAAACACGAGTGGAGCAAAACACACACAAAACACAGAGCCTACTACAGCATCCAGCATCTTCACTCCAGCATCTTCACCTCCAAGATCGTCTGAGACCAGCCACCCGGACAGCTGCTGCAACAATCGGTTTGCATAACCAAAGAATTTCTGCACAAACTGTCAGAAACCGTCTCAGGGAAGCTCATCTGCATACTCGTCATCCTCATCGGGGGCTCGACCTGACTGCAGTTCGTCGTCGTAAACGACTTGAGTGGGCA
>NW_015646528.1:0-2828 GCF_001515625.1 Sinocyclocheilus rhinocerous | reverse complement strand
TGAAAAGCGCTGTACAAATAAATAAACTTGAACCCTGGCCCCACATTTTTTTCAAATAGGAGCAAGTGCACCATTTTAGATAACTGTGTGTAGCACTAGGTAGGTTTGCCCTTCAACAAGAAAAACAACATCTCACCCAAGTATTTTCCTTATAAAAAAGAGAAAAAAAATCTGCTCCAACCACATTGGTACTGTCATGAACAAAATGAAGGCTTTGAAGACAAGCTTAAATGCAATTTACAATTTGTATTGACTATTACAGATGAACGAAATATATGCAAAAATATAAAACAGAACTACATAAAATATACACACTTACTGTTGAAAGACTTCTTTAGTCCTTCCTTCCACATAGAAAGTTATGGCTGCCTGAGCTAACTGGTCCCTTTCCTCCATGGTGGTTGCCCCAGGGAGGGACCCCAACATGGACAGGCTTTCTGCAGCTGCCATAATGACATCTCTAGCTGTTGTAATATCTCCTGTCTCACTGATCTTTATATCATGTACAGTTTACTAGTAGAAGCAGGCCTTTGTGATGCCTTCACCATTGGCTTGAATAATGCAGAATAAGGACCAAAATATCAACATTATGTCATACCTTTTATAATTTCCACTGCCAATCCAGATCTGCTATTTTGGTAAAGCCTCTTAGAAAAGAAGGAAGGAAACAATCCTCCATGCACGAGTGCCAATCATTCATCCATATATTCGGTACAGACTTCTCTGTAATGCTGCAAAAATTAGTGTTAAAAACAGAACAAAGATTTTTGTAATCAGTAAGAGTGTGGGAAGTATTTGCAGAACAAGACAATTGTAAACTAAATTCTAAATTTGAAAACAAAGGCAAAAATATTATTTCAGTTTGTTAGAACAGCAAGTTAGACAAGGGGAATATATGAATACTAACCACAACTATCCAGAGACAGATTCTTATTGTTCTGTGGCCCTGTACAAAGAGCTATCATAAGGAGTCTGAAAAACTTCCATGTAGGCCCACCCTCATCCACCGCACCCTCTGCTTGATTGAAGTCATCCATAAATACAACACTTAATTTGGCCTCTCAGATAAAACTCCTCGCAAAGGCTCGCACAGCATCATCCATTAAGTTTTGTCTGCATACCATTATCATATTACTGCTGGGCGTTTCCCCAATACAGACTTTTGATGCTAGAGTGGTCAGTAAGTTTTCAGTTTTTAGATCTGGTCTAGAAAAATAAAACATAACAGTAAATGATAACCAATAAACAGACAGCTATGCTCATAAGCAGTGGCAGTTAATAAAACATATTGCAGGTAGGGCTTTGCGACATCCAAAACAGATGGGCTAGCATATTATCTTGAATCCATATGCAGCACCCAACTGGCCTGCCATCAAATCATTAAACAGTACAATAATAATAAAGTAAGAAACTTCCACTTACTCGTTATTGTCATTAACATCAGGGGAGCCAACAGTTCTATCCAAGTACCCAGATGAGTCGTTCTCATGAGTGTTCTCTTCAGGAACCAGTGTGTCCTGACAGAACTACATTTTTAAAACCAAAGTAAACTCCTAAATAGCATTTAATAAGGTTTTGAATTTCAAAGTTATTTTCAATGTCTGGGTCCATTACATCATCCCAGGTTACAAAAACAGTGCAGGATTCATTGATGTGATCAGTTATATTTATTGGTAGCACCCTATCCCTCTGGATGGAGAACACCTCTGTTGCCATGTCATCTGAGCTGACAAAGTCAAATAGGTGCTTAAAAAAAGAAATATACAAGATATTAAAAGCAGTTAGTTTGCATATCAGTAAAATGCGAGCGTCTACAGCACACCGGCATTAAAACGCTGTCTTTATGGGCAAACGTATCGCCCTTACATTGGGAGTTCTGCTGTAGGTCATATGTCCAGATATAGGATATAGGATATGTATACGATTAAAATACACATTTGGAAGTGGCTCAGATCGGATGCAAAAAAATCAGATTTTTGTGTTTACATGTGTGCAACAAATTCCGATCTGTGTCAGATGTGAACAAAATTTTTTTTTTTTTTGTGCCAGTGTAAATGCAGCCTATTACTTTAAATGTCTATTAAATAATCAGAATCAGAATGAGCTTTATTCGCTAAGTGTGTGAATTTGTTGTGGTTTTCTAGGAGCTCTTGCATACATACATACCAGTAGCGAACCATGACTTTTGAACCTTGGCCCTCTCCCCTGCCCTCGTCAGGGGGGAAAACAGACTACTGTGTCTTCCTTGTGACCACGCAGTGCAATGTCTTGTTTCGCACAGAAAAGCAAAATGTCCATGATAACTTGACATGTGCCCGGTTTCTTTCAATCAGGGGTGTGTTTCCCAAAAGAAACTATGGTCACAAGTTCCGTCGTTACCAATAGACTGTAGAGCAGTGGTCGCCAACCCGTCGATCTTTATCACTGTCCCAGTAGATCCCGAAAATAACAGTAAAATAAGTACAAAAATGCATTACATTTCTGGGGTTATATTAATGTATCACTGAAGGGAACTATCTTGAGAAAAGTTTCAATGGCAATGGCATTTTCTTCACCTCCGTATAAAGCGCGACTCTGCTTTGTTTACAGCGGTAAACAAGGAAACGTATTGCGGTCGTTCATAAGCAGTGTTGCCATGTCCGCGGGTTGAAGCGACCCCAATAACGTGATATTTAGTCCCTGGAATGTGAATTTTACTGGAAGATCCCTGCCGAAAAACATGTATTTTACCCCCGGAATGTGATTTTTACAGGCGAACCCTCCTCGAAACGCTATTGGACTAATTTTATTGCGAAAACCTGGCAACCCTGTTCATAAGTGCCACCTGC
>NW_015646527.1:683-905 GCF_001515625.1 Sinocyclocheilus rhinocerous | reverse complement strand
AAGTGATTATATTTCGTTTCGTTTTTTTATAAAGTAAATTTAGAAGAACATTTGGAGTATTTTTTGTTCGTTAATATGTAAGTTTTGTTTTGTTTTTTTAAGTAAAGGCCAGGCAGACAGTGAATTGATCATAGCCTATAGCCTATGTTTGATCAATTTAGCCTTCTCAAATCATCAGGACTTGCCTAAAATAAAATCTATATATAAAACAGTTCAAGTATA
>NW_015646527.1:0-201 GCF_001515625.1 Sinocyclocheilus rhinocerous | reverse complement strand
CTTTCATTATGTAATCCGTGCATTTCTCTCTAAAGGCACATCCAATTAGGAGATGGCGAGTCATTTTTTCATCACTATAATTGATGGAAGGCCCGATTATAATTTGCGTTTTATTTTATAATTCCGTACAGTTAAAAAAAAATAAAACACTAATTATAATGGAATATACAGTGGGTACGGAAAGTATTCAGACCCCCTTAA
>NW_015646526.1:0-3813 GCF_001515625.1 Sinocyclocheilus rhinocerous | reverse complement strand
CTAGCGGCGATACGCGGAAACGTGCCGTCGACATCCCCCTGTACTTTGATTGGTCAAATGTCACGAATAGTGCCGTCGACATCCCCCTGTACTCTGATTGGTCAAATGTCACGAATGTTAAGAAAATGTTAAGAATCGCGCTTTTTGATTGGCTGGAAATGTTATAGCGCTTCGACGCGATTGGCCCAAATGTCATAGCGCTTCGACGCGATTGGCTGTGCAGTTCGACATTGCTCGACATTTCTGAAATATTGTCGGACTATCCTTCGTCAGCTGGCGCTCTAGGCTCCAGTCATTTCGATGGCGTGGGTTCGAATCCCACCGCTGCCAGGACAGCCTTTTGGAAAGCTTTTGTGGCTGCTACGCCTGAGCACAAAGACTGGAAAAATGACACGTTCCTGTTCTCTCCTTTTGCGGGAAAATAGAGCAGAAAAGGGCCCATGAAAAGAGGGCTGTTGGGGTAGTGTGGCCGAGTGGTATAACGTGCTGAATTAAGGCTCCAGTCTCTTTGGGGGTGTGGGTTCAAATCCCACCGCTGCCAGGACAGCCTTTTGGAAGGCTCTTGTGGCTGCTACGCCTGAGCACAAAGACTGGAAAAATGACACGTTCCTGTTCTCTCCTTTTGCGGGAAAATAGAGCAGAAAAGGGCCCACGAAAAGAGGGTTGTTGGGGTAGCGTGGCCGAGAGGTCTAAGGCGCTGGATTTAGGCTCCAGTCTCTTTGGAGGCGTGAGTTCACCGCTGCCAGCAATGGTTTTAACAAAGGTTAAGATGCCTTGTGTGTGCTCTAAGAAGGTCTGAAAATGAGAGAATATGCTTTCCTTGGCAGCAGCCAGGCTCGTTGAGCAAGATGCGTCATGTTCTCCCACAGCGATTGCCTGTTTGCTAAGTCAGGCTGACTCAATCCTGCTTCTTGGCCCCTTCCCCCGTATATGGGCTACTGACTTTTCAACCCTGTTCCGTTCTTTTGTTCGAAACTCATCTCAGACTCGTTGTGATTGCAACACATCCAGAAGCTCTAATATGCAGTATTGAGGAGGCCTTTCAACCTGTGGAAGGGCTCCTCTTAGGCACGGCGAATTTCAAGGGATTTACCTGTGGCAAAAAGCAACAAGGACATAGCTGCCGGAAAGTTATCCGTCGAAAAACTGCATGGCAGGATAACATTGCTGAGTGGTCAAAGGTGTTGGATTAATGCTCCAGTCTCTTTGGGCTCCAATCCCACTTCTGCCAGAGCAAGCTTTTGGAAGGCTCTTGTGGCTGCTACGCCTGAGCACAAATAAATTGACACGTTCCTGTTCTCTCTTTTTGCGGGAAAATAGAGCAGAAAAGGGCCCTGTTCTCCCACAGCGATTGCCTGTTTGCTAAGTCAGGCTGACTCAATCCTGCTTCTTGGCCCCTTCCCCCGTATATGGGCTACTGACTTTTCAACCCTGTTCCGTTCTTTTGTTCGAAACTCATCTCAGACTCGTTGTGATTGCAACACATCCAGAAGCTCTAATATGCAGTATTGAGGAGGCCTTTCAACCTGTGGAAGGGCTCCTCTTAGGCACGGCAGATTTCAAGGGATTTACCTGTGGCAAAGCGCAGCAAGGACAAAGCTGCCGGAAAGTTGTCCGTGAAAAAACTGCATGGCGGGATAACATAGCTGAGTGGTCAAAGGTGTTGGATTAATGCTCCAGACTCTTTGGGCTCCAATCCCACTTCTGCCAGGGCAAGCTTTTGGAAAAGGCTCTTGTGGCTGCTGCTACTGGAGAAGTGACGTTGCTAGCTCCCGGTCTCATCCATACTTAACCGCTTTTGCCTTACTCCCTTTTTCGCAAAGTCAGTACTGGAAGCCTGTCCCAGCCAGTGCTCCTTTCCAACAGAGGCACTCTGTCAAAGCAGGGACACTAATAATTTACAATCATAGTAGAGATCATTTTAAAAAATGACTTTGAGTAATATAAAAACAACAAGCAGTGAGTAGTTCACAAGAATGCAAACAGCCAATTACACTCAGGGTCACTAATAATTTACAATCGTAGTAGAGATAATTAAAAAAATGACTTTGAGTAATATAATAACGACAAACAATAAGTAGTCTACAAGAATGGAAACAGCCAATTGCACTCATTGAAGGTTCTTGCTGAAGTAACAGTTGCCTGACAATTTTGGGAGTAACTGCAACACAGCTGGCTGCCATTTTCAAGTAAGCCCCAAAAGGCCTTGATTACCGGAATCATGTAAGTTTGATTAGAGATTGACCTCCACTCTGCGGGCAGAATGGCCTTCAGGAGTAGGGCTGCATACCTGTAAGTAGGCCTTTCTATGGCATATTTCAAGGCTTTTGCTTGTGGCAAAGTGACACAAGAAAAAGTTGGCGTAAAGTGGCCCAGAAGCTATTTTTTTAAGGGATAGCGTGGCAGAGCGGTCTAAGGCCCTGGATTAAGGCTCCATCTCTTCGGGGGCGTGGGTTCAAATCCCACCGCTGCCAGGAATGCGTTTTGGAAGGTAAGGTGCTGGATTAAGGCTCCAGTCTCTTTGGAGGCGTGGGTTCACCGATGCCAGCAATTGTTTTAACACAGGTTAAGAGGCCTTGTGTGTGCTCTAAGAAGGTCTGAAAATGAGAGAATATGCTTTCCTTGGCAGCAGCCAGGCTCATCGAACAAGATGCGTCGTGTTCTCCCACAGCGATTGCCTGTTTGCTAAGTCAGGCTGACTCAATCCTGCTTCTTGGCCCCTTCCCCCGTATATGGGCTACTGACTTTTCGGGATTTTATTGTTGACGACCTGATTCAACCCTGTTCCATTCTTTTGTTCGAAACTCATCTCAGACTCGTTGTGATTGCAACACATCCACAAGCTCTAATATGCAGTATTGAGGAGGCCTTTCCACCTGTGGAAGGGCTCCTCTTAGGCACGGCGAATTTCAAGGGATTTACCTGTGGCAAAAAGCAACAAGGACATAGCTGCCGGAAAGTTATCCGTCGAAAAACTGCATGGCAGGATAACATTGCTGAGTGGTCAAAGGTGTTGGATTAATGCTCCAGTCTCTTTGGGCTCCAATCCCACTTCTGCCAGAGCAAGCTTTTGGAAGGCTCTTGTGGCTGCTGCTACTGGAGAAGTGACGTTGCTAGCTCCCGGTCTCATCCATATGGAGAAGTGACGTTGCTAGCTTCCGGTCTCATCCATACTTAACCGCTTTTACCTTACTCCCTTTTTCGCAAAGTCAGTACTGGAAGCCTGTCCCAGCCAGTGCTCCTTTCCGACAGAGGCACTCTGTCAAAGCAGGGACACTAATAATTTACAATCATAGTAGAGATCATTTAAAAAAATGACTTTGAGTAATATAATAACGACAAGCAGTGAGTAGTTCACAAGAATGCAAACAGCCAATTACACTCAGGGTCACTAATAATTTACAATCGTAGTAGAGATCATTTAAAAAAATGACTTTGAGTAATATAATAATGACAAACAATAAGTGGTCTACAAGAATGGAAACAGCCAATTGCACTCATTGAAGGTTCTTGTTGAAGTAACAGTTGCCTGACAATTTTGGGAGTAACTGCAACACAGCTGGCTGCCATTTTCAAGTAAGCCCCAAAAGACCTTGATTACCGGATTCATGTAAGTTTGATTAGAGATTGACCTGCACTCTGCGGGCAGGATGGCCTTCAGGAGTAGGGCTGCATACCCCTGTATTAAGTAGGCCTTTCTATGGCATATTTCAAGGCATATTTCAAGGCTTTTGCTTGTGGCGAAGTGGCACAAGAAAAAGTAGGCGTAAAGTGGCCCGGAAGCTGTGTCTTTGAGGGGCAGCGTGGCCGAGC
>NW_015646525.1:399-563 GCF_001515625.1 Sinocyclocheilus rhinocerous | reverse complement strand
CGAACACGCAAGAAACCTTCATCCACCACTGGATACCTTCCTTGGCCCAAGTGCGTGGACCTTACACTGCTTTCAAAAATCAGCCAGATCAAGGCATCTCAGGGAGACAGGAACTGAAGCTAAATTGAATTCGGACGTGCCTTGATGCCTTCCTACCTTGGAAT
>NW_015646525.1:0-298 GCF_001515625.1 Sinocyclocheilus rhinocerous | reverse complement strand
GCTCATTGCGTTCTAAACTGCCGACAGGCAGTGAAGCCCCCGGAAGTGTACGAGCCGCCATCTTACTATTCCCTACCGGCAGAGAGCACCATTGAGTCACAGCTAAAACACTGACCTAAAATCACCCGATTTGAAGCGAGTCAGTCACAAGGGATTAGATTGTATGTTAGGTGTATGTAAATTCAGTTTTACTTCAGATGTTATCTGCAGTGTTTATGGTCTTTTTGGGCAGGATTAGCGATATATTTAAATCGTTAAAAAGGGGTCATATGATGCGATTTCAAGTTTTCCTTTCTCT
>NW_015646524.1:0-846 GCF_001515625.1 Sinocyclocheilus rhinocerous | reverse complement strand
CTGTCTCGCATTGATTACTCTGATCCAAACCGTTTGGCGGAGGCGTGGAGAACATTGCCAGTCACGACTAACCGATTCATGATTTATTAGAGATTTAATTATCGAATGGCGAATTCGGAAATAATCGCTTTAGTACATTCGGCAGGTAATTATACAATAATAATATTAAAATAGCGGGCCAAATTTGCTGCCAGGCCACCGGGAATTGTCCCGGTTCTCCCGATGGCCAGTCCGCGCTTGATTTCCACAGAGACGCAGAACGTGCAGGATTCATATATTGTCTTTTCGCGGCTTAATATTCACAGACACTAGTCCATATCGCGTTTTGATTCAAGTACACTGACCTACTTTTGATTTATTCGTCCAAAATGTGGCATATTCCTTCCGCGTTAGGCTATAGGAATTCCGCTTTTATGACTGGATTCTACGAACCAGTCTGTTTTCCGCATCACGGAAATTATAGGGCCGTAGGCTACGTCTCAGAGTAGTCAGTGCAATTTGGGAAAGAAAGGGAGAAATCACCAGTGGAATTACAAACTGGGCTATTCCTGCTCTGGTTACAAATTAATCAGACATTTTTTTTTCCAAACACACACTAGCTGTCATTCTACATTTCTACTTTGAGGACCCGAAAAGCAACACAATTACTTGTGAATGAAAAAAATTGATTTTTTTTTGTACAATGTTATAATGAATACAATACTAAATGTTGAATAGTACATTGCAGCAGTGATTCATTGCTTCCACAAGAGGGAGTCCCTAATTTACAGTGAAAACCTGACTTTTTTGTCTGAAAATTTCAATTATAGAGACTAACATATCACAAAAATGTAATCAAAAACTGAG
>NW_015646523.1:5846-8220 GCF_001515625.1 Sinocyclocheilus rhinocerous | reverse complement strand
AAAAAAAATAAAAAACTCAACACTAGCTTGCTCTATTCTTATTCTATTCTATCGGTTTTCTTTTTATTTATTATATACTTTGAAAATGAGTTATTTTTGTTTATTTCAAAATGTATTATATTATTTATAATCACAGAGGAATCCAAGACAGAGCAAAATGGCACTCACTCATTCAGCCTCCTGGCTGGGGAGGTCCTTTTCACTGGAACCGGGATGAAATCACAGAGGAATCCAAGACAGAGCAAAACAAATGGCACTCATTCAGCCTCCTGGCTGGGGAGGTCCTTTTCACTGGAACCGGGATGAGACCAATCAGGATCTCTGCTGGCTTGAGTGCAGGCCACACCTTCTCCTGCACAGACACACTCAGAAATACATACACATACTTCAACAGACCTGAAATATAACACATTTATAAAAAAAATAATAAAACCTTGCTACGTGTACTGCGTTAGGCTAACTGAGACTTGTCACAGCACTTGCATATCATTGCTCTTTTGTTGATTTTGATTGCTTCCTTTGTCCTCATTTGTAAGTCGCTTTCGATTTAAAAATGTCATTGTTCTTGCATGGTCTTTTACCTCAAGTCTATCTTTGTAATTTATTTACAAAAGAAACTGAGGACAACACAGAATTATCACAACGGCATAGGTTACAAAAATGTAATTAGGCCACAGATACATCTGTAGTTTGTTTTGTGTCTTAAGCATGCTGTAGTCACTAAACGAGGACATCACACAACTGGAAACCTCTTCCAGGCAAAGCTTTTTAGTGAAAACATTAAGCAGTGCACAATTAATAATCTTAGTATTTCACAGTGTAATATTATAATGTTAATAAAAAATATAATAAAGTGTTATCTATAGGGTACAGTGAAGATATGCATGATGTATCACTGAAGAACTTACTAAATCGGTTCTATATTTATTTTATATTCATTCATCACAAAACAGCTCCCCCCCCCCCATAAGAACCCGGAAGTTTTGATGCAGACCATATGTTTATAAAAAGGAATTACATCTATAGAAGTGATATTACTCCTATAAAACAGACTTCTGCAGTCTTCTGCCGTGCTGAGTTGCTTTCCAAAAGCTGGTTCTCCTGCTGTGCACACTGGCTGCCACTGCCACATGACGTCATCACACGAAAAACCCATCGACTTTCATTATTTTTTATTTCTCATTATTTATTAGGCTGCTGTCTCTTTAACACCGAATGCATGCAGATCTAAAAATACTGTACACAAACATTTTTGTTTACGTTCTGTTTACGTTCACTTAAGACAAAAAAAGGCTGTTTTTATGATATGACGTAGTTTTCTGCATTCTGGTCTATAAATATAAAAGTCAGTTCCGGCCCGGAACAACCTTTTCTGCAGTGGAAATGCACTGAATGGTTCGAGAACAGGGCACAAGTTCTTTCTGTTCCTGCACTTAAATCGTTTTAAATCACATTAAAATGCAAATGCAGGAATCGTTAAGCAGAATTAAAATGCACACATCTTATTGAATACCCGGTTCTTGGAAATTTCAAACCAGTTTTTGATACCCAACCCTAGTCCTGTGTACTATAACTTTTAAATATATGACTAGTACTCCTTTGACTTGAAGATTTAGATGGAGGGCTTCGCTGTGTTTTGTCCCCCTATTATATTCGTTTACACTCAAACAGCTCATGATAGCATCTTTGAAATTTTGCTAATCTACTATTAAAATATTAATCAGTTTGGACATCTATTTACCACGTTTACTGAAGAGCACTTTGGGACTCAGTATTTATGATACAAATGTAAATGAACCTAAAAGCTGTTATATGCCTGTCTCATAAGTTCTTGCCTGTTAGTAATGCTAATATTATTTAACGAAGTGATTGAGATCATTTAAAAATGAATATAGTGACTATATGAAATGATCCTCTATGAAAATACAGTTTTATTGTGTTATCAATGTTCTTTCAGTGAGGAACTTGTGAACAAATCTACTTCACAGCACATCAGTGAAAGCAGTTAGACAATTACAGACGGCTGTATTGGATCAGGGTCAGATCTGAACTCTGCAGGTAGGTAGATCTCAAGGAACAGGATTGTGCAGCCCTGTTATATTGGTAATGTATGATGGATTTTGAACTGTACTGTTTTTATTGCAGGTTTTCTGGGTTGACAGTTGAGGACATCAGTACATCAGATGTTGGCCTGGACAGCTACAGTACACCACACTGGCCTCTCTGCTTTTGCATGGATGGCTGACTACTACCATGTTCTGTGAAGGTATTATTATAGCAAACCTGAGCACCTGTGACAGTGGAATTTGTAGTTGTAATGAATAGTCACACATGCATATTGGTACATTTGAAGTCACAGAGAAAAAGTTTTTTT
>NW_015646523.1:0-2847 GCF_001515625.1 Sinocyclocheilus rhinocerous | reverse complement strand
AGCTGCGCCGCTAGCTCCGAGCTAACTGCTTCTGGCATGAGCTCGCAGCTGCTATCTGGTCTTCAGAAAGTGAAAAAGAATCAGAATGAGCTTTATAATGCTTTAGAATGAGAAATAGCGGTTTATAAACAGCACTGTAATAATATCCATGTATATTTACTGAAACGCATCCTGTACTGTACTTTACTGTCAATACATCGTTTATCAGATTGTTAGCTGTGCTTTTACGTTTCAAAATAATGATTCTATCAAAAACGGCGCAAAAGCGCTCAAATGTGCTCACCAGACGCGCGTCCTCTCCTCTCCACCTCTTCAACATATATAACTTTCATTATAATGTTCACAGATTGCCATTATCCGAGCCGCCGATGCGTTTGTCTTCCAGCGTGCATTATCGCCTTTGATTATAGCCATATGCTTGACAAGTTTCAAAAATGAAGTGCCATGAGACCCTAATGTCATTAACATTTGTTTCTTAGTTTTAGTTGCATAATTAATGAGGTTGAGTGTTCTTCGCACATTATCAAATACATTTCACAAATCCTGTTTGATCTGAATTAATTATTGTGGGTATTATATCAGCAAGTCTAGTAGCGATTACTGATGTGAAGAGCTTCTGATCTACATTTAACAAGGATATAGGTCTATAAGATGAACATTGTAGACGGGTCTTTCCCTTTAATATTACGGTTATAATAGGTTATAATCCATGTCTGTGGCCACTCTTCTAAAATCCAGTTAAAAACCTCACACAATATTGGGGACAATTATTTATTAAATTCTTTATAAAAACTCAAATTGTAAACATTTTTCTGTTTTACTTTTTCATACACTTGGGGGGGAGGGTATTTTTTATGTTTAAATAGATTTAAAAAAAATCTAATTACATAATGTGCTGATTAATCAAATGAATCTCAAATTAATGAGATTAATTAACATGCACATCATGTGCCGATTAAAGATAAGTTATCGTGTTAATTTAGAATAAAAACACTGAATAGACATTACAAAAAACATTTTCTGAAATACAAGTAGCTTTAGAAAGAAATATTTGAATTAAAAAAAAATAAAAAAATACAAATAAATAGTGAAATATGAAATTATTTTAAAAAAGAAACAATACTCTAAATATAAAAATAAACGAGTCAGTAGGTGGTGGCAAATCCCTGTCTTAAGTGAGTCATTCAATAGCCGCTTTTCCACTGTCGGGCCAGTGCGAGCCAGTGCTTTAAACGGGCCGGGCGGGGCTAATAGCCTCGGACCTGTAGCACAGAGGCCAAAATCACGCTGTGTTTCCACCGTTGGGCCTGAAGTTCTGCTGCGCTTCACCAAAACCTGCCCTTTACATGCCTCTCAGGAACAACGTCATGCAACCCCATTTCACCAACAAAGAGAAGTTACCAGAAAACTAATAAGAAATAAGTCACTGGAACTAGCGCGATCACAAAACGAACATGATAAAAGCGTCCGTTTGTTTGCATGCTTTGTTAAAGATTTAAATCCCAAAGCATCGATGTTTTACAATAAGTGATACACTGATCATAATGAATTAATTTATCAGGATTGAAAATTAGTCACACAGAACATATGAACATAGCATACCTACTTCGTCGAGTCCGTTACTGTTGATTTGTAGTCACAGTATATACACATCACTTAGAAAATGATCATTTCTATATTTTTATAAAAGCTCCTGAACAAAAAACATTATACTTTTGACATACGCGGAGCTAAACTCTCGAGACGAGACTCATGACAGATAAAATGTTTCTAAATAAATACACGATTGTGATTGAGAATAAGAAGCTGACGTCTAATTTCTTCAAGCTGTCGTATTTACCATGTTTACTATGGTAGCCTAAAGTTAATGGCTAGCATGCATGGTCTTTTGCATCGCTTATAAATATTTCTGCCTTGTATGGTGATCATAATCCACATCGAATCTCAAACAGAAGTTATTTCAAACACTCGCTGCTGTGTGAAAGTGAGTTTTGAGCTAAAATTATTTTAAAAGCCTTTAATGCTGGTGTTAGCTGTTAACTTTATGAAATGACACACGGCGCTGTCGCTCTCCAGACGCGGAGAAACTCCGCCTTAGTTCATAACCACTCCTCTAGCCCCAGCTGGCCCACTTTTGCCCAAGGTTTTCGTCGGGCCAAAAAACCGAGGAAACACGACGAGGCCCGATCAAGCCCCGGAAGTGACAGTGGAAACGCGACTGTCCCGCTTTTGTCCGCACTAGCACGCCCACTTTTGGCCCGATAGTGGAAACGCGGCTAATCATCCATTCAATCGATTCGTTCAAATGGCTGATTCATTTAGAAACGAAGCAAGAGACTGCCTTTATGAACGGTTCATTGAATCATTAATTCACTCGATTCATTTAAAAACATAGATTCATTAATGAAACACCGCTGTGTGTTGATCGGAGACACACAACAGTTCTCCGAGGGCTTTATTTTCATTGGTGAAGTTACTGACAATGTATCTAAAATGTAATTATTCACACCTTTACCTTATCTTCATTTTTAGGTAAAAACTTTTATGTAACCTATTTTTGTCTACCAGCCAATGATGATTCTGAAAGAACATACGCAGTTTGTTATAGTAACACATGCAGCTTTCACACGCATCTGACTGACAGAACCGCACGCTTATATATCAGCCAGCAGTGGTTAATGTTATGGCTATTTTAGAACATAGTTTGCTCCATCAATTCAGTTCAACAGCATTAAGTTGAAGTGGGTCAACTTTATCACTCGACTGAATCTTCACATGCATTTGAAGTGTTCTAGTTCCGAACCAAGCAATAAATGCATGTCTTTGAATGAGCGCTGTAGCATATTC
>NW_015646522.1:1192-1310 GCF_001515625.1 Sinocyclocheilus rhinocerous | reverse complement strand
TTGTTTGTGGATGAAAAATATTGCACATAAAATATATATATTCAAAAGATAACAATTTTGGGTTATTGTAAGGAAAAATAATATATTTAAGGATTAAACTGTGGGTCATATTAGTTGG
>NW_015646522.1:0-561 GCF_001515625.1 Sinocyclocheilus rhinocerous | reverse complement strand
AAATAGAGCAAAATCAGACAATAGTGTTATAGTCAGACAATGTAAATCACTTAATATTAACTTCTTGTCTATTGAACTGTTGTTGTAGCAGCCCTTCAGCATCAAACAAAAAAGAGGCAGAGAGTTTCTAATGGGTGCCTTCGATTTATTTTACTCCGATGCAATAAACTTCACTGCTGAAGTATTCGTTATCTCAATTCTTTGTTGCAAATTCTCTCCGTGCATCACAACCATTGATTGACTTCATAGCACCATTACAATCAGATCACTTCACCGTGGCACCGTAAAACTACAAAGAAAACAAATAAAGAAACAAACAAAAAAAAAGAAAAAGAAACAATTTTAACTAAACATATTTAACATTCAAATTAATCAACAATATTGTACCAAGGAAATACATGAGAAAACAAACAAACCAACCAACCTCGCTCTGCTTGCCGAAGGGATACTAAAAGCTTGAAAGCTCGAATCATTCTCCCGAGCTGTACCTGTTAGCTCGTGACCAAACGTGGATTATTACTCTTATGGCGCTTTTCCACTGCATGGTACGGCACGGTACGG
>NW_015646521.1:0-938 GCF_001515625.1 Sinocyclocheilus rhinocerous | reverse complement strand
CCCCGTGTTTAATTTCCGTGTTTTTGAAAGTCTTTTTTGTTTTTTTCCCGTTCGTTTCTCCCCGCCCTAATGGAGGAACAAGCGATGTTTGTCGCGTTAGCTCAGGCGAGCCCAGACCCCCTCACCTTCGCGAGGGCGTTCGTGCCGCTCGCCCTCACCAGCTCCCTCGAGGGGGAAACCCTTGCAACGCTATTCCGGATCGGGATAGCGTTCCATCATCCCACAGAGCTCCCAGACACCACCGACCTCGACTGGAAGGAGACAGTCATTCGGTGTCTGGAGAGCTCCCGATCCCGGCGGTTCCTCTGCCAAGCCCGCTGCCGTCCACGGCCCACTCTAGTCCTTCGCCCGTTGATATGGCAAGCCGAACGAACACTGATATGGCAAGCCGAACGGACGGTAATATGGCAAGCCCGCCATACATTCATGAAGCCCCAGAGCTCGCTCCAGTGTCGGCTCCAGCCCCAGAGCTCGCTCCAGTGTCGGCTCCAGCCCCAGAGCTCGCTCCAGTGTCGGCTCCAGCCCTAGAGCTCGCTCCAGTCCCAGCTCCTCAAATGCACTTTGCTGTGCCTGCTCCTCCAGAGCGCCCTCCAATGCCAGCACCACGTAAGCGCTACCCTGTTCCCGAGTATAGCCCACAAAGGGCTCCTGATCCCCAGTTCAGCCCAGGAAGGGCTTCTGTTCCAGAGTATAGCCCAGGAAGGGCTCCTGATTCCCAGTTCAGCCCAGGAAGGGCTCCTGTTCCCGAGTATAGCCCAGGAAGGGCTCCTGCTCCCGAGTTCAGCCCAGGAAGGGCTCCTGTTCCCGAGTATAGCCCACGGAGGGCTCCTGTTCCCCAGTTAAGCCCAGGGAGGGCTCCTGATCCCCAGTTCAGCCCAGAGAGGGCTCCTGATCCCCAGTTCAGCCCAGGGAGGGCTCCAGTTTCCCCGTTCAGCCCA
>NW_015646520.1:0-477 GCF_001515625.1 Sinocyclocheilus rhinocerous | reverse complement strand
CTGGCATGCTGGATATTAGCTTCTGGGCCAAATCCTGATTGATGGTGATCCATTCTTGCCTTACTAGTTCTTGGAGTTGATCACAATTTGTGGGCTTCTGCTTGTCCACTCGCCTTTTGACCACAGGTTCTCTATGGGATTGAGATCTGGGGAGCTGCCTGGCCACGGATCCTAAATTTCAATGTAATGCCAATCTTCAAGCCACTTCTTTATCACTCTTGCTTTGTGACATGGTGCTCCATCATGCTGGAAAATGCACAGATCATCACCAAATTGCTCATGGATCGTTGGAAGAAGTCGCTCTTGTAGGACGTTTTGATACCATTCTTTATTCATGGCAGTGTTTTTGCCCAGAATTATGAGAGAGCCCACTCCCCTGGTTGAAAAGCAACCCCACACATGGATGGTCTCAGGATGCCTGTAGCGTTCACTTTTTCTTTTCTGAACAATCGATTTTCCAGATGTCCCAAACAGTCG
>NW_015646519.1:0-1152 GCF_001515625.1 Sinocyclocheilus rhinocerous | reverse complement strand
CAGCTGGTTTCACAATTAGGTAGTGAAAAACAATTATTGCAACAGCCTGTGTTGGTCTCTACAGTCCTTTTAGGACATCCGATGTCAGGATAGCAATATGAAGCTGGTCTTTAGGCTGCCGTTTAGGTCCTCTGATACACGATGAATCCTCAGAGATGACAAATACTAGTGCATATAAGTCTATGATGTGTATTACTGAATGTTTATGAAAATGGTTATTCTAGAATCATCACAAACGAAACTTCTGTGAGAAGTTTGGGATAATTAAACCCCATCCACGGCCAATCGAGATTACAATATTCTCCCCTGCAGTTCACAAAGTGAAGGCGCTGCAGAAAGAGACTTTAAGCCACCTTATTTTGCTGCTTTACAGGTGAGATTGCAGGACCACTACTTTAAATCAGTTCAGTTCGGGAACGGCAGAGTGACTCTCGCACGATCGCTGAATAAACCATGCCTCCTCAATTCAGTTTTAAAAACACACATTATAGCTGTACAGCCCTTAAAATAAAAGGAACATGAACTGAACAAGGGCTTTTTTACAGTATGGCCACAATGAACGCAGACCACGGCACTACATAAACGTGATACCTACAGCACACAGCTCACTGCATTTCACAAACACAAAGGATGATAAATTTGCACACATAAGACAAAGAAGACGAAGATACACATGTACCAATGAAAAAAATAAAAAATATCACATCATGAAAGTCCAAATATTGGTCGCAATAATGTTGAAAAAAAAAGTCAGGGTCCTTGTGATGAAAGTCCAAATATTGGTCGCAATAATGTTGAAAAAAAAAGCCAGGGTCCTTGAAGTGGATCGACATTCTACTACACGTCTACATTCTTCATGCCATAGGTAAAGTGTACAGATTGGCTTGTGCGCATTTGTGAGTTAAGGCCGCGGAATAAAAGTCTCAAAAGAATCCGCAAATACAAAAGCGGTATTTATAGACATTCTTAAGGCAGAACACTAATGCAAAGGACTCACGATTTGTTGTGCATGTAATAACGGGTACAGATACAGTATTTGAGGATCATTCTGTGAGCAAAGAAACAATTAATGCACTTGCCTTTGCCTGTATTGGCCATGTGCGCGTGTGTGGATCTCTCTCGTGTTTTTGTGGATTGTGTACGCGAGTGTGG
>NW_015646518.1:0-460 GCF_001515625.1 Sinocyclocheilus rhinocerous | reverse complement strand
TTTAGTCACAGTAGTGTTTCTAATGCTAAAATATAATTATTGTTGCTATCCATGAATTTTCGAATGTACTGTTTTACAAGAAAGGCAGAAAAAAATAGTAAAGCACTTTATTATTTTTTTCCTTCAGGTGCCCAATTACAGTCAATAACAACAGAGACTGTGGGAAAGTACATAAAAACCATGGCAGCAAGAATGCTAGCTGCTATTAAGGCCAAAGGAGGCCATACAAAATATTACGTTTTTTGGTTATCATATGTGAGCAAAGACTATTTCATTGGTTCAGTTTGTTATTTGCCTAATAAACGACAATATAATTTTTAGTTTTAAACAAGTTTTTGACAGATCCAAAAATATTTGTGTTTTCTCTTTATTATGACAGGTGGTCTAATAAATTTGTTAAGGACATACAGTGCTAAACAAATTTATTAGACTGTATTTATTGACTGTAATTGGGCATCTG
>NW_015646517.1:630-803 GCF_001515625.1 Sinocyclocheilus rhinocerous | reverse complement strand
TATATCGCACAACAAAAAGTTGTTATCGTGACAGGCCTACTGACACCTTCCTATCATGGTCAGCATTACGTTTTTCAGCAGTTTTGTAGTACAGTAACTGTGTTTCCCCTAGGTTTACGGCTTTTTTTTTTTTTTCTGGACTCCTTTTTAATGGTTAAATTACATTTTATTAA
>NW_015646517.1:0-177 GCF_001515625.1 Sinocyclocheilus rhinocerous | reverse complement strand
TATTCCTTAAAAATAAGGTTTTAATAATTTTAGTAGTAGTAGTAGCCTATTACGTACATTCTACTGAACAATAGTAATATATTTCTGCCGCAATGCCTTCAAGTTAAACGAAACTTTTATTTTGATGGGTTTCCGTGAATACCTTTACATTTCTGTGTGTATATGATATGAGGATAG
>NW_015646516.1:1889-2354 GCF_001515625.1 Sinocyclocheilus rhinocerous | reverse complement strand
AAAATACATGTTTATTGTGTTTATAAGGTGTGCTAACATTTCGTTGTATTTACATTTTACAGTATTTCTGAATGTAATAATAAAATGCAACCAATACAGACTTATCTGTGTTTTTTCTCTCTCAACAACGCAAGTTTGATCTGGTGCAACTTGTTTTCCGAAAAACACAGCATTGTGTAAATACAATAGGGACTGTTTGTACCAATAAAACAAGCATTTAAATTAAACTGATTGATGAGCTTGTTTTCTCGAACTCTTGATTGACAGTGTATGTGACTGAGCTCTTGACTTGATCTCTCTGAGTAACTTCACATCTCCACTCTCTGTTGTGATCTTCATTCAGGAGTGTTGTATTCAGAGTGATGATACAGTGATCTGATGAGAATAATATCTGATATCTGGAGTCTGATCTCGTCAGTTTAACACCAGCCTGATTCACCCAGAACAGCTGAATTCCCTCAGAAC
>NW_015646516.1:0-1512 GCF_001515625.1 Sinocyclocheilus rhinocerous | reverse complement strand
TTGATGTTCAGAGAGCAGTCAGACCCCAGACTCAGTCTCTCATGACTCTCTGTGTCTTTCTTCTTTATCCCTAAATTAATCAGTTCAACTGCTGCTGAATGTCTGAATCCGTTATAGTTCCATGTAGTTGAGTTACAGTCAGAAAGAGCATTATTACAGGGCAGATGGACATTTTCACCAGAACTGATGAACACATGAGTCACATTCACTCCACTGGTACCTGAAACACAAGAACATTTGACTGATCATTATGTTGCATATATTAATAAATGAAAACATAAAACATACCAACATAAAAAGCAGAAGATTCAAATCAGTCTTTTTTCCTCAATTAATGCAAACAACACACTCTCCAGAATAAACTATTGTTCTTCATCAGAGAGCTGTTCGAATCACAAACACACTCTCAATATGAAAATAATTCAGCATCAGATGTTAGAGTGTGAAACTGTCTAGTTTTGGTGCGTTCAGGAATAATCCAGTATGTTCTGTGTGAAACACAAGAAGAAACTGATCATGTTCAAATGAACTCTTTCTCAGACTAATTCCACTGAATGTCTTGTAGAGAAAACACAGATTTCTTTACCTGTGAGAAGCGAAGAGAGAACGATCAGTCCCAGCAGACACAGATGACACTCATCAGACATTTTCTCTTTCTCTCAGTCTTCCTCTTCAGTATATGATCACAACTATTTATTTAAATACTATCAGCTCCTCGTGTGTTTCTTCACTTCCTCTGATCTGACCGACTGAGTGTTTAAATGCTGCTAGAGTTGCTATAATAGTGACACGATGCCAGTCATAAGGGAGAAGTGTTGGGGGAGAAGTGAGATCAGCTCGGGCCGTTTTATCCTGCAGTCGTTCTGTTTCCACACGTTAAACTTTCCCTCGAGAGCCGAGCGCTGACTGATGCCCGTGTTGTGTTGAACTCTGTTCCTCCTGTGTTTCTTATGAACTGTGTAAACCTAACCATAACCACTAACCTGACACAACAGCGGTGGTGAAACATGTTCTTCAGTGTGAGAACTGAATATTTTTAACCACACTGACTCAGCACACATTTACTCTGAACCCGGTCTACAGGCTATTCTTTGCATTCCTGTTAGTTTCACTTCTTTCTTTGAGCATTTTCCTGTATCCTGCTAAATTCTAGAAATAAAATCATTAAAGTATTAATAATGAAATTGGTTTGTTACTGAAAAGGTATTCACTGTCAATAGGCGCGTTTCCATTACAGATTTGCGCAAAACTTTGGCGATATTTTATAAATGTCGATAAAAAAGTATTGCGAAATGACGGCGTTTCCATTAACCAATGTTATGCGACTAAAACGTAACCTTTTGCCTCTCGCGATAAGTCATGGCAACGGATTTTGGTGGGATTTTGACGGATTTTGGCTATATTTATTCAAAGGAGGCTTATGCGTGTATCTTTACAGAAGCAGCAAAGAGAGTCACTTCAGAAACATGCGTGGTGCGGCTGGAATAAACCATAGACTGTATAAAAACATAA